>NW_028274813.1:29554000-29872500 GCF_037043125.1 Eumetopias jubatus | reverse complement strand
CGAAGCACATGTAATATTTGAGTTTTTATTTTAAAATGAAATTCAGGTCAGAAAAGAAAAGGAAAAATAAAACAGCCAACAAAGCAGTTTTTGTTGTTGGTGGTGGTGTTATAAACTCATGAACAAGTTTGGGACAATGAGGTTTCTCCTTTGTTTTCTTTCTAAACGTGTACAGTTGTGCCAGTTACGAATTTATTATTGCCTCTCTGCGCCAAATTCACTTTAGGGTTGTTGTTGTGCATTAATGCTTAATACCCCCCTGAGGTATCTAGAAAATAATGGTTTTGAAACCAGTTTAAACAGGACATTTACTTCATTTCCCTCCTTGGATACAAGGCAGGTTTCAGGGGTTGGCTTCACTTTGTAATTGTTTCTCAGCTTGAACTCCAGGGAAATTAAAAAATAGGATTTTTAAAGGCATGACTTCAGTATCTAATGGGTTGTATGTAGTGGCCAGAGAGAATTGAAGAGCTCACATGCTCTACTGTACTTTCTGTCCACACCAGAGCTAATCATTAAGCAGGGTAAATGCTTCTGTTGAACATAAAAAGCACAGAGAACACAGTTTTTGAAGTTGGATGCAGGTGGTTGCCCCTTTCTGGCTTTCTGGATTTCTGTCAGCCTGTTACTTCTGGGGTTTTGTCCTCCTGTTGTCACCTGTTCCCCCTCACCCCACCCCTCCAGGGCCACTCCAATTCCTACCATCATTCATGCCAGAGGTCAGAGTTTTCTAAGTGATGGAATTCTTCCCCTACTCCTGTCACTGTGATCGGCTTTTGGAATATAGGTGAGGTTCAGTAGGGTGGAGTCCAGAGCCCATGACCAAGAAAGAATCCTTGAGACGTCTTTGGTGCAAAATGGTGGTTTATTAAAGCAGGACCCATGGGCAGAAAGAGCTGCTGCACCGGGGTGATAAGGGGTGGCTGATTATATACTGTTGGGTTGGGGGAGGTAAGGAAAAAGGGAGGTTTCAAGAGAACTTTCTTACGCTAAGGAGGACCCAAGAGATACCAGAGGCCTTGCCCTTGTCAAGTTAAGGTTGTTTTTCCCCTCTAGCAAGGCATTAACATTAAGATAGTTGGGAGATTCTTGGAAGAATGTCACACTTGTCCCACCCAGGAGTGGGGGGAGGTTGCAGGCTGTCAGCTTGTGCTTTGTGTTCAGCCAGCCTTCTGCTCCCTCATCAACTGGTTTACATACCCTCCAGCTTGCTTTTTGGCTCTTCCCTGTCTGGTCCTAGCCTCTTTTCTGTCTCTAGCATTAACTGCTGTCCTGAGTGACCGTGATCCCTCCGCCATGGCTGGTGGCTCTGCCTTTTCCACCTCTGTCCTTTCATCCCTTGCTACCTGGGCCCAGTGTTCAACCTGCACCCCCCTCCCCCAACACTTCTCTGGTCTGACCGTTGGGTCCGTTTCCTGCCAGCCCATCTGATGGTCCCTTGGGTCCATTGCTTTAGCCTTTGACGAGAACATCCAAGTCAAATGTTGTTCATGGTTCAAGACACCGCCGTCATCACTAACGTTTATGTTCAAATTAATGTTTAACTGACAACTCTGTTACTGAAGTTGTTTAGGCCGGAAACTTAAAGTCACTCTGGGCTCCTCTCTCCTCCTAGCCTCCTAAACCCTAGTCTGGTCTGTCAGCAAAACTCGCTGACTCTGTCTTCAAAATATGCCCAGAATTCAACCCCTTCCTTCATCCCACCACCTCAGCCTAGGCCAGGCCACCATCATCTTTCTCTGAGAACCCTTCTTCCAGCTCTGCCCTTAAGCCCTGCAGGGATCCTTTAGAAATGTAATCCAGATCTGTCATTGCTCAGTGCAAAATCCTTTAATGGTTACCCATCTCCTGGGTAAAAATCTGTCAGTGTCCTTGCTAATTTAGGAGACCATCCACTCTGGCTTCCTTCCCCTGAGGGGCCACCTGGACGACTGCTCTGCCTCAGGGCTCGGCTACTCCCTATTCCTCTGTCCTGCCATATTCTTCCCCTGGCATCCTCCTGGCTGGAGCGCTCTCATTTCCTCCTGACCTTTATGCATAAATGACAGGGGCCTTCCTTGGCCACGGATCTAAAATTTCTATTCCCACACATCGCATTTCATGTCTATTGCTAGGCTTTATTTTTTTCTTAAACACTTAATACTGCCTCACATGCTGTACTTTTTATTTTGTTTTCTGTCTGCCCCACTAGAATTTAAGCCCCGTGAGGGTAGGGACTGTTGTCTGAGTGGTTCGTGACTATACGTCTAATGCCTAGAATCATAGGTCGTGCTCTCCCTCTCCTCTGTAATGTGTATGTAATGAAGTGTCTGTCCCTAGCTTTCGTGTAACTTTCTCCTTCCCAATCAAAGTCACCCTTAAATGTGGTTTAACTGTAGTATCTTAATGAGGCTTTTCACAAAAATTAACTAACAAAAGTCCTTCGAGAGAAACATCTCTGGATGTCCATCCCTGTCCGAAAGGCACTTCATTTTCATTTCAGTAGGAATCATCAGTGCACAACATAAACAGAAAAACATAAACATGTATGTAAGCCTGCCAGTTTATGAACAAAACCTTACAGCATGTGAGTGATTTCAAGCAAAGGTGCACAGGGACTTAAAAGGATTCTCGTCTTGTTTCTGGAAATCATTAACAAAAATACCAGCAATGGTAGTGATCCAGAGAGAGAAAGGAGTCCTTCTTTTTTTCCTGCGCTTTGGCTTCCTTGAGGTGAGCTGCTGTCTTTCTGTGGTACAGGTTTAGCACTCCTGGTCTTGGATTCTCGACGGAAGGGACTTCCAGCCTCTGTAGCTTCCTGTCTTCAGGCTCAGGTGATCTCAGGGAAGGCGGAGCACAGTAATGTGCTTGTCCAGCAGTTTCCCATGCTTTAAAAACACGAAAGAAAGGCCCAGAAACCATTTCGGTCAAATTAGGTATTAAATCATAGGAAAAATGATGTTTTTTACACAAGTGTTACTTGAAAACAAATTATTTATAAATGAAAGATATTAATTAAATGAATAGTACCTTGTTCTTGTATTGAGAGCAAGACGCTGGTAAATTTTGCTTTTCCTACCCTCCTCTCTCTTCCGCATCAGTTGGCAAACGTTAGAGATTTGACTTCCCTGGTGATTGTTCCTTTGGTTTCCATTTCCCTGCTAACCGTTTATCATGTCCCCTTTGCCTGATTTCCGAGACTCTTACAGCTTCCTTCCAGCTGTATTGTCTGCCTGTGGCTTCTTCCTCCTGCCGTTCATCGTAGATACACATCTTCTTCCCCGTTCAAACAAGGTCTGCGGCTGCCTGTTGGAGCCTGACGGGGTGCACACCCCTCAGGTACGCACTCCTGCTCTGTTCCCCCCCCAGCTCCCCCACCCCCCACCTGCCGGCTCCCCCCTCACCTGCCGGCTCCCCTAGCCGCCCTCCCGCGCTCTCCTCAGATCGCACTCCGCCATAGCGGTGGCTCTTGCCGCCCCACGTCCGGTTCTTCCTTATCTCTGTACCTGCGTACCTTCGCTCTCTGACGTGCTCTTTTACAAATCCCCCCCACCCCGACTTCATGGCCCCTTTTTAGTGCCACGCCTTCCATGAGGGACTTTTCTTATGCACTGAGCCACAACGCCCCAGCTTCTGCTCTCGGACCCTCTTAGGACCCGAACTTGTTCCACTCTTAGCAAATACAGCCTTCCGGATTGCGGCTGTGGTTCTGCCCCGTCGCGGGCCTGCACAGCGCACCTGGCCCTCAGCACGCACGCCTTCCTCTGTCCGCCCTCGCCACACCTGCTGCAGTTCGGTGCGTCCCGACCTGCCGGTTTGGTGGGAAGGTGTTTGGTGATGGGGTTTTTTCTTAGGTCATCGTACCATGTTTACATTATATTAACAGCTTTGCCGCATGACACGTTTTAGGAATTAAGACTGCTCTAGGCTTCATATTTTCTCCAACAAATCATTACATAGAAAAATTTTTTTGGTTATGTTTATATTTCATACTAATGGAAAGCGTTTTAAGAAGGGGAAATCCAAAGTGATTTCCAGTGCTGTTGACTCTGCTACTGTACTAAGTACAGTCATGGTCTTATTGTCATTGCATTAGGGGATATAAGTAGTTTATGCTTGTCAGCAGTATGTTATGAATTTAAAACTTTATCCTTCCCCTTATCTTTGTAACAAAATAATGTAATAAATTTTGTAATAAAATAATGTAATGTAAAATAATGTGTAATAAAATAATGTAAAATAAAAAAAGGTATAACGTCTAAATCCTTCAGATATTTCTCTGGGATAGCTCCTTCTTGATTTGGTTAGTGGCATTTTACAGCCATATAGACCCTGATCTTATTGAGCTCTTTAAGGAAATGGCCTTACTTGATTTTTAAGTCGGTGTCCTGGAAGGCTTGATGATGAGTTCCTTTGGACTTGCCTGGGTCTTGGAAGCATTGGCCTCTTTTCATTAGGGAGTTCTTCTATCACTCCCTTCATTCTTTCTCCCTCACCTGCTTCCCCTTCAGAAGTCGTTCCCAGCTCCTCAGCAGCACCTTAACCTAGGCCGTCAGTGCATTCGATGTATTTACACCTCTCCCACACCCAGAGAGCCCTCAGCCGAGCACATGTCTTGTCTTTCAGCTCATGACACTGAGAGGCTCAGTCCTGGAGGATGCCATTCCCTCAACGGCAAAGCACTCGACAGCCAGAGGACTGCCCCTGAAGGAAGTGCTGGAGCACGTGATTCCTGAGCTCAATGTCCAGTGCCTGAGGTTGGCCTTCAACACTCCCAAGGTCACAGAGCAGCTCATGAAACTGGATGAACAAGGGGTGAGTTTGGCTTCTGTTGGAAGACATTCTTGCTGCTCAGATTAACTGCTAGTTTCCAGAATACAGACCTTGATACTTCCTTTTGGACAGGGCGAACTGATACCATTTATCTCAGTGTGGTCTTTTTGCAATTACTCATTTTCTTCTTAACTCTCTGAACGTTTCTCATCTGATGAAATTTTCTACGTCTGAATTGGTAGATATGGTTCTTAAACTGTGTTCAGCTCTTTCAGTATGAAATCTTCCATAAATGCAGTGAATTTTTCAGATACTCTAGGAATAAGTAGCAGCAATAAGAGGCTCTGTTTTAAGTGCCTTAAGTATGTTACCCCTTTTACTCTCCCAACCCTATGAGAATGGCACCATTATTATCTCCATTTTAGAGGTGAGGACCCTGAGGCACAAGGAGATTGAGTAGTAAGCCCAAGTTCACACAGTTAATAAGTTTGAAGCCTCTGCTGTTAGCCACTATACCACGCTGTTCTTAGACGCTTCAGTTTTGAAGTCTATTTATACCACCAAGATGTATTCTAGCCAAGATTTCTAAATACAGAATTTTAAAAATTTGTGTCCTAATTAGTCACAAAAGGAAAATTCTCAAGATTTTCTCACTTCCATACTTCCTGTACCTTAATGTGTGGCCCTTTGGTCAAGAGGCAGATGGTTGATAGGATAATCCATACAGAAACAGCATAAGGGTAGAGGATGAAAAGTTATACTCTGGAAAATCCACTAAACGGGGATATGCCCACATTCTGCTTCGAATAGTTTGAGCATCTGGGCTAGTTGTGTTAGATGCTGTATTTATATACTCTGACTCTCTCTTTGAACATCTTTGAACATTTCAGCCATATTACATCCTGGCAGTATGACTAATAATAGCTTTACTATTGCATTAAAAAAAATTCCTCCAAACATAAAATTGTTCCACTTACTGAATGCCATTTTATGAACAAATTTCGATGGCATCTCCTTAATTAACCAAAAATTCAGACATTAAAATGAATAGGAGTTTTTAAAAAATCCATTTTAAGGTATGTTCTTTTCACTCAGCTAGTAGGGATATATTAGCAACCAATGGCTGGACACAACTCTATTCATTGCTCTCTCTGTCCATTCATTTTACTTGTCAGAGAGCCCAGCTGATGTCTGTTCTGTACATAGATTTCAAGGGGGCTCTGCTTGTCCGTGTTTATAACATGCAAATTGGGCACACTTGGAATGCTTCAGAAGACTGCTGATGCTTAACTGTTTGGGGGCTGTTTTCCAGTAAATGTTCTGAACATTCAGTGTAACAGAGAAGGAATAGAAAAATGAGGATTAGGTTCAGCTTTATGGATTCAGTCTTTTCACTTACTGTGCTTTTCAAGGAGAATTATATTTAGACACTGATAATGTAATCACAAATTGAACATTCTAAATCCTACATTGGAACAGGTTTTTTTATAGAAGGGAGTTATTTTTTGCCATTTTCCCCTTTGTTGTACCCATATTCGCTAAAAACTGGGTGCCCTAATTAAAGACATCTTGTGTGGTCTCTGGCCCATTTTATGCCCTCTCTTAGTGATGAACACTTTCTGGTCCCATCAACGTAGAAAAGATAAGAACACTATATAGTGAGTTTAACTTAAAGCTAAATTTATTTAATTCACAGAACTGCCCATTCTAAAATTATGGGCTTCTTCTTCTTAGGGGGTATTAAAATATCCTTTCCTTCATAAATTTTGCTGATAATATGTGTTAGTTATTTTCTTTAATGCCTTTCCTCTGAGAAATTAAAATTTGGCAACCTAGGGTAGTCTCCCGGTTTTATTTTGGAAATTTTATTAGGCAGTAGAACCTAAAAGTTTAAAGCCTGCTATTCTATATATGCAGCTCTAAATCTGGACTAAGAGGCACCCCCCCGCCCCCCGCTCCCTTGGCCTCTGTCTTTTCATTTATATCTCCATAGCATTCAAAGCCAGGATTGTGCTGATAAAAAGCAGATGACACGCATACTTGAGTGTTTAGTCTGGGGAGTCACTTTTTTGGTAGGAAATCTCATTAATGCCTTGGAATCATTTTGAGAAAATGATTATTTTCATGCCTTTCATACAGATTTTTAAAAAGAAATGCATATAAGTGCAGTAGATTACGCATTTGAATCATTGCAAAGCATTTTCTGTTTCCATCCATGTCTTCATTTTTAAAAATTTCATGCTTTGTACATTCTTATATTTAAAAAAAATTCATAGAGTGGTATCAGGAAACTAGACTCACTGAAAAGGACTTCTAGATCTCCCCTTAAGTTTTATTTAAACAATTCCTTTATCTTTTTTCCTTTAAACAGCTTATATGATTATGCTTGGAAAAAGAAAACACTATTTGCTTGCTTCATTGTGACATTTTGCCTTTCAGATCTCTGGTGCTTTATTTTTTCATTTTACCGCTCTTAAAAAGCTGAAATGAATAGGACAAATTAAAATTATATCTAATACATATAAGAAAGCATTTCACAAAAATATGAGAATGTGTTTTTCATCTGATTAGACTGATATGTTTGCAGGAACTGAAGGTAGGCATTTTAATTCCTGAAGTTTTATAAAATGAATATATGCTAATCCACGTTGTATATGTGGCTTATCCAAGCTTTCACATTTTCCTTCCTGATGCCTTTCTGGGCCTCTCACTATTTATTGATGTCCATTTCCATCTTCCTATATAGGGCAATACCCTACCAGTGATTTCACACTGTCAAGAATTTAGAACAAACTGTGATTCAGAAACTTGGGATCAACTCTGGATTTAGTTTATCCATCTTGGTCCTAGATTTTCACTTATTCAATAATTGAGAGCATCATTTATGATAAAAACAAATTAGATCAGCATGCATGTTTACTTATTGCACTGCTGTAAGCACTTTACCACATGTCCTCATTTACTCCTTCGAGTGCCCTGCACAGGGCTTCTAATCATTGGCCCATTTTACAGTTGAGAAGATTGAGACTTCAAGAAGTTCTCAGTGCTGTTTTCCCTTACTAGTCCTGAACACTGGGTACACGTATTTGCAGAATACTGCCCTTTGTTTTTACAATTTGCAAGTTTTTATACTTCTGCATGTCTTGAGTTATTTAGATACGCAAAACTATGCTGTGAAGTATCAGGAATTTCATGATCTATTCAACCCAACTTTTTAATAAACGGCTAATAGTTACTTTTAAATTTGCCATGTCAAAGCCATTTTCTTCATCAGTCATTTAAAAAACACCTTTATCTCATCTACTCTGTGCAAGGGGAATGAAAAGCCACCATGCCGGGCACATGGTGCGTACCGAAGAACTATTAGCTGTGGTTGATAACAATATAATAATAGCTTGTTAGAAGGCCGCTGCTGCACTATCTCATTTAACCTTTGTGAGCCTCCCGTGAGAGAATTGCTGGTACAGACTGTGTAATATGTGATGTTCCCGGTCATAAGTAAGCACAACTGTTTCAAATCTAGTAAGTGCTTATTGAGAACCACTCTTGGTGGATTGTTAAATACTCTGGAGAATAAATAGGCTAGTAAGACACAGTCCTTACCCATGAAGGAGACAAGGTCATAAATTACTATAATGAAAGTCAGGTTTAATATAATGAATATAATGAGAGAATTGCAAACAAAGAGCAGTGGAGGTGCAGGCCAACAGGGCCAAGTCATGATTGGTTAGGCCCATTCCCAAGATGGGCCATGGAAGGGAGGAGGATTTCCTCGGGCCCGAGACCCAGCAAGGTGGTGGTCGAGACTCAGAACAGGAAGAACCAAGCACAGAGGGATGAAAGCAGAGTGTGGTTATGGCAGCGGGCAGTCTAGCTGCACAGGCGTGTGAGACACATGTAAGAGAGTAACAAACATAGGTATTTTTTTTATTGAGCAGTGACTAAGCCAGGCACCCTGTGAAGCAATTTACATGCATTATTTTAATTAGTCCTCAGAATCCTTTGATACCAGTGCTATCACTGAGGCACAAAGAAGCTGAAAGACCCCACCATTCACAATTAGGGTCTGGTGGAGGCAGGCCTTGAATCCAAGCATTCAGGTTCCAGAGCCTGCACTCTTTACGCAATGCACTGAACACCCCATCCTCCTCTCCCTCCTGCGAGTGGGAGAAGAAACTGTGGAAAGACAGCTCCAAGCATTACTGCTGCTGGCTTTGGTGCCCAATATTAAGTAGAACATATTAAAGTACAATTTCCAGTTTGCAGTCGAAAAAATTGGTAGTCCTGTTTTCATAGGAAATGTCAAGTTTCATGTACACGGTAGTGGTTTTACTTAAATGAGTATCTCCACTGTTTTTCTAGATAATTATTAAAAATGCAAAAAAATGAAAATATTTATTGGGCTTTCTATTCCTTAAAAACTTAACCCTTCAAGTTACTGAAGTTAAAGGGGAAAACGATCATATCTAATTAGGTCTGCAATATTTATTTCAAGAAGCAATGTTATTTGATAATGAATAGCACTGGTTCTTTGATTAAGGATGTGGATGAAATTCTCTGCTGACTTAGCCTGTGCATTGCCATGTTGCATTATTTTACTGAGGATAAATGAGTTTGACCAGCCACTTTCTTCTTTGATTCAGGCAGCTAGATTTAAAGAATGAACCATAAGGAAAACATTTTTCCCAAAACCCATTTTATACGAATGAAGCTTTGGCAGAACAATTACCATTCCTGAAATTTTATTCTTCTTTTAGATTATGATAACAGCTAATGCCCAATTAAAGTTCAGATGACCACCCACATTGGTTCTAGACAGCTCGTGGATCTGTACATATGTTATCAGGAGGGAAATACACCTGATAGTCCTCAGGTGAGGGAAGAAGGCAGTGACACTGGTAGCTTTATCTTGTCTCTTCACAAGTAATGGTTCCTGTGCCCTGGCTCATCTGTGCTCTTTTGCCTGGCTCTGGGCTGGATGACAGGTTGGAGCCCTTTCCAGTGGTAAGACAGCTGATAGCAGTGATGTCTGGAAGATGTTTGGCTGTGGTGGGACTGCAGTTTGCAGTGGTGGATTTGAGCTTCATAAAGACATGCAGTGAGGATGCTTTGGTTCACAGTCCAAAAAGAGTAATGGAGTGCAGATATTTCAGTCTTGACTTTAAATTGTGGATTGTGTTTTCAATTCAGCTTTAGAACAAAAATCTAGTTTCTTTCCTATGGGACTTAACTAGCTAATATCTTCAAATGGTGCAGAAATCAAGGCTAATTATGTTTCCTTCGAGGGATCCCGTTCCTACTCTCTTCTGTCTCCTCCCCTCTCTCTTCCTACATAACCACTTTTACTAGTTTCTTATATATTGTTTTTCTTTATACAGATGTCATATATGCATATAGTCTTATTTCTTCCTTATACAGAATATAGCATGCTGTGGACATTTTCTCTTTTCACTGAGTAATGTATTTTGGAGATCTTTCTATGTCAATATATAGAAAGCTTTCCCATTTTTATGGCTGCATAATATTCTATTGTGTTACTGTACTGTAATTTATCAGTTTCCCTATTGATGGACATTCGGTTTGATTCCCGTCTTTTCCTATTACAAACAATGCTGCAGTGAAGAGCCTTTTTCTCTGTAATAGAAATTTGTCTTAATGTCAAGTCAAAACCAGGTACATTTATTATCAATTTAATACCCAATATGAAGCTTTTTATTTTTGTGAGAAATTTTTCACAACCTCAGATTATTGTATGTATAGAATTTTTTGTTATGCTAAAATAAAAATAGCTTAGAATATGTGCACAAATAAAAATAATTTTGACAGCATCTCAGTCAGATTTTAAAAATAACGTTCCTACCCAGTATCCATGTCATTTTTAAAATGATTTTATTTTTGTTAGTAATTGCCAATGAGGACAACTTTCCTAATTAGCATTTTTTTGCCCACTACACTGAATTTTTCCAGTCTCTTTGACATTCTTTTTAGGGGAAAGTATAGTGATGAGTCTTAAAGAAGTGGTTAAGAAAGTTGTCATGTTTATGAAGAACAAGCCAAAGTAAATGCTATCAGTGTGAATCATGAGAATTTTAAAAAATGAACAAGGTCTTCATGTCCAGTAATGACAGAATAGTTTGCTGCAGACCAGCCCACCCAATGAGAATAACCAGGAACACTGGACAAAATAGTTTTTAAAAGTAAGTTTGTACTTTTGCTTCTAGAAATACCGGGTAGATCTATTTTTAGCCTATTCTTCCTGCTAAGTATGGCTAAAAACCTTGTACACTGTATATAAAACAAGCATAAATTTTGCAAGGTGGAGAGGAGGCAGATTGGCTAAGGATTGTGGGATTTGAGGAACAACACAGTGGTCGTTCATGATAAAAACGGAAGTAGGGAGGAACTTGCTCAACTTAATGAAAAACATCTACAGAACATCTATAGCTTATATCCTACTTACTGATGAAAGATTTAGTGTTAAAAAGCAAGGAGATTAAAAAAAAAAAAGCAAGGGGGTCGCCTGGGTGGCTCAGTCGTTAAGCATCTGCCTTCGGCTCAGGTCATGATCCCAGGGTCCTGGGATCGAGCCCTGCATCGGGCTCCCTGCTTAGTGGAGAGCCTGCTTCTCCCTCTCCCACTCCCCTGCTTGTGTTCCTTCTCTCGCTGTGTCTCTCCCTGTAAAATAAATAAATAAAATCTTTAAAAAAAAAAAAAGCAAGGAGATACACTGTCACCACTGCTATTCAGCATGATACTGGAAGTTCTAATCAGCACAATAAGGCAAGAAAAGGAAATAAAAGATGTTAGATAAAGGAAAGGAAAAAATAAAACTGTTTCAGGGGACATAATAATCTATGTACAAAACCCCAAGGGATCTACAAAAACTTCCCAGAACTACAGAGGTATGTTCAGCAAGGTTGTAGGATTCAACATCAACTCACAGTGATTAATTTGATATCTTTGTTGTTTCTTTTAATGGAAGTATAGCTGACACACCATATGACATTAGTTTCAGGTGTGCAACTCAGTGATTCAGGTCTATACATTATGCCATGCTCACCACAAGTGCAGCTACCATCTGTCTGTACAGTGCTGTTACAGTACCATTAATCATATTCCCTGTGCTGTACTCATCCCCATGACTTACTTACTCATTTCATAACTAGAAGCCTGTATCTCCTATTCCCCTTCACCCATTGTGTCTTTCCCACCCCCACCCCGACAACTACCAGTTTGTATTTTTGTGTCTGTTTCTGCTTTATTGGTTTGTTTTAGATTTCACACTTAAACAAAATCATATGGTATTTGTCTTTCTCTGACTTATTTCACCTAGCACGATACCCTCTGGGTCCATCTATGTAGTTGAAAATGACAAGATCTCATTCTTTTTTATGCCTGAGTAATATCCCATTGTACATACGTACCACGTCTTCTTTATCCATTCATCTATTAATGGATGCTTAGGTTGCTTCCATATCTTGGCTATTGGAAATAATGCTATAATAATCATAGGGGTTCATTTATCTTTTTGAATTAGTGTTTTCATTTTCTTTGGGTAAATACACAGTAGTGGAATTACTGGATCATATGGTATTTACATTTTTAATTTTTTTGAGGACCCTCCATTCTGTTTTCCACAGGGGCTGCCCCAATTTGCATTCCCACCAGTAGTGCACAAGGGTTCCCTTTTCTCCACATCCTAATCAACACGTGTTATTTCTTGTGGTTTTGAGTTTAGCCATTCTGTGGTAATATTTCATTGTGGTTCTGATTTGCGTTTCCCTGATGATTAATGATGTTGAGCCTCTTTTCATGTGTCTCTTGGCCACCTATATGTCTTCTTCAGAAAAATGTCTGTTCGGGTTCTCTGCCCATTTTAATTGGATTACTTGTTTGGGGTTATTTTTTCTTTGGTGTTGAGGTCGGTACATTTTTTAATGTATTTTGGATGTTAACCCCTTATTAGATATATTATTTGCAAATATCTTCTGTTCACTAGGTTGCCTTTTCCTTTTGTTGATGGTTTCCTTCATTGGACAAAAGCTTTTTACTTTGGTGTAGTTCTCAATTTGATTTCTTTTAATGAATGTGTGGAACCTAAAAATTGAAATACAATACCGTTACAGTCCCACAATAAAAAATGAATGTTTGGGTATATATCTAACAAAACATGTATAGGACTAGTGTGCTAAAAACTATAAAACACTGATTAAAAAAAATAAAAGACCTAAATAAATGGAGAGACATACCATGTTCATGGATTGAAAGACTCAATATATTAATGATGTCAATTCTCTAATTGATGCACAGTCAACACAATATCAAAATCCCAGTAAGATATTTTGTAATTATAGACAAGATTATTCTGAAATTTCTATGGAAAGGCAAAGGAGCTAGAATAGCTAAAACAGTTTTGAAAAAGAATGAAGTGAGGGAAATCATTCTTCCTGATTTTAAGACTTTTATTATGTGACAATAGTAATCAAAACTATGTTTTATTATTGGGAGGACAGACTAATGGATCAATGGAACAGAAGAGAGAAACTAGAAATAGCACCCATCCCCACATATATCCAAGTGATTTTTTTTAAAGATTTTATTTATTTAATTGGGAGAGGGAGAGGGAAAAGCAGACTCCCCACTGAGCAGGGAGCCCGATGCAGGGCTCGGTCCGAGGACCCTGGGATCATGACCTGAGCCGAAGGCAGACGCTTAACTGACTGAGCCACCCAGGTGCTCCAGTATCCAAGTGATTTTTGACAAAGGTGTAAGAACAGTTCAATGTAGGAAGGATAGGTTTTTCACACAAAGGTGCTGGGACAATTAAACATCCATAGGCAAAATAATGATCTTGACCTAAACATCTAACACACATTGTACAGAAATTTACTCAGATGGATCATTGACTGAAATATAAAACTATAAAAATTTTGACAGTAACATAGGAAAAAAACCTTTGGGACCTGGGAACCTGGTAAAGAGTTCTGAGACCTAACACCGAAAACTTGATCCAGACAAGAAATAACTGAGAAATTGGTATTCATCAAAATTAGCATCATGAAGTGCTTTTTTCCTTAGACATTTGCTGTTTTATGAGAGGCTTGGGGCTTAAGTCCACATAAAGCTGCAAATAAAAGGGGACAGACCAGCCTTGGTTTCATGAGGGCTGCAGAAGTAAAAAATGGAGTTCAGGGAACACTGCATCTGTAAGACAATCCAATTGAAATTCTAGAATGGGATAAAATAGCCACAAGTTAAAATTTCAATAGATATGTTTAAGAACATATTAGAGCAAAAGAGAAAATTGTTGAATTGAGGATAAATTACCAGAAAATTGTTTTTCTTTTTTTTGTTTTGTTTTTATCATGATAAATATACTATTTAATCTCCGTATTCTACTCCCCTGGCCTCCCCCCGCCCACTTCCCCTCTGGTAGCTATCCGTTTGTTCTCTGTAGTTAAGAGTATGTTTCTTGGTTTTTCTCCCTGTCCCCTTTTTTTCCTTCGCTTGTTTTTTTTTGTTTCTTAAGTTCCACATATGGATGAGATCTTATGGTATTTGTCTTTTTTTGACCTTTTTCACTTAGCATAATACTCTCTGGATGCATTTATGTTGTTGCAAATGGCAAGATTTCATTCTTTTTGATGAGTGAGTAATATTCCAGTGTGTGTTACATCCACATTTTCTTTATCCATTCATCAGTCAATGGACACTTGGGAGGCTTCCATAGTTTGACGATGTAAATAATGCTGCAATAAACATAGGGGTGCAGTTACAAGAAAAGTTTTAACTGAAGAATGGAAACAAAAAAATATGAGAAATACAGAAAAGTACCTAAAAGGCATTGAGCCAGGATGAAATACATATATGTAATGGAATTCCCCGGAGGAAAACAAAGCATTAGTTGGGGGATAGAATCAGTATTTTAAGATAATATTGGTAGAAAGAGTTCCAAAACTGTTGAAAGATAATGAATTAAGATGGATTTATGGAGCTCTGCCTGCCCTACGCGTGATAAATATAAAGAAAATCAGGCATAGGTCCATCAGGATAAAAATTTCTCAAAATAGAAGAAAAAGAGAAAGACCGTAAACAGTCAGAGGGAAAAAGGACCTCCAAAGATGAATAGGACAGTCAGCTGTTAAAATCAATCATTTGTTGGGCTCTGAAGCCTAAAGAAAAGGTAGAAGCCAGCACAGGTTTCTAGAGTGCCAAAAGAGTAACTTTCACAGTGGATTTTACCCGACAAAAATATTCTTTAAAAATGTAAGCAAAAGTAATTTATAGTTGCAGGGGGGACAGTGATCATCTGAGTTAGTTGATTCAGGGATGGGCTACAAAGAGGAATCAGAAACTCGGAAATGATGGAAATTTTCTGTATTTTGATGGTGGTACAGGTGTATTAGAACTCATTCAATCAAATGGATGCAGTTTACTGTTCAGAAATTATATACCAATAAAGTTGATTTAAAAATTCAAGGCAGATTTCTGCTTCTAGCCAAGATTAAGAAAGAGGGACTGATTTACTTTTCCATCAGAAACAATTAAAAAAAAAAAACTAGGTAAAACAATGAAACAGTTGGTTTTTAGGACTTTGGGCATTAGGCAGCAAAGGACAGTGATCTCTGGGAGGTGGATGCAGATTGAAAGGACAGTGAGATCACACCAGCTTTCTGCCTGAAGAGTTTGCGGACTGCAGTGCAGGAGTTTGGGGAGCGTCCGTGGAAGCCCAGCAGTCTCCTGAGTTGAGACTTACGGGTGAGTCCAGGGAAACCAAGAAGGGTGGAGTTTGCAGAGATGAGTACTAGTAAGTGCATGCATTTGAGGAAATGACTTGAGTCCAGCGTGGGAACCACCTTCCAGGTTTAGGGGGGCAAATCCTCAGTCGTCCCACAAGGCCAGGAATAGCTTCTGCCTCCACCAGGCCGACTGGAGAACCTCCTAGTTCACATGGCAGAGGGGTCATCCCAGGATGGTTTAGCCTCAGTGGTGGGGCAAAATTGTCTTTAAGTTAAACATTGGTGTTGTACAACCTAACAGAGTTTAAAAGTAAGAACTGAAAAGATCAAACTATTTCTAAATATCTGTGTCCCAGAGCAGAGCTCAAGCACCCTGAAGCCTTCATGGCCCACACTCTGAGAATTGCCTCACAATGAAATACCATGACTCACGTGACGGTTTGAAATTTCTGGATTAAGTCAGACAATGTAAAGATTTTATAAGAATTTGAGAACTGGGTTGTTCTCTTGGTCTTTGCTGCCCCAGTAGCCTTCCTGAGGCTGGGACACCAGGCAAGAAGAGGTGAAAATGTAGAATTGAGAAGTTGGTTATTCAAATCTGTTTCTATTGGTGGAGGGCTCTGACTTTATCATCCATCTTTCCCAGACACTCAGGGCTGTGTAAATCAGATGGTAGTATTTCTTTCTTTGATTCTGTGTTGAAGTATCCACTTTATTAGAGGAAGAACAATTTTATCTACTAGCTAGTTGGTTCCTAGCTGTGAGAGCCCATGTCACTTTTGGTCGGTTTTAAGGACACTTTGCTTTATTGAGATTCAAGACCTTCCTGTCAAATATAACCTTTGTCCTGTTGGATTGACCATCAATACTTATTATAGTAGAAACATTTGTGGGTTTTCAAACACTTCCAGAATGCTCCCTGTGAACAGTTGATAGGCAAGCATGGAATTGTATAGCATGGCCCTGAGATTATCCAAAGCGAAAATCCTAAACTGTGGATAAACACAACCTGTTCCCAGGATGGCTTCTGGTGTCCTCATAACTCTATTTTGAGCATTACATGGAAGGATTGTATATTCATGTATGTAAATCCATACAGATGTGTTTGTGTGTGTCTCAAAAAAAAAAGAAAGGTGCTGTTTTATATAACCTCCTAACGACTTAAAACCGCAAACCATAGCTCTGCTTTCATTTATGTTTGCTCTTTCTCTTGCAATAGCCCATATCATATTTACCTAACTCTTCTCTACCAGCTCCTCTTATTCTCGCAGGGAGCAGGGTTGCTAACTGAGGATGCCAGGAGCCTGCGTTCAGAGAATACCACCTACCTTGATTTAATTGCAGTAGAAGCCACAAATACAGTCATATTGTCATGTTAGAGGATAGAGCAGTGACATTTGGCACAGTTTCAAACCAGAGGGAATCTGACATTCTAACACATTTCCTAATCCTCTTAAAGGCTCCTTCTTTTCACGAGCAGCCGATGCCAGTTTGTTCCCCGAGCTGCCGGTGGAGTTCACTAGAGGATGAGAAATCAGTCAGAAGAAGGCGGCACACTCTCATTGTCCTCAGATACATCTTCTCCAATGCTTTGGAGGAAGTTTCCTTACTTCTCTCTGTAGTGAACGCCTTTTTTATATAAACGAATCCTTTTGAATGTTGCACAGTGAAATCTTAGGCCTTTATCTGAGAAGTTTTAAAAAGCCATCCACAAATCCAGTGTCCCTGTGATGCTTTCTCTTGAACAGGGTGACTTTTGTTTTACGTTGTGGCCTGAGAAGGCTGATCTGGGAGGCACGGAGCCAAATAGCAAATCGTTCACAACCCCTTCCTTTCTCCCCCTGCCTTCATGTCTTTGATAACCCTCCCTGCAGGGAGGCAGGAACGATGTGGCTGTATGAAGGACTTCTTTTGTAGTTGACCCAGAGCCCACCACTGTTTTTTATTTGTTGAGACCTAATAGGGTAGGTACTCAGATTAATTCTAAAGCCCAGGTGAGATCTCTACCTGTAGGAGTCCCCCTGCAAACATTAGCCACATTCAGACATTTGAAACAGGCCAGCTGACAGAAGGGTGAAATGTCAGTGGTGTGCAGTAGGTTTTATTCTGTCTTCTTCTGTTTTACCTACATGTGGGATATGAAAATGAATTAAGTCAAATGTGTTTCTGTTGATAATTTAAAGGAAGTAGAAATAATGTGACGTCACATGCTGTTTTGAAAATATGCCATTATTACTATATCCAGTTATTTGCGAGTTTCCGACTTGGAACTTGACCTTCTGCCTGCTGGGGTAGGCGGAGCAAGGGAGAGTCACTCCTAGGAGCTCTCCTGTCTGTGGGGTCGTATAAAGGCTGTGGCACTTCCTTGTCAACGAGGTAGGGTGTGGTGGAGGGAGGAAAGGAAGTGAGAGTTTTGCCCCTATGACATTTTCTCATTACTCTTCTGAATCACTTGGTTTAAAAAGTTGGAAAGAGTATTTAAGGTTCACAGTCCCTTATGTACAATGGTAGGAGCTGGATGGGTTTCAGAATTCAGAAATGTCCGCATTTTAGAAGGACAAGAGAATGTATACACCATATGGTAATATTCCCCCTGGGGTCTGAGACAGCATCCCACAATCACATTAATATTTCCTCAGGGGAAAAATGCGAATATTCATATAACCTGGGATAAATTAAAAGTATTAATGTCAGCCCATATCAAGTTTTACTGCCACATGTGTTTGCCTAAATTTGGTTTTTACCTTTCAACTTCAGAATTGCAAATAAGGGGCTGTGGATTCAAGCCTGGTTGAATCTTGGTAGTTAACAGAGCCAGCCGGGTCACAGGATGGAGTTTGTGGTCTTGTGTCTCGCTACTGGGCTTCCATTCTCCGACTATGCTGATGTGTCACACAGGGATATTTGCTCTCTGGGCTGTTGTGAGGATCAGCTAATGCATCTGAAGTACTAACCAGTGATCGGCATATGGTGGCTATTCGGTAAATGTTAGCTGTTAACAATTTTGCCTCTTCCCTTCCCCCTTTCACTTTGGGAGATGAAAATTGACTGATGCATTGGCTGCATTGTCACTCTGGAAAGAGACCAGAGCAGTATGGAGTGCCTCGATTTCACTGCGGAATTAAAAGTCAGAAGTTTTATACCAAAAACTAATGTCTTGGGGCACCTGGGTGGCTCCATCAGTTGAGCATCTGACTCTGGGTTTCAGCGCAGGTCGTGTTCTCAGGGTCTTGGAATCCAGCCCCATGTAGGGCTCCCGTGCTCAGCGGGGAGTCTGTTGGAGATGCTCTCTGTCCCTCTCCCCCCCTTGCTCATGTGTGCGCCTGCGCACTCTCTTTCTTTTCGAAATAAATACATCTTAAAAGAAAAAGAAAACTAATGCCTTGTTAAATGACTAATATCACCATAAAATTTGTTTGCAGAATGACTAGACTTTTCAATGATGAGTAAATATTTTGATTAATGTTACATCATACCTACATCTCCTGAATGGTTTTTTTTACTGTCTCTGAGGAAGGAATATTTGCCACTAGCTTATTTGCCATTATGAAACCCCTTTTAAAGTTTCTATTCGGGCACTCATCTTTTAGAAAAATATTTGAAAAGTATATTGTTGATGATGCTAGTGCTCTAACAAAGATATAACTGAGATTTATAATTTAGTGTATTGGAAAAATGGCATTGGGAGTGAAATCTTTTCCAGTTTTGCCAAAAAAAAAACAAAAAACAAAAAACCCTAGAATTCGCAAGTATATTTATGGGCTTTTTAGTGTGAAACAATATATTTTAAAGTATCTTTTATAAAGTGGACCTCTGCTTTTAAATTTGTAAAGCCCCAAAAGGGGAAGATGATTAAAAAAGAATTACCTTTATTTGCCAAGCTGTTTTTTAGAGCCTCATTTTGTACTTTGTAGCCCATTCAGAGAAATTCCCTAAAGTATCAACATCTGTTCTAACAATGCATGATCTTGATGTACAGAAAGTGTTAATTCATTTTTCTGTCCTTTTCTCTTAACTTGTGAAGATTATAGTTGTAGATGCTTGTTCTACTGTATTTTTTGGACTAGAGACAGAAAAATTGAAACAGAAGGATTTCAAGAGAAGAGAGATGTTAGCTTTCTGATGGCCATGTGCCCTACAGGAGTTAGGAGCAGTTAGGTGGGGCATAGTGGACCTGCCTACATTTATATGCATGTACTGCCTCTCTTCACAGCTGAACTATCAGCAGAAGGTGGGCATCATGTACTGCAGAACTGGACAAAGCACTGAAGAAGAGATGTACAACAATGAGTCAGCTGGCCCGGCATTTGAGGAATTCCTTCAGCTGTTGGGAGAACGTGTTCGGCTCAAAGGATTTGAGAAGTATCGTGCACAGCTTGACACCAAAAGTAAGAAATACTTATACTCTCCTGCTAGGCTTGTTTCCCTCCCTCTGTGTTGATGTTCATCTGCTAAATTGCCCGTAAAACAACATTGCCATTTACTGCAGAACACTGCTGCTGATAGTGGAGAGCAAGTCGGAGATGGAGGGTGTGCCACCGAAACAACTGAAGGCTATAATCAAAATAGCTAGGATTGGACTGGTTAAAAAAAAAAAAATCACGTTATCAGAAGTGTCAACAGAGTAGTAGAGCAGTGGGTGCAAATCATGCAGAATGGCTCCTGGATAGTGTTGCATAAATTTCACTATATTTAGCTGAATGTTAGAGTGATTGCAAATTCCAGAATCTTATAACCAAATGGTCGTAAGCCCTAGAATTTTTTACTTTCATTAATTTCTTTCATAATCCTTGTGCTTATCTGTGTGCAGTCAGTCTTCGTATGGTTTTCTTACTCATTTTTTATATTCTAGTAATAGGGCCTTTGTTTGCTTATTTTCTATTTTTATTATTCATAGTCTAATTGAATCCCTAAGAAAATAGGCTTCTTAGCTTTGGTATTAGATTGGCTCCTGAAATTTGTTGATTAAAAGCACAATGATGGAAGAGTTTTTTTTTTTTTTTTTTTAGCTATGGCTCATGAACATACCTGTACACTCCCATTCCCCAAGTCATTAATAACATAGTTAAGTTCTCATGTATCTATTTAGGTTAGAGGAGGTTGACGTCTGCTGTGTGTCTGTGAGGAGGCAGTTTTAAATTTTATCTCAAAATTCATCCATGGACACCTGTGACCTGTTTTTCATTGAGAGGGTCTTTGGATTAGCACATCTATATTGCAGTCTATAGTAATCTCTCCGATTTTCTGCACAGGAAATTAAATAAGGAGTTGAGTCATGAAAACAGAAAAGCATTCATAAACTCCACTGTAGGGAAGAATTTCCTGTTGCCATGGTTTTGCTGTTGCCAACTTGGAAACGACATGCAAGAGAGACTATTAAAGCCCATAAATAGCCTCAACTCTTAAATATTATTTTAACATTCCATACTCTGCTTGCAACTGCATAAAATGTTAAATCTCAATATGCCCTGAGACTCTTCTTTTCCAGAGAGTCTGACATTTGCCCTATAAGCTTCATTCATGTTGTCCCAATTTGTTGTGTTATATAAATTATCCTCACCACAAAGAGCTATATGAAAGGATCTGGGAAGAGAATATAATAAGCACCCTGGTTATTTATTTTTTTTAAACATATAGTATGTTAGTAGTTTCAGGGGTAGAATTTAGTGATTCATCAGTTGCATAAAACACTCAGGGCTCATTACATCAAGTGCCCTCCTTAATGCCCATCACCCAGTTACCCCCTCCCCTCCAGCAACCCTCAGTTTGTTTCCTAGAGTTAAGAGTCTTTTATGGTTTGTCTCTCTCTGTTTTTATCTTATTTTTCCTTCCCTTCCCCTAGGTTCATCTGTCTTATTCCTTAAATTCCATGTATGAGTGAAATCATATGGTATTTGCCTTTCTCTGACTTACTTCACTTAGCATAATACCCTCTAGCTCTCTCCATGTCACTGCAAATGGCAAGATTTCATTCTTTTTGATGGCTGAGTAATATTCCATTATATATATGTATTCCATATATTTCACATATATATGTATATATATTCCATATATTTCATTCTTTTTGATGGCTGAGTAATATTACACACACACACACACACACACACACATCTTTATCCATTCATCCATCAATGGACATCTGGGCTCTTTCCGTAGTTTGGCTATTGTGGACCTTATAAACACCTGATTCTATGCATGAATGGCCAGATTAGAAATTGATAAGACTATTATTTGTGCATTCACACATTCCCAGACACTTCTTAATGATGAAAGGCAATGTGAGAAATGTATAACAAGACCATGCTTTTTTTTTTTAAGAGCCAAACAATAGTGCTTTATTGATAAAAGGTTAGTTTCAACGGATACAAAATTGCTGTGTAAAATAAGTTTTCAAAATACATTTCTATAGGTAAAGATTATCTCTTAGTAAAAGCAGTTATCTCTAAGTGAAAGTATTTATTTAGATTTGGGCAGCAAAACAGAGGGGGATGTAGAAGTGAGACAGTGTAGGTTCACCCACCCTGCATAACACTTATCAGGTAGCAGCTGGCCCTTGCAGTTCTACCCGAACATACAGGGGGCCTGCAGCCACTACATGTACATGTGCCCCCAGCTCCACCTTTTAAACAGCTTTTACTAGTGTACTTAATGCCAAAATAACCCAGATAGCTGACCTTGCACGGAGGTGCTAAAGTCACTTAACACCTTCTCTATAACAAGACCATGCTTAAGCAATGTGGCGTCAAGTAAGACACTAGAATAAGTAAAATAAGCACTCTGTGCATATTTTGCCTCAAAATCCCAGTAACCGTGAAGGCTAGAGGGGGGTGAGCCTGGATTAGCAAACTGTCTCTGATGGCACACTTTTACAGTTCTGTGATGTTTAGCAGCAAAGGATTCCTTTTCGCTGCAGTGCCCTCCTTTAAGTCCCCTGTAACCTTTCAGGGCAAAGCTGATGAGCAGAAGAGTCTGTAGTTTCTTTTTCTGCCCTTTCAGAGGGTCAAGTTTCCTCCCGGGAACAGAAAGTCAGAGAGTATTTCTATTCTGCAGCCCTGAAAGAGGCAGTTTGCATATTTATCTCTTTTACTTCAAGCTGACAGGGTCAAAGCCAGCCCCTGCATACCCCAGTAGCCTCTCCCTGGCCATGGCACACCCAGAGTTGAGACTTGGCTCTGTGTGCTAGGAGGTCATCTCACCACATTTTGTCCAATCTTATTTTGTGTCAGGAAACCCTTTCTTTCAATATAATCATTAAAAAGAGAAAATGCTGGGGCACCTAAGCGGCTCAGTTGGTTAAGTGTACGACTCTTGATTTCAGCTCAGGTCTTGATCTCAGGGTCGTGAGATTGAGCCCCAAGTCAGGCACTGTGCTGGGCATGGAGCCTGCTTAAGGGTCTCTCTCCCTCTCCCTCTGCCCCTATCCCCTCTAAAAAAAGAGAGAGAGAGAGAAAGCTTTCCAGTTCAAGTGTTCCCAAAGGATCATTTCCTTTATGTTTGACAGTGTAGATGTGATTGGATCTGTGGTTTTATAGTTTTCATCAAATAAAAATAGTAATTGCCAATCTTGATTTATTTTTTCCTGTCCCCATCTTCTGAATCTCCAATTACACATACATTGGATCACTCACCAGGATACCATGGGTTAATAAGGCTCTATTGATTTGATTTTTTTTAACCTTTTTTTCCCCTATGCTTCCATTTGGATTATTCCTGTTAATATATCTTCCAAATTCAGTGTGTTTTTCTTTTCTTCCATAGTGTCTTAATCTGCTGTTAATCCAGTCCAATGAAATTTTCATTTCAGATACTGTCATCTTCAGGGCCAGAACTGCATTTGGTCCTCTTTTCTTATATTTCCCTCTTTCTCCTCATTAGGTTCATGTTGTCCTTTAAATACTTGAACATATTTATGATGGCTGTTTTAAGGTTTGTGTGTACCAGTTCTCTCATTCTTGTGGATCCTTTGAGGTCTCCATTTAACAGATTTTCTCCTCCTTTTGAGTGACATTTTACTGCTTCATGCATCTGGTTACTTTTGATTAGAGAGTGTACGTTGCGAATGTTTTATGGTTGAGTGTCTAGATTTTGTTGTCTTTAAAAGGAGTGTTGAGCTTTGTTTTTGTGGGCAGATAATGTTACTTACAGAACAGCTTGATCTAATGAATCTTGTTCTTAAGCTTTATTAAAGCATACCTAGAGCAGTTCTTTATCCTCTAATTTAGCTCTACTATTAAGGCATGGCTTTTCTTCTGTCTGAATACCTGCATATTCAGTGAGGTCTCTTTACTGTGGCTGGTTAGAACTTGACTGTCTTCCAGTCTTATGTGAACTGTGAGAATTGTTTGCTTTACAATTCTCTGGTAGTTTTTCTTTGCCAAATAGATTTTCTGTCTTTCTTTTATTGAGGTATAATTGACATATAGCATTCTATTAGTTTCAGGTGTAGAAGGTAATGATTCAGTACTTGTGTATATTGTAAATTACCACACAGTAAGTCTAGTTAACGTGTTGCCAAACAAGGTTACAAAAATTTTTTTCTTGGGATAAGAACTTTTAAGATCTACTCTTAGCGGGCGCCTGGGTGACTCAGTTGGTTAAGCGACTGCCTTCGGCTCAGGTCATGATCCTGGAGTCCCGGGATCGAGTCCCGCGTCGGGCTCCCTGCTCGGCAGGGAGTCTGCTTCTCCCTCTGACCCTCTTCCCTCTCGTGCTCTCTATCTCTCATTCTCTCTCTCTCAAATAAATAAATAAAATCTTTAAAAAAAAAAAGATCTACTCTTAGCAAAACTTTCAACTATGCAGTACAATATTATTAACTATAGTCACCATGCTGTGCACTACCCTAATAATTTTTCTTTGCCTGGCTTTTGGAATCTTACTCTCTGTGTTTGCAGCTTACTATTCAGCCCAAGACTCAAGGGGCCCCCCGTATGCAGATTTTTGAACCTCTTTCACTGTGTAGTTTTCCTCCTCTTTGATACTCTGCCCAGCAAATATCAGCTACCTCAGGCTTCTTGAACTCCAGTATGTTTTGGCTTCCCTCTTCGAAGCCATGCTCTGTGCTGTTGTTCCAAAAGTACCTCAGGTAGAAAACCTGGTGGGAATCAGAGGGCTTATCTTCTTTGGCTCTTTTTTCCTCTTGGATCACTATCCAATGTCTGAAAAAAGTTGTTTCAGATATTTTGTCAGTTTTTCTAGTTATTTATAATGGGAGAACAAGTCCTGTACCAAGTACTCTTTATGGCTGGAAGCAGAAGTTCCAGATACTTTTGATATTGTTTTCTTGTGCATCCCTCACAGGCCTTGCTGGTTACTGGTTATCCCCATTTCATAGAATTGGCTTCTGTAGATTAACGTGCCCAAGGTTAGATGGCTAGGAAGCACAACACAGGTAGAACAGATCCTAGCGCTATGATTAACGAAGTGTTCAGAGAAAGCATAAATGTAGAATTAAGTACAGCCAAGCCCAGAGCTCTGCGTCCTGGCTATGTCTCCCTCCCCTCCCGCCAAGCCCTTGGGTTCACATTACCTAAGCCATCTCGAGAAATGGCTCTGCTTGTTATGTATTACAATTCTATTCAGATTTTAGGAAGGATTGATGGAGCTTTTGAACCATTTCTTGTTTTTCCCAGTTTTTCATACAAAGTCCATTTTCCTGGTTCAGAAATAAGGTCTTTTTGCAAACAAGCTATAAATGTGTCAGGAGTTGGAACAGTTCTGCAATGAAGACATTTTCAAGTGGTGGATTTTTTTTTTTTCCCTCCTTACTTTGTCTCCTCATTTGGGTGACATAACCTCTAGATAATTACCACCCTCTCACATTACAGCAAATACAAGAATAAATTTCCCACCAAGCAGTTTGTTGTTTGGAAAGCTGGAGACCACCTTCATTTTTAGCTGTGCATATGGATGATTATTTGAGAAATCATTTCCTGGATGAGGCTAGAACATAGGAGATTTTAGAAGCCCTTTGTAAAGCATTCCTTCAAAGCCTTAACCTTCACTAATTTGCTGCAATGTTAGTGAATGCTTGTTGCTTCCCCCATTTTTCAGCAGTGTTACAAAAACCGCTGAGATTCAGGGTCTTAGAAGAGATACAAGTTTTTTCATAAAGAAAATAAGTCCTTTATTATTTGGAATATTTAAACTTTGATAGGGAACTGGATAAAACTAGCATTGCTTAAATGCTCTGCACTTGCAAAGGGCCATTTGGAGTTTAGACACTGATGAAGAAAAGAATTCTTTTTTCACCTCCTTAACTTTGACCTGTGTTATAATGTAAGGCTTTTCCTTTGAGTGTTCCTGGAATGCACTTGGCAAAGAAATTAAAATATGTAAAGGTCCCTCTTTAAGGAAACTACCCTTTGTACCTCAGCTGCACAAATTTCTAAATTCTAATCCTTCTCCTGAGCATCTTTTATGGGCTAGTACTTTCATATATATTATTTCATGTAATCCTCACAGCAGCAAGAGTATCGATGGACAGAGAAGTGAAGTGATTTGTTTGTGGTCATTTAGCAAATGATGCTGCTGTCATTCAAATTCAGATCTTACTTCCAAATTGAGAATCCAGGTGTCTTGCCAAGTGAGTCGTTGGCAGAAAACAGTAGTGGCTGACTCCTAAGTGCCAGCCCCCACCGTCTCGACCTTCCTCATCTCTCTGTGTGCTACTGATTTTGAGAAGCCTCGAGTCCCAGGTGCATTCACTTGCACACTCACACAGGCCTTGAGTTGACACAGTATGGACTCACCTGTCATGGCAAAGGGCAGGACAACAGACTCTTCTTGATCCTGACCCTCACTGAAGTGAAAGAACCCATCCCCTGGCCATGGTTAAATGTACCTTGAAAAATTATTAGTAAACATGATAGATGCCAGAGCAGGTAGAAGTCTTGACTTCCCCAAATACTTCACTAGTGAGTGAGTGAAATAGTACCACGAAGGCTGAAGCGTGTCTCCTCTCGAATACGTGCTGCTGTCCCAGATGTCAGCACTTGGCCCTGGCTGTGTTTCTGAGCATTGACTTATGCATTCCCCAGACCCTGAGGCAAGATTGGGATAGGACATCGGGGGGCCTTCAAGGGATGGTCCCCAGCAGCCAACTGACGATTATTATATTTCAAATTAAATAAAGGGATAAAAATGAGACTTACAAGCTATCTGATTTCATCTTGCATTTGATGTGTTTTGTAGTGGTGAGTGCATTTAATTAACGGAGCTTAAGCTTTCTTCATTCTGTTGACTTTATTTAGCCTACGTGCGTTTAATGAGATTACTTTTGTGCTCATAAATATTTAAAACCAGGAACTTTCCTGAAATCAAATTGCATAGGCTTGTTTTCCTTCATCTAGCTTTTCTTAACTCTGATACATCTATTAGTGATTGAGAAATGGTTGTTATAAAAGTCTGATTACTTTTCCTCATTCAGGTTTGTACACATACACCTTGTCAATGAAGTTTCAGACTACCTAAAAGTAAAGGTGTTGAGCCCAAAAGAGCAGTCAAGGATGATAATGACACTGACTGTATCTAAAACTGTGCTGCAAACTCATTCATCAGTTCATGCCATCTTAAATAGAAATGCCTAATGTAGGATATTATCGTGTGTCTACACTTTTTCGAAGCAGCTGAGAAATATACTGTTATCATTCCTCAATTATTCAGTGCCTTCTTATCATCTATGTTGAATATTAGAAATTTTACTTTCTATGACTTTGCGTAGAGTGCTGACCTTATTAGTGGGTGTATGCCACTCGCTGGTAGTATGATTTGGAGGCCGATCGTGTGATTATCAAGATGACCCATAAGATGCCTGAATTTACTCTTTAACTTTTACCCCCTCGACAAGTATGAGGGAGCGTTATCTTCCTTTCACCGCTCTTCTCAAAGCATAGTTCCCTTTAGAAATGTTTTAATATATATTCTCTTTAGCCAGAGGAAAAAAAAGGATTTTTGTCATTTTCATTTTCCTGATTGTCATGCTATTAGATATTTCATGGTTTCAGGGGCACTGAAAATATAATAGCAATATTGGATGCTTTATTTTTAAGAAAATATAACAAACATTCATTTTCCATTCTCTCTGATAAAGTTTAACAATTCTGTTATGTACATAGTATTTTCAGGATTTTGGAATTTCTTTCTTCTCAGAAAGGAAGATGTCATTATTTTGGCCCTCGTTTCATCTCTGAAACTTTTGAAACTATTTAAACTGTTTAAAATTATCAGCAAAACTTGGGGGTTTCCAAAAGTCCCCAGAAAAAGGCTGGTCAGGCAGCGTACGTGACATAAATGAGGTGTGCAGAAAAGAAAGCGAGAATGGGCCAGAAGTAGAAAAGCAGATGACCTTCCGCATTGTCTTCCACATCAGCTTTCCTGTCTGGCAGTAATCCTTTTAGAATTAGACAGACGTAGAAAGCGGAATGTAATTCATGAATACTAGATGACAGTCTCTTTTCTAGTTCATTAATTTTGTTCAAAATTGACTTGAAACACATGTAAGTACATGTCAAAGCTGACACATTCACTTTAAGGTTTTAAAATGTACTAATCAGTTCAAGAGTTATTTATAGCAAGAATCCTTAACAGTAGATATGTTCTTCATACTCAGGAGCTGTCTTAGTTCAGTTATTTATTGCAGTAATTTGTAGTTTTTTTTGTTGGTGGTCATTAGCATCTAGAGGATATTTTTTTCTTGGAAAGTTATATGTTGGTACATATTTTTGGAATTTTTGAAGAGTAGTCTGCTTTATTTCACTTTAGCTTGTTTCTAATCCTTTGCATTTAATGTCAGCTTCAAAAATTAAGGTACTCCAAGAAGCTTGAGGTTGAGACTCTGGGCTCTAGAACATTTTTACAAGTCTGCGAGCCACTGTTGCGGTTTATTCTTGGAGCAGTGCCTAAGGGCAGTGGAGCTCCTGAATTACAGTCACCCTGCAGGTGTTTATTTTTAGATTCCTCTGCCCAGCCCCGTACCCACTGAGCAGTATTTCTGGGGGTGGTGCATGGGAATCTGCCTTTTTTAACTAGCTCCCCAGATGCCACTGTACATGCTAAATTTGAGAACTACTGCCTCTCAGTATATGCTAGGGGCTTTGTCTTGGGCTTCTCTAAAATGGAGTAAAGCATTCTGGTCCTCAACAGTATGGTTGACGGAGGCTTGAGTTTACCCAGAATGAACACACTTATGTCATTTTGCAGCCAGTAAGTCCAGGGCCTTTAAGACGAAAGATACTCCCTTTTGATTGGACCATTAATAATTCTCTTCTCTGGTTTCCAGTTATTTGTGGGCAATTGATTTGTTAATGATTAAGTGGTTAGAGGTTGTTGTTGACTTAAGGAAGGTGAGAGCAGAATAGTCTTAAAACATTGTTGGACATTGCTAGAATACCTGTGTTACTCAGTGTTACAGTCTTGTTAAATTTCTATCTGTTTCTTAAGAACAAAACATTTCTCTTAAATCAGAAGTTTTGGAAAAGATGTTCTTCATCTGATGTCTGGATAGAATTCAGGGGTGTGTAAACTTGGATGGGAAATAATTTTACATTTATTTTCACTGACCCCCTAACTAAAATTTAGCACTTCCTTCAATTATGAATATAGGCAACAAACAACAGTTGTTTAAGTTCTACCTATGATTTTATTGCAAGTTAGAAAGCATAGATATTTTCATATTGTATTTTTTTTGAGATCCTTCAAAATATTGCTTATGTACATCACGACTTCAAAATCATAGTAGTTACTAGATCAGTTGCTAAGACTTGTTAGAGAAATCTAATTATCATTTTAAAATTATTTTTGATAACTATTTTGTAGTACAATTGATTTCTGTTGAAATCATATATATTTTATACATTTAAAAATATTATTCTGACAAGGGATCCATAGGCTTCACTAGACTACCAAAGAGAATCAGATACAAAAAAATGGGTAAGAACACCAATGCTGGGGGCACTTGGGTGGCTTAGTTGGTTAAGTGGCTGCCTTCGGCTCAGGTCATGATCCCAGGGTTCTGGGATCGAGTTCCGCATTGGGCTCCCTCCTCAGCGGAGAGCCTGCTTCTCCCTCTGCCTGCCACTCCCCCTACTTGTGCTCGCTCTCGCTCTCTCTGACAAATAAATAAAATCTTAGAAAAAAAAAAAAAACACCGATGCTAGATCTTATACTAACATCTTTTCATTCTAAATCATTTCCTTTTTTTTTCCAAGATATTTTCCTTAAGTGAACTATTTTTCCTATTCTTATAGTCATCTCATCATTATATATTTTTTTACTGTAGCTGACTCCACTGGAACCCATTCTCTGTACACAACATACAAAGACTATGAAATTATGTTCCATGTTTCCACCATGCTGCCATACACGCCTAACAACAAGCAACAGGTAAGAGATCCTGGTGTTGTCTGTGTTTCTTCGCCCTTGTTCATTTCCCCCAGAAACCTAAGTGGCAAGTTTGTAAAATCTTAAACCAGAATTTAATGTTGCACCTGTCACCGCAGCAGGAAGCTTTGTACTTTGCGGAAATAACGAATAGCAAATGAGCTGAAAACAAATGAAGAGACACAAATTCTAGGTTAACAGCCAGCTGGATGGCTTTGTGAATTAATCATTTGATTTTCACCCACGGAGATTGAGGTTTTCATGGAATCTGAAGAGAACAAGTTGAAATCATGGTGATTAGGTGACCCTGCAGGGTTGCAGAGAACATGGATGAGTGGGTGAGATTCCATCTCAAGAGGCCAGGGTGCAAAGCAGGAAAGTACTGATGTGTCATTTCAGATTTCAGAGGAGGTTTGGTATACTAACTGGGAGAAAAACCAAAATAAATGTCAATGGGATCTCAGAAAAAGGTTTTTTCTTAACATTTATCAGGAGACAGCAAAGAACATTAAAAAACGATTGGCCTTCATGTACATCATACGCAGTTTCTTTTAAAAAAGATCTAAAAGCACAATGCCTGTTACTAAAATGTGGTCATTGACATAGTAAATGAAGAAACCTAGAAGTGGCAGATTGTTACAGAGCAAAATGGAAACTGGCAGTATTATTTTAGAAAGTATGAGGTCATTGCTGTTTTTAAAAAATATGTCAAAATAAATGATACCAAACTGACATTTAAAAGAGCCAGAGAGCAAACAGCTTTTCCTTTCAATAGCAATTATAAACACAAGCAGTCCAGTATTACTTCTGACCTTAAAATGGATCTAGATTTTGTTATTGTCAACTGTTGTGCTAACAGAACACGGCCAGCTGCAGAATGAATCACATCCTCTTTCCCAGAATTTAACCAAACACAGATTGAATCGAACACTTCGTCACTGCAGGTTTGATTAAATCACAAATAGAGGTAACGAAATTTTGCCTCTTATAATTACCAAAGGAATCAAAAATAGGGAGCAGAGCAGTGAATCAGCTACAAATCTGAAATAAATCTATTTAGGATAAAGTCTATTATCTGGACTTTGTTGACAGTTTTTTTATGCAAATTCCAAGTTCTAGATTACCCAGAGAGGAAAACATCATGATAAGGAAAATATGTTTTTCTTATTCTGACCAGTAAGTAGACAAAAAAATTTCAGGATGTTCACAGGTGATTTTTAAAGGATTATTCTTTCTGCCTGATTGCTCAGCAGAGAAAGTAAGATGTATGGAAGGATAAAAAATTTAGTTAACAAAATTCAGTTAATTGTTTATTTCTCCTAAATGAGTTGAAGTGTGTTGAGCAGCATGAGTTGGACATGAGTTGGACAGCTATCTAAATTATTTAATTTGGGGGTCCGATCAAGGCAAATGTGTTATTATGGTCCTAAATCAGAATGAAAGAGTAATTGGTACCGCTGCATCTTAAAAAATCTTAATTCTCGGGGCACCGGGGTGGTTCAGTTGCTTAAGCGTCTGCCTTCGGCTCAGGTCGTGGTCCCGGGGTCCTGGGATCGAGCCCCACATCAGGGCTCCCTACTCGGTGGGGAGTCTGCTTCTCCCTCTCCCTCTGCCTGCCGCTCTCCCTGCTTGTGTTTTCTCTCTGTGTGTCATATAAATAAATAAAATCTTTTAAAAAAATCTTAATTCTCTATCTAGAGAATTTATTTCTTCTATGTAGATCACTTTCTGCTTGGGGAAAAAAAAACAACATAGCTTATAAAATCTTGTGGCAGGAATTTGTTTATAAATACTGTCTTTCATTATATATAATATGAGGTGGATAGATGGACTTATTTCTAATTGGGTCCTTTACTAAGACATTAGTGTTACATATCAAACAAGAAGAAAGACTGACATTGCATCAAAAAGACAATGACATCATCTGTGCAGGAATGACATAATACATAGACAAATTGTATTTTTTTCAGTGTGTCCAAGATCCTGAGTTGATTAATAATGTTTAATAATGGGTATATTCTGTATAGCAGTCAGTACAGACCAGCCTTTATTTCTTTAACATCCAATAATATATCATGTTTAGAAATGAAAATAAGTGGCCTCATTAGAAGATAATTTGGGATGCTTTGAAATTCCTAAGGTTAAAAGTACATTTCTGGAACATTCTAACTCCCAATTCTCAACCCTAATCTAAAAGGCTATTGTTTCTCCCAGCTGAATACTAGATCACTGATTTTACTGGTATGTAATTTGTGTAAGTTAAAGTCACTGGAGAATTAAAAAAAAAAAAAGTTTTATAAATGCAAGTTTGTACCTAACAGATAGTTGATATAAATGGTATATTTCGTTATTTTTCTCCTTGTGAGAGCCTCTATATAATAAATATGAGATATGCAAATTTCATTCAACTTTTTTTCCACACTACTGAATTAAACTGTCTAATAAACCCCTCTTAGAGAGCCACTGGCCTAGCCTGACTTGGGGTGCCTGAATTTGAAAGCCACCTTTCCAAATCACCATTTAATGTGAAACAGAAGGTGGTCTTAAGCAGCTTTCACTGTAATTAAGAAAGGCTGTTTAAACTTGAAATTTAACCTGCTTTAGAAATATTAGTAATTTCTGCATTCCCAGCTGGTGACACAAAAAGCATCTCCAAAAACACCTTAGCCACATTTCTTTAAATGAAGTGAATTAAACCAGAACATAAATTGCATTGTAATTACTTCCGCCATTCTCTTCTCTAAAACATCTTCCCTATGGCAAGTTTCTTTCTTATGTGAAAATGGAACAAAACTGTTGTTATGGAAACAGAATTTGGAGAGGCTGGAACTTGGCGTAATATGCCAGATATTGGTTTGCTCCTGAATGGGCTCTATATTTTATGCAAATTTCAGAATATTCATTTCTGTATTCTTCCTGGGAGGGAATAAGACAGGCTAAAATATTGACAGCACCTGTCTCGATTACCTACCTTAATATGTCCTGATTAATAATGAATGTTTACATAAGGGAATTGGGGAGGAAAACGCAGAGTGTTGTCATTTATATTGTTTGCTTATTTTTTCTTTTAGCTCCTACGGAAGCGGCATATTGGAAATGATATCGTAACAATTGTTTTCCAAGAGCCGGGAGCACAGCCGTTCAGCCCAAAAAACATCCGATCCCACTTCCAGCACGTTTTTGTCATCGTGAGGGTCCACAACCCCTGCACTGACGGGGTCTGTTACAGGTACTGGCCCTACAGCTGTGGCTCCATGGGTGTTGGCTGGTGATCACACAGAGGGCCCCCTCCAGCTCTGCTTCCTGAAATGGCAGTGGGAAGTCCATTACTATTTATTTTTGTCTTTAAACTGTGCGTGTAGATCACCGAATTCACACAATGACGTCACCCGACGGCATTGACATTGCCCAGACGCGTTGGTTAGACACCTGCTGTTTCCATTTGCACCTCCTCCTTAGGTGGTGTCCTTCATCCATACCATCTGGTCACCAACTAATTACTCATACTGCTAATTATACTTTGCTTTTGGTGTGGCAAGAGCAGAGAAGAATGATCATAATAAGTAGAAAAGTTTTGTTTTAATTGTTACTATTTCAAAAGCTCAAACCCTTGCTTAGGACCGATTTGATTCACTCTAACATTTCTGACTGCCATCTTTGAGGCATTTCAATGCTTTAGTACGCCAGTGGTGGAATTGTTTCCGTGCCCCTTGTTGACCTGGTCTTATGAGTATCGGAATTCAGGCATCTGTCTGCAAGAGGCCTTTGGGTGTTGACAAGGATAAGAACCTGAATTGCTGGGTTGACATGGGCATAGTACCAAGAAGACGTGTAAGGCTATTGTAGCCTTACAATGTTTCTAATATGAATCTGTCCTTTTAAAATACGGAATTTTATCCTGTGTTCCCATCCCTAAAATTTGGAAGATTAGGCTTTGTTAGTTTTCGATATTTGTTTTTGAATTAATGCAGCCACCTACCCAGAAACTGGCCAACACAGACTGATAATTCGTTTGTTGTGAGCTCCACAACTGTCTAATTCTAGGTGTCAGTGTGGGTTAATTACAGGAGTCGAGCGAGCAAACTCAGGAAACAAGACAAATAAAGGTTACCGTGGACTCCTGCAAGCCGCCACCGTCCCTGCACACATCCCACAATAACGATGTATGTTGGCCTCTGGTGTTAAGCCAAGCACTATTCTAGGCACTTTACGTGGGTTACCTCATTTAATTTTGAAAACCCATGCATTAGGTACTGTTTTTAAAAATCCCCATTTTCAGATGAGGAAGTTTGAGCAATGCGAATAGGTGACTTGCCTGCAGTCAGCTGGTACCAGGTAGTCTTGATTGTAATGGCACTAGGTCTGATTCTAGAGCCGGGCCCTTCACTGCCCTGCTGTGCTGCCTCACTACCATGCCCTGTGAAGCAGGGGTCTTTGCTGCTCTTGCTGCCGACACACAAGCTCTTCCAGAACTCCAGGTTAATGCGTGGAAACTCCAACATAAGAGACTTAGATCTGCAGCCTCTTACCAGGAATATGGTCTCTGAAAGCTGCTTGATTTAGGTGTGGGATGACAGACTAAGTGAGAACAGTTGTCTGTAACTGGGAGGGATAGCTCTTAGCATTTAGAAAATACCCCCAAGCAATTGAAACACGCTCTGTACTGGATTCATGCAAGGGATTTCATACAACTTTGATAGGAAGCTAATCCCTTTTTGATTGGTCACTACGAAGTTTGGGAGTGGAAAGCTATGCAGTTTGTTTTAGGGAGAGATTCTTGTTTAAAAGCCATTGCCTAAATAAAGTGCTGTTCGATAGAAATATAATGCAAGCCATATGTTAATTTTATATATATATATATATTTTAAAGATTTTATTTATTTATTTGACACAGAGAGACACAGCGAGAGAGGGAACACAAGCAGGGGGAGAAGGAGAGGGAGAAGCAGGCCTCCCGCAGAGCAGGGACCCCGATGTGGGGCTCGATCCCAGGACCCTGGGATCATGACCTGAGCCGAAGGCAGACGCTTAACGACTGAGCCACCCAGGCGCCCCTTAATTTTATATTTTTTAATGGCCATATTTTTAAAGTAACAAGAAACGGGTAAAATTAATTTTAGCAATATGTTTTTGACCCAAGAATATATTTTATTTACCTGCTATATCCAAATATTATTATTTCAACAGGTGATTTTTAAGTTTTAAAAATTATTGGCCTATTTTACTTATTTTTGGAGCAAGACTGAAATCTGGAGTCTGTTTTAGACTTATAGTTCATGTCAATAAGGATGCTTGATTTTCACTGGAAGTAATCTGTGTTTAGATTTCATAAAATTTGTAACTGGAAAAGTAGATTCATATACTCAGATTTTCCAAACCTGCTTTTTCAGAGCTTTCGAATAACAGTTGAGTGTCGCTTTTAAAAATATGATGCAGGGGTGGGGGGATGGGTTAGCCTGGTGATGGGTATTAAGGAGGGCATGTGTTGCATGGAGCACTGGGTGTTATAAGCAAACAGTGAATCATGGAACACTGCATCAAAAACTAATGATGTAATGTATGGTGACTAACATAACATAATAAAATTAATAAAAGAAAATACAATGTAATTTAATACCCCTTGGTCACAGTAGCCACATTTCGAGTGCTCAGTAGCCTACATGTGGCCAGTGCAGGTCTAAATAGACTGATCTGGAGGAAGTGTCTCCTAGCCTTCTTCAACAGTTTGCTGGATGAGGAAGTGATATCTGTCTTATTCTTCTAAACCCCACCCCCACCCTAGTCTTGAAAATCATGCTTTTTTGCTGTCTCTTATTTTTAATCTGTTGCCTGGAGAGCCCATCTTCTTAACCCCACCATGTGATGTGCTGGTTTGTGGGAGGACACTGACCACCCCAGCTCATGCCACATGAACTAGCCAGGGATTTCCTAGTTGCCACGCTTGTTTGAAGACCCAGCACACTGCTTTATAAACTGTGAACGTGGGCCTTTTGTAAATCCAAGGGAACATACCAAATTGGAACATCACTAAGAGAAATTACAAGAAACTAAAGTAGTGATCTTTTCCTATTGTAAACTTTAGGTGTATTAATTGTTCTCAGTACATCTCAAACCCAGGTAAGCATGTTTCCTGGGGTGTGTGGTGATGTCAGGAGATGTTTAAAGTCCCAGAACAAATAGGGCAACTTTCTTGTAGTTTATGCTTGGGTGAAAATGTGTAAAGGTGTTCACGTTCTCATGAAAATAAATGTATTATGGGGCGCTTGGGTGACTCAGTCGATTAAGCAGCTGACTCTTGATTTCAGCTCAGGTCATGATCTCAGGGTCCTGGGATCAAGTCCTGTGTTGGGCTCTGTCCTCAATAGGGAGCCTGCTTGAGGATTCCCTCTCTCCCTCTCCCTCTGCCCCTCCCCTGATGCAAATGCACACACACACTCTCTCTCTCTCTCTCTCTCTCTCTCAAATAAATAACCTTTAGGGTAAAAAAAAGAAATGTATTATGAAGCTGCATAGAAAATTTGTATCAATTTTAAGATAAAACGTGGGTCTTCCAAAGAATTTCTGTACATGTGAGTTTTTCTCATACCCCAGTCACTCCCCAACCTACTAGGTATATGAATTTATGGGCCTCTTTTATTAAAGGTATTTTGGTAGAAAAGTTTAGAGCTGCATTGATTTATACTAAATTAGATTTAAATCTAATTTAACTCTATCCCTGAGTGCTATAGAGTGATTCAGATGCTTTTTATCATTGAAAATCTCTTGTTCCGAACTTTCTGCCCTATGAACATTCACATTTATTTATTGACATCTACTTGGTGCCTGTAATGAGGAAAGTGCAGAAGTTGTTTTCTCAAAGGAGCTTCTTGCTGTAATGGGGTAGGAAAGTGTGGGGTCTGTACAGGCTGAAGTTATAAGGAACATTGAACTGAGAAAATGGGGTTTGGCATGTGTTTTAAAGCATAGATGGATGAAATTCAGTAGGGGAAAAAGAATTCTAAGAGTGGCCAGCATTATATACAGAAGCATAGACACAGGAAGGTAGTTACAGTAAGAAGGCTGCTATTGTAATTGGGATTACTGGGCAGTGGAGGCCCTTGGAATGCCAGGCTGTCTAGTAGCACAGTATAAATAGAGTTTTAGAGAAATTCACCTAGTGTCACCATGCAAGATAATTTGTATACAAAAAGGCAAATTTGGAGCTTATTGCTGTTGTTCATTGATTTTTTTGTGTGTGTGCCAGTTCTTTACAGCCCTTATCATATATGTACTAGGCACTATTCTAGGCCTTGGGATGCAATAGGTAAACAAAGAGAGAAAAATCCCTATGGTGGATATGGAGAAGAGGTCCTGAAACAATGGGTGTTATCTCCTTGGGGACTGTAAAAGTTTATAAGAGGAAAAACTGACTATTTCAGACTAATTCCAGAGGCCAGTTAACTTTGAACAGTAGACATAGCCAGGAACTCAGAAATGAATCACTAAGTCTGTACTATGCCCACACCTGTTAAGAGAGCCCTCTGGTCTCTTTATTTTGTTTGGTATTATTACACTGAGCTTAATTGTCTGGTTCTGGTTGATAGAGCAGATTAGAAGCAATAAGTCAGAAAGATGAACTGTTCAGTGGCAGGGATGTGCTGAAAACATCAATAAGTGATTATTAATAAGAGAGATGCAGAAAAACTATTCACATAAGTGATACAAAGCCAATAAGCATAGCAGTCTGGGGTCATTTGGTTTGGGAGCAAAGGACCAAGTATACTTCACTCACCCCTTGGGGCCTTTGTAAAAACTCAGTGTAAAATTTTTTCAACATTTTTTTTAGCAACCAATGAATTAGGAGATCTAGGCATTGATCTTCAGAGGTTGCAGATACCACAAAAAGAGACAAACACGTGTCTCATAATGGACGGACACAACCCCACTTATGAATTAGTCTTGTTCCCTACCCCTTTCCCCCCCACTGAACCTGAATCTGATCAAACTTCTGGAAAAGCCAATGTATAGGGAATAGAAAAGACAGAAGAACATGCCCGTATTCGGCAAAATTCAGACACCATGCAACTCTGTGTGACAAGCAGCCCAATTTCCTCAACACATAAATGTAAGAAATAAAACAGAGAAGTGGAGAGGAATGAACAGAACAAAAAAAATTTGGGGATAAGATTAATTAAAATGTGTGGGTCTTATTTGGATCCATTTTAGATAAAAAGATTTTTAAAATTTTAGGACATCTTCAGCAACTGAAAATTGGAACATTGACTCACTATTTGATGAAATTAAAGAATTATTAATTTTAAACCTAGTATAGTAATAAGTGGTTATAATAATGACCTGAGTCTTCAAAACAAGTGTTAAATTGTGGTCAGTAATTACGTTTAGAAAGGTAGAAATGTATGTTTCTTCTCTCAGAAAGATTTCCATATTCAGAGGTTAAAATATAATGTTGAAAGGAGGTAGTATGATATAGTGCAAAAAGCACTTGGAATCATACCGGATTGTTAAACCTCTCAGATCTTAAATTTCCCTTTCTATGCAGTGGAAGGTTGCTTGACATCTACTTAAAATCCCATAAGTAAAGTATCTAGTGTAGGCAGGGAGTGTGGTATATGCATATTAAATGTGCACACCCTTCTTTTCTTGAATAAAAATAAATAAATATGCAAGCTTCAGCTAGGAAGAAAGAATCAAAGTGGGTCAAGTGGTAGACATCTCTTTCAGAAAGTCTATTCCAAGCCTAATCAGCATTCCTGTTGTCCAATATAGCTGACCTTTTTAAGATAAAAATCTGAATATGTCACTCTTGGAGCTTCATACCGTTTGGGAGAAGTTCAGACTCCCTAATGTACAGCCTCCTGCATGAGGTCCTTCAGGCCTGGCCTTTCCACTGTCAGCCTCCATTGGGGCCTCTGCCGATTCCCCTCCGTACCCCTACCCCTGGAGCCATGTGGAGCTACTCACAGCTCCCAGAACGTACTGTGTTCTGCACCTCTGCTCTGCACGTGCTACTCTCCAGGCAGGAAGGCCTCTTCTTACACACCCCTCCTTCAGCTGATGAATTCCTGCTTTGCTTTTCTCTGGGAGGGCTCCCCGACCTCCCAGGACTAGGTAAATTGCCTTTCCTAAGTTTTTCCAGGAGTACCCTGCACTTCCCACAAGAGCACTCAAACCTCTGGATGTAGCCCTGAGAGACTTGGAGCTTCTGGAGGGCTGAGCCTGAGACAGCTCATCCTTGATCCTCAGCATGAGACACATAGTAGGTGTTCAGTGAGCGTCGGTGAATGAATACTAGTAGGAGTCGAGAGTCCCCCAGGGAGAGAGTGATGGACATACATTTGTTCTGTTGCGGATCTTTCTTGTCCTTTGACCAGGTCTGTTTTCTCAGAAAGCTCCCCAAGCTGGCAGTCTGATCCAGCCCCCAAGAAGGGGAAGCCTCCCTCTACCATTCTGATGCCGAGTCCCCTTCCTTCTAAATTTGGGGTTGGAATTGTTTATTGCCATGTCCATGGTACTTCAGAAATTCAAGCATCGTTGTCTTCTTACTTTTTTCTGTTGAGACTTCTGTTCGGATGTCTCTGGAACATTCCCATGTACCAACTTGAAATTGGCTTTGGGTGTCAAGATCTGCTACTTTATCCAAGGTCACTGATGCCAGCAAATGCTACAAAGCTCAGCTGAATGATAGTCTCTTCAGCTGTGTGACACTTGTGGATGATGCCTTGTGCAAGCACCTCAAGAGTGGGAGGTTCAAAAATGTTCCTTCAAAAGAATAGTGTGGTCTTCATAGAGCATGCTGCTGGCTATCTAGAAGCTCAAGTTCCAGGCCTGGCTCTCTGTAACAGGCTCTGGGCAGATCATTTCTCAGAGTCTGTTTCCTGGAGAAGTGAAGAATTCGTACCAGCCGTTCAAATGGAGGTTCAGGGCTATGCCAAACGTCAGTAAAACAGGACACTTTCCTAGTCTGTAAATCGTACTCCCATGATTTGGGGGACAGAACATGTTTTTGTGTTAAAACAGATATTCCTCAGTAGAATGCAAAATCAAGATGACTTTTAAAATGAAACTCAAGATTTTATTGGCAGAGTTTGAGGAACACTGAATTATTCTCCATGTCCTCTTCTGGTGCTAACTTTCCATAATTGCTTCAGCCTCTGAGCTTCTGTCTGCTGGATAACTCTCCTGAATAGAACATCCAATCCTCAACACTGCCTAGTACATAAGGCATGGCTAGGATTGTAAAGAATGTATAATTCCTAAGGAGATACAGTATTGCATAGGAGGCTAACCTAAGTGTGTCCAAGCAGAAGCCCTTTGGAATCTGCTTTTAAAAATAGCAAGAACCATTTATAATTAATACATCTTAAGGATCTATATATAGTAAACTGAAGTTCTAGAAAGGCTTCTTATAAGGCAAAAATATTCTTTCTTCTGAGCTTAAAGCAGGCATTTTTATCAGGAGTTCAGAATCTGTGGCATCTGAATTAATGAGATTTTAACCTTGTAGAAAACCTTGAAGTTAGATTAACCCAAAACAAGACCTTTTGTTTGAAAAAAGCATCCCAGGGCATCATCCTCCTCATCTTCTGCAAGGGTTCTATTTCTAATGATGCAAAACTGATTTTAGCCTCTGTATCATTTACCTCCCTACCATGATGAATCATTGATAATTATATGTTAAGGATTCAGTTCTTTCCCTCATAGTTCATTCTAGAGGCTTCTAATTATGGTTGGGTCTTCAGTACATGTTTGTCTAAAGTTCTAACAGTTAATAAATAGATCTGTAGAAAGCCAGTGAGTTTAAGGGGCAAGTGGATAGATGGTGCTCATATTGGCACCCTCTGGTAAGCATTTTCCTCTCCTTATTTAAAAGAAAACCACAGCTGCTTCTTGAGAAAGAATGACAATTTGAAGTGAAATTAGCAAGAGAAGGAATTGCCAATTTAAAAATGAGTGTTTCTGGATCCTCACAGGATTCCTCTTTAGAAAAGCTAGCTTATCTGGATTTTTAGCATCTTTTGCTTGACTTAAAAAAAAAAAATCAAAATTATACAGCTGTCAGCATTCAAGCCAGACAGCTCACAATAGACAAGAAAAATTGCCTTTCTAATACTGGTATAATTAGGCTATAATGCATGTGGAGGTTTCTGTGAATTTTCATCTCCAGTTAGAAAATGGAGTGTTGCTTGCCACCTTTCTTCATCATGAAGCCAACTTAAATAGTCTTTTTTTTTTTAAACTGAATTTGTGAAAACCAACAAATAGGCCATTCCATGGCGTCTTCAGACAAAATAGGTAACTTCTGTCCTGGGTTTCCTGATTTTTATTTATTTGTCCTATTTTCATGAGAAATAATCCTTTTTTGAAAAGCAAAGCTAAATATCTTAAACCCTTCTTAAAACAAAACAAAAAAAATAGTAATGATATAGAGCTCTTCAATTTATTTTGAAAGATATATACTCTCTGATTGACTTTTCCATTCTGGAAATTCAGAAAAAGATTTTGTATTGCTTCCCTAATACTTAGTACAACTGCATAATGGACTCACTTTTAAATAATTAGATAATTTGAAAAGACAGATATCCAGTCTCTTGGAATCATCATTTCTAGCCCTCTCAAACTTTACTAAGGTCCTAGAATGAGGTCTTAGGACAAGATGGAAAACACACAACCTTTCTGTTTCCATTTAACTTTTGTTGTTACTGTTTTAGGAAAAACTTGATTTTTTTTTTCCTCTTTGAGATTAAAAATAACAGGTTATTACAGATGCTTGTGATGATCCCAGTTTTAACGATATTCAGAAAAAGTTACTGGGGCAGGCTTTCTCAAATCAATCTTGCTTGGAGGAATAGGAAAAGGAGAATATTTCTTCACAAATAAGTTGTCAGAATCAAATACCAAATGTAGTGAATGTGGACCAAAGAATAGCTCAGTTTAAAAATAGGATTTTAAAGCACTGTTGCTATTACTATAAAAATCATAATCATTTTAATACTGCAGTTTCAATGTTCATTTTAAAATTACACTTTTTGGTCTGGTTGCATAGGCCAACAAATAATATTTGTTTAATTTTTTTAAAAAATTTAATCCATAGCTTTTATGTCATGCATCTTTGGATATTTTCATTATAAGCTGTCTGCACATAGGCATCATACCTAAAATGGAGACCACATTTGTGTTATTACAGAATCTGTGCTTGTTCTAAAAGATTGTGCTGATTATAGTAACCCCTGCTTGGAAGTATTCAGTAGGTATTTAAAGGTAGAATATTACAGTACACTTTTTTTTCCCCCCACAGAGTTATGATTGGGTTACCATCCATTAATGTAAGGAAAGTTTTTACTTTAAGTTTTTTGGGGATTTTTGGACTAGTAAAAATTTTTGTTCTATGAATAGACATTTCTGTTATTTCTTGTGGGACATCAGTAGTTCTCTTCCCCCTGAGGGATGTCTTTTTCTTTGAGAACGTCTATTTTATTCTCAGGCTATGACACTGGGAAGTCCTGACGCTCCTCTCTTTCACCTTTGCTTTATCTCTTAGTGTGGCTGTCACCAGGTCCAGAGATGTGCCTTCCTTTGGACCTCCCATCCCCAAAGGGGTCACTTTCCCTAAGTCAAATGTGTTCAGGGACTTTCTTTTGGCCAAAGTGATTAACGCAGAAAATGCTGCTCATAAATCAGAAAAGTTTCGGGCCATGGCAACTCGGACCCGCCAGGAATACCTGAAAGATCTGGCAGAAAAGAATGTCACCAACACCCCTATTGACCCGTCTGGCAAGTTCCCATTCATCTCTCTGGCCTCCAAAAAGAAGGAGAAGTCTAAGCCATATCCGGGAGCTGAGCTCAGTAGCATGGGTGCCATTGTGTGGGCCGTCCGGGCCAAAGACTACAACAAGGCCATGGAAATCGACTGCCTCTTAGGGGTTTCCAACGAGTTCATCGTTCTCATTGAGCAGGAAACCAAGAGTGTGGTTTTCAACTGCTCCTGCAGAGATGTGATAGGGTGGACCTCAACTGACACCAGCCTCAAAATCTTCTACGAGCGAGGAGAATGTGTTTCAGTGGAGAGTTTAATTAATAATGAGGACATCAAAGAGATTGTCAAAAGGTTGCAGGTGAGTATTTTCTTTCCACTTACCCACATTCCATTTCCCTTTCCTGAAGCTTTCAGTACAGACTAGAAGCAAGTTACTGAAGTCGGTGCTATTTTATCAGCTTCTCTGAAAACTCCCTTGATGATATGAAGTGACCCAGAGTTTACGTCACACTCGTTTTCCATCCTTTTTCAGAAGGAAAAGTAGAGCAAGTGGGAGAAGACACATTTGCGGTGCGTTTGTGCTGGAAACCATTTGCATGTGACCTGATCCCACTGCCTTGATGGCTAATGAGGTGGCCCAGCCAGTCTGCTTTAGTTGTTGAGAAGAACTGTTCGATTGAGCATCCGCTGCCTTGAATTTTTGAAGGGCAAAGCGGGTAGCAGAATACGGTCTCTGTAGGCTGCCCACTCCCTGTAGGTCTCTGTTAGAGGTTTCCTTGTAAGCTCAGTGAAGCCATTGAGCCCTTTGGACACAAGAAGTATGTTCTTTTTGGCCTAATGAATGGAGGTTAATAGTGGGGGGAGTAACCAGACGCTCCTCAGGGTCAGCAGGGTATTCGGCAATAACCCTGCTCGTGGTGTTTTTCCGGCTCCCTGTCCACCACTTGACACCCTGTGGTGTTAAACCATGATGCCTTTTGTTTCCTTGTCCAGTTTGTGTCAAAAGGTTGTGAATCGGTGGAGATGACCCTGCGAAGGAACGGGCTGGGACAGCTCGGCTTCCACGTCAACTACGAGGGCATCGTGGCAGATGTGGAGCCCTACGGCTATGCCTGGCAGGCAGGGCTGAGGCAGGGCAGCCGGCTGGTGGAGATCTGCAAGGTGGCGGTGGCCACCCTGAGCCATGAGCAGATGATCGATCTCCTGAGAACATCCGTCACGGTGAAGGTCGTCATCATCCCCCCACACGATGACTGCACCCCACGGAGGTAGGTCCAAGCTGGCAGCCGGGAACCTGGCAATCCGAGGCTGGGTCCATGCGCCGTGTAGAACTCTCCTTCTGGGTAGGGCAGCAGGGTGCTGTGCTCAAAGCTCCTTCCATCCGTGGAAAGTCTGACTCGGGATGTCGCTCCCTTGCGGTCTGTGGCAAGAGCAGCTGGAAAGAGTGACTGACTTGGACCCTTCCCAGATTTACATCTGTGGATTTATAAACTTGCCAGTACAGATAGAGAAGTCTGGTAATAGCCATCTTAAATATCTTGCACCGGTAGCTAAGAAGCATGGAGTGCTTAATATTAGAATACACTCAGCAACACAGGCTCTTAGGCTTCATGACACTCTTACTCATCATCCTGTCCAAAATTCAGAGTGCCGTTTTGACCCTGGCGCTCTCATTCTGGAGCCCTGGACGTGACTTAGCAAGCATTCTCTTCAGTGCATCTGTGTGTGTCGGGAATTGGCTTCAGATGAGCAGCTCCTGCTCGTGCTGCTTTGGCGGTTGGGTCCCCAGCCTTTTCGCAGACAGAGGCCCGGCAGCTCCCTGTCCCTCCTAGCTCCTGCCAAGCCAGCGCATTCTTGAAAACTTAACTTCTTGGTCTCTGGGGAGGTTTCTTGATGGAACAAATTTAATCAACTGTTTCTTTTCTCCTTTGGACATGTCCATGCTATTTTTACTAGTTTCTTTAACTCTGTTAATTCCCTTTCAGCCCATTATTGTCTACGTTTCTCTTAAGCTTTGGCAGTTAATTCTTAGGCCTTCTGAAGCCAAAACATCCTTCACCTGTTTTTTTCCCCAAAAACATGACCTGTCCTGCACCTGAATTCTTGCAGATTTCGTGAACAGTGGATGGTAGAATGTGTAAACTGTTAATAATGGGTTTATTTGTGTCCTTTAAAAAGTAAGCAGCAATGACAATCTACATGTACTTCAGTTCTTCAGACCAAATGTTGCACTCAAGGTAGTGTTTCTGAACACTGCTTACTGCCTAGATGGCCCAGAGACTAGGTGCCTATGTCAGAATATGGTGAACTCCCTCTGTCGAATAGCTTCACGAAAGGCTCCCTTTTGGATGACTGGATTTTTCCGGAAACCGAAATATGTATCCAGAACTTTTTATTATTTCAGTTATTTGGGGGGGGATGGGGGTATATTCTGAAATTTCCTTACACACTACCCTGCCTTAGTTAACCAGATGTTTTCTGGTTTCCTCAAGCACATCATCGTTAACGTGAAACATTTTGCTGAACTGGGTTTCAGGAATGACTCTGGAGGCAGATCAGAGAGGTGTTTAGGTCCTTACAACACTCTCCAGATGCTCTGTGCTCCTCCTCTGGTCCTTCTGTTGTCTGTCCCTTGGTCTCTCCTTCACATTGTCTGCTTGATTGTTTCTAACTAGGCAGCTATAAACTGGAGAAGACAACCAAGCTTTGTAACCTGCCAACCTTAATTACACACAGTACAGTATCAAAGACACTGGTCTAAGGACTAATGGTCTGAGAATGAGTCTGTAGTTGGTGTGGTGCCATCTTGTCTGCCCAGAGACCTTTCCCCTGGCTTCTAGGCTCCCCAGTTTGTATGGCGGTGGGGGGGGGGGCGTCTAGGTACACATGAGTGTGAATATGGGATGAACGGATGGGCGACATTACTGATACTGAATTGTGCATGGTTGTTACTGGAAGGATGGGTCAGAACGCCTGACTCTGGATAGATAGGTCTGTGGTAGGACGTGGTTTATCTACAGCAATATACTAAGCCAGATACGTCTTCTGTGGTCTGCTGGTAAAAACAACTAACATTTGCTGAGGATTTAATTTGCCAGGTTAGAAAAAACACTTTCACATGGATTAGTGCTTTTAATCGTTATAACAACCTTGTGAGGTAACAGTATTAATATTATTCCTATTTAAAGGAAACCAAGACTCAGGTTAGTAACTTGCGAAGCTCATCTGGCAAATTTAGGTCTCACTTCAGAATCCAGGCTCTTAACTACTACTTCATAGGCTTGGGGCACAAATCCTTCTTTTTTTTTTTTTTTTTTTTTGGACATACCAGCAGAAGCAGGGATCTGCGGGCGCGTTGGCTTTCTGTTGAAGAACAGAACCTTGCTGCTGCCCATGGTGTCGATATTGCTTCTGTGGTCGATTTCAGGCCCCCAGCGTGACAGTGCTGAGCTCAGAGGTGGGGATAGATGCTCACGGTCTGCTTTGCAAGCCAGGACAGGCTGCCTCCCGCACACCCCCGAATGAATAAACAATGAGACACTCTTTGCTGCCCTCCCAGCCACTGGACAGACAGAAGGGTGTTAGGAACCTGCCCCCATTAGGGCACGGAATGGGAGGCTGGGATGAAGGATGGGTGCCCTGCACAGCCCCGCGCCTGGGAGGCACACTCCGTGCCTTTCACAGGATAGTTTCCATCCGAAAAGCTCCAGTTACACCTGGGCAGGTGTGAAATGGTGCCATGGGTGCCTTTGGGGGACTGGAAACCCTGCTTTCCCCTTCCCTCCTTTAGAAACAACCTCAAAGGAACAGTGGAAGCATGAACACCTTGCTGTAATTTTCAACAAAATAAGATAATGCTCTTCTGTCATTTTTCTCTCCTCCACACTTCACACTCCCACTGCTGTTTTCCTAGCAGCTGATTACTCTGTTCTTTGACTAGTCACTCTCTTCTATGTCAGCTATTCCTGCAGCGAGGGAACGGGCCTCCTCCAGGCCCCCTGTCCCAGGGCCCCTCAGCTGCCTGCTTCTCCGGGGCACAAGGGTCCTGAGTGGTCACGGGTGCCCAGCGTGCTGACCAGATGTAAATACAAACGCCCATGTTTGTTCACACGGGAGAGGCCTTAGTTTTGAAAAGGCAGGTTTTTTGTTTTAATGAACAGTTAACAGCAACGTGGGGCTTCAATCATAAAAGAGAAATAGGGCTCTTTTCCCTGTTTTTAGGACATAAGCAGATCCTCCATGAATTGCCTTCACACTAAAGTTGTTTTTAAGAGAAGAAAGGACAGGGGAAGTAAAGTAAAATTCCTGAGCCCCCGCTACCTATTGGGCGCTTTAAAAAAAAAAAAAAAAAGGCTTCCATTTCCATTAAAACAATGAGGAGGAGGAGGCTTGGAGAGGTTCTGTCGCTGCGCAGGGGGCAAGCAGGACTAGCTAGGCCTTCCTCCCGAAGCGGTTCGGTGCTTCCCCACAGCCTCCACCAGGAAGTTTCCCAGGGAGTGTGAGATGTCCAGCGTCAGGAGGGGCCCTTCACCCCCGCCCCAGGCCTGACTCCAGAGTGCTGGGGCCTGTGACCCGCACTTATCTGTTGGTGCCTGTGACCTCTGAATCCTCAGCAGCCGGTCTCTTGGCAAGATGAAAAACACCCCGCTAGCAATTTCACCCACATTAAATCATGATGTTCTGAATGGTGTTGCTCAGGAGTGGTGGACCTTTCTTCTGTTGAGGGCCACTAGCCTACAGCTTCTGAAGAAAGCAATCAAGGACCATTCAGAGGAAGAGCTAAAAACAAACAAGTTACATAAAAGGACCAAATTACTTTTTAAGTAGAACAGATCACAGAGTTTTGTTTTCATTTTAAAACACAAGTATTCAAAATGCAAAAGCATACTGTTTTGGAACCAGAAAGGCTGTGAGAGTTCATCTGGTTCAGATTGCTCATCTTTCAGGCAAAGAGCTTTGATGCAAAGAGGTTAGGTATTTTTTCCAAACCCAAGTCACATGGCCTGTTAGGGCCCTACCTGTCCTCAGACATCTGACTTTGCCAATTCAAGAGTCCAGTGTTGAGATGATCTGTTGGGTGTGCTGTACAGTGGTTCTTCTATCTGTATTCCTAGTGTTGAAAGGAAAAAGAGAGGAATGGATCATCACAACCTAAAGGAGAAAGAAAGAAAAAAAAAGGCTGAGAAAGAGAGTAGGGAGAAGGAGTGGCTTTTCAACCAACAGGGTTTCAGTGTGTTGCCATGCGTCTCTTGGGCCTGAAATACTGAAATTGCAGTTCCTGTTGCCCATCAGTCTTTAAAGATTGTTGAGTTTTCCATGTTGTCGTAGACTGTGCTGAGTGAAATGAGTAGTCCCTAGAAGTGAAGAAGTCTGGGGACTTGGAGTAGATGTATTCTTTAGCTGGAGATTAAAGTAAGGCTAACCTCCACGTAGATTAATTCTGAGTTCAGATCCTGGCTGTGCCACTTCCTGGCTGTGCAGTCTCGGGCAGATTAATCTCTCCAGACCTCCATTTCCTCATTTAAAAAAGTGGGGATAATGATAGTGCCTACTTCAGAGCCGTTGTGGCATGGCCACATTAGTGCCTGGCCCGTTGTCAGTGTTCATTACTGTTCAAAACTGCATTTAATTGAACGACAGAATAAAAATCCTTCTATGAATTTTCATATGTGTCCCTAAAAGCCAGCTTTTATCTTTGTTCTTCAGTGTACAGCCCACTTCTTGACTTCATGTATCATTCTTATATTTTCAGAGATAAGTGAGCGACAGGAAGCTGGTGGGTGGGCTGTCCCATCATGGACAGCAATGAGACACGGCGCATTGGCCGAGGTTTAGCATTGCGGATCTGCTGTTTCTCATTCTCTACGAATGAATCTTCTCTCCCTGCTTAGGCTTTATCATACTGCATCCTGTTATCATCGACTGTGCAGGAGGTTCCTCGCTGCACGTTAGAGGTGGTGGAAATGAAATACAGACGAAGAGAAGACCAAGTCTTGGGCTACCGGGGTGTCTTAACCGGTTTTAGTATGAAATGTTACGTAGCTTAAGACTATTTCAAAGAGTTTTTGAACTAGAAGAGAGAGATTACCAATTCCGAATCTTTCATTTCCCAAAGGGGCTAAGGCCCCAGAGATGAAAGCAGCTTGTCTGTTTCAGAGTACGTTATATTTGTTTCTGTTATCATTATTTATTACTGTCTGCCGTAAGGCAGCCCGTGCCTATAAAGGTGCATGTAGAGTACTGGGGAGTTAAAACCCAACAGGAGAATCTGTCAGAGGGTGGGGTGTGCTGAAGGGAAGACACGGCCTACTGGAACATTTTTTAAAAGTTGGTGCCCAAAATACATGATAGCAATGTTCTGTACATGGGCTGGTTGCTAGCACCCAAAAGAAAGATAGCAGATATGTATATGCTGTATAAATGATACGACCCATTGGATTTGTAAGTTGAAACAGACCCGTGCTAAGGGGAAGTGAAAGCTAGGCCTGATTTTGAGGTGGAGGGAAATTTTCCCATGGATTATTGCAAGTTTTTATTACTGCCCCTTTTGTAAGCTGCAACATTCTTGCATTATATTTATAGACCCAGAGCACAAGTTACTGTATAATATGCCATATTTGGTCAGAAATGGAAGACTTCAAACCATACTACAGTAATACCTCTATTAAGAACCAAAAAAGTATTGCAGCTTTTTTGTCAGAATGATCGGAATCAAAGCTAGAAATTATGTCAAAGCCTGAGGTGACACGCCCTCCTATCAGAGAAAAGGTTTATTACATAAGAAGTCATTAGCTGCTAAAAGTCATGTAAAATGTGCCATAAAGCAGTGTTTTGCAAACTGTAGGTTGTAACTCCTAAGTAGATCATGAAATCCACTTAGGAAGCTGCATTCAGTGTGTTTGTTTAATGAAATGGATTAACACAGAATACAGCAGAATGGAAGAGAGAGTGTGTGTGTGTGTGTCTGTGTGTATTTGTGGCTGGGCTGCATCACAGTTTTGTATTTCTTACTGGGTTCATGGTCCCAAGAGTTTGAAAACCACTGTCATTAATGCTAGGGCAGAGGGTCAGATTAAGGTTGACTTAGGCTTTAGGGAATCAGGATGAGTGGTAAGAAAACTCTAAGAAAAGGTGCCTGTTGGAAACTGAGGCTGAGACTGAGCAGGCAAGGACCCCAGCAAGTGCATGCGCCTTAGTAGCAGCCCTTCTCAAAACCCATGTGTCTCATGAAGGTGTGGGAGAGGGCCCATTGTGGCGTACATGTTAGAAATGCCACGAGACCTACCTGAGACACGTAGGCAAGCTCCTGAGACAGTGACGCCTTCCACTGTGCTTATTCTCTCACCAACACAAGCCCCTTTCCCAAATCGAGACCCAGGCTTTGGCCCCGTGCTGTGTGGTCAGGAGCCACAAGTCGCCCGTGGCTAAGGGGCCATTGTCACGTGGCTAGTACGAAGTGAGAAGTGCTGTATGTGTACAATACACACCAAATTTAGATGCATGTACATCATCTTGTTTTTATATTGGTTTCTTGATTGTATGTTCATATGCCCGCATCTTAGATATATTAGACTAAATAAAAAATTAATTTCACCTATTCCCTTTTACTTTTTTCTTTTTTTTTTAAGATTTTATTTATTTATTTGAGAGAGAGAATGAGAGAGAGCACGAGAGGGAAGAGGGTCAGAGGGAGAAGCAGACTCCCTGCTGAGCAGGGAGCCCGATGCGGGACTCGATCCCGGGACTCCAGGATCATGACCTGAGCCGAAGGCAGTCGCTTAACCCACTGAGCCACCCAGGCGCCCTCCCTTTTACTTTTTTCATGTGGCTGCTAGCTCGCGTTATGTCTCTAGTGGACAGCACTGTTTGGACTCTCCTTCCTCTGTGTCTGAAGTGTTTCATAATCACTCTTAACCCTTCCTTTGTCAGTCCCTCCACCTGCTGCTCAGTCTTTGAAATTCCTTTAAGCAAGAAAGTCTTTTTTTTTTGCTTAGTAATAAAATCCAAGTGCATAGTTTGAGTTAATGCTTTAGTAGGCATAGGTTTTTCTCAGTAATTTGTCTGTCAGTCAAGTTAATAATAGACTGAACCTTCCTTGGTTGTTTGGGTAAAGGGAATGGAGAGTGGTTTCCACATTTCCTAAGGTTTAGGGGCCCACCAAAAAAGGGGCTAAAGCAACAGAAAGACAGTTGGGCCTGACATCAGTTTCACTCAGGCTGCTACCTGGGGCCAGCCCTGCTATGGAAGATTTCTAGCTTGCGGGGTGAGCGGGGGTGAGGGGAGTCTGATTTCAGATTATGCTTTGTTCCCTGGTGATTTGATAATTGCAGAATTTCTATAATTGGCTTTTTGTTTTCTCCTTCTGAGCTAAATTTGGTTCTCATTTTGAATTTCAAAATTTATCCCCCCTTAATTTTTTGACTATTAAGATCCCCAACAAATTCAGTACCTTTTCAGATGCCCAGTCATGACGCTCAGTGAAGGGGAGCATAAAGCTGACCGCTTGCTTCCTCTGGGGCCTGGTCTTAGGGTTCTGCTACCCTTGCCCTGCTGGCCTGATGGCCTTCCCTCCTCAGGCCTCAGTGCTGACTCTGCTCTTACCCGCCCTCTCCACTCACCAGGATGACTGTGGGTCTCACTGTGTTTTCAAGACTCCGTATCTCAGACTCCATTGTTGAGACTGAGCAAGGGAAAATATACCAGTATAATACTTCCTGGGGTTCTGGTTTTTGAAAGGACAGTAATTAGAGGGCCCAATGGTTAAAAAACAGTTTAAAACAAAGGATGAAGTGTTTGAGCCACAGTAACTGTTAATGAGAATCAGTGTGGTTCCACCCACAAGAAAAAACAATATTAATTTTTCTTCTTTCTGTGCCCTTAATAGGAGTTGCTCTGAAACCTACCGCATGCCAGTGATGGAATACAAAATGAATGAAGGGGTTTCATACGAATTCAAGTTTCCCTTCCGAAATAATAACAAATGGCAGAGGAATGCCAACAAGGGGCCTCATTCACCTCAAGTCCCCTCCCAGGTGCAGAGTCCCATGACCTCGAGGCTGAATGCTGGGAAAGGAGATGGGAAGATGCCTCCTCCAGAAAGAGCCGCCAACATCCCTCGAAGCATCTCCAGTGATGGACGCCCGCTGGAGAGGCGGTGAGTGTGCCTTCAAAGGTTCGCTCTGAATCTCCGCCCCAGGTTTAAAGGGCATCAGACCCACAAGCACTAGCTTTAGGTCTTCCCATATTTTACTAGAAATCAGGAATTGTGGGGCACCTGGGTGGCTCATTTACATGTCCGAGTCTTGATTTCAGCTCAGGTCATGATCTCAGTGTTGTGAGATCAAGCCCTGTGTTGGCTTCGTGCTGGGCGTGGAGCCTGCTTAAGATTCTCTCTCTCCCTCTCCCTCTCCCTCCCTTCCCCCTCTCTAAAAAGAAGAAGAAAATAAAGAAATCAGGAATTGAAACAGAAACAGGTGAATGCCCTGGTGGCTTTCAAAGTATGGTAGCATTCTAAAGCCATAAGGATGCATAAGGATATATTTCAGCAAAGCATTCAGCTCTGAGTAATGTATGTGTGCTTTGCACTTTCATTTCCATGTGATCGCAACAGAAACCGTCACTGCACACTCAGGGGCAACGTGGGTTAGAAGTTGACAGACTCTTTGAGGGGATATTGACCATATTATCATCTTTGACAGTCTTTGTCTTTTGGGGGAGAACTAATAATGATAGTAGCTAAAGAATGCAGGTTTTTGATTGAGTGGCTGTATTTGTGTCACTTTGTTAATAAAGATTGTAAAATATTTTAAATAATAGCACTGTAAATTACTTATGCTAATGAAGGACACAGTTGAATTCAGTAAGCTGATAGTCACCCGCTAGAAGCAGCCAACTTCTTTCTGTGCACTGTCCTTTCCTCATCACTTCTGCTTGTCTTGATCACATCTCAGAGTTTTTTGTGGCCCTCACCCTGGAGAGGGATCAGGAATCCCCAGAGCTGGGAAGAAGTCTGTGTTCCAGGAGCTGTGTGGGGCAGAAGGAAGGTGGGAGCCAAAACGTGAGTCTAGCTCAATGGAGCAGCAGAGACAGGGTGCCAAGGAAAATGGGCCCCAGCTTTGCTTAAATAGTCATTGACTGGTTCAGATTGGGAGCAGAAAGCTGGAGGTTTTAAAAACCACACTGTGATGTTTCTTCTCTTAGTCTAACTTTTGTGCGTTTATGTGTTTTATGCACTATTGCATAAAACATTGTCATTTAACTAGCTCAGAAATATTTGGATATCATGTAGAAATAATTTATAGACAACAACAACAAAAAACTAGTTGTCTTTCTAAACTTCCTCACTTAATCCTGGAGATCTACTTACAGAACTCTACTATTTATCTCAATTAAAGATTCCTCCCAAAGTGGCTACTTTAGTATCTGGACTCCTCTTATTTTCATCATTTTTGAGGAGGAAAATATCTAAGAGATCTCTGAATAAACTCTTTGTTCTCCACATTCCAAACTTGGCTCTCCCTGAGGTGTGTGTAAACTGGAATTTATGATTTGGCCCACATTTTGAAAGATGAACTGTAGGAACTCATTGTTTGGAGAAGGACCTTCTCAATGCTATTTTCTTTCTCTTTCAAGACAATCATGAGACTTTTATAAGTTAAATTGTTTTGTGTGGTTTTCTTTATTCAATATTCTGTATAATAAAAGAGCAGGATATATTTTGATTCCATGCTGAATTTAATTTCTGCAACAGAAACTAAAGCCTGTTGCTGAACATCCTGACCTCAAAAGTGGAAATATTTTTTGTATCTAATTATCACCATATGATGCAAGCAGCTTTTAGTGCTAGAGAATGCATCAGCTCCCTTATTTCCAGATGGAGCTCTTTTGAGTTTTGAGAGGTGATTTCCGAGGGTACTTGTGTCTTGCCGTTCATCTTAACCACTACACAGTCCCCCACCCCTGGGGGCAGGGGAATTGGAGTGCTCTCCCTGTAAGACCATCAGTGTAGCCCTGGGACCTTCCACGCTTTACAGATGAAAGTAGCAGGAGCGAGGTTGCCAGTGGTTTCAGAGATATTTAACTTCTACTCAGTTAAGACTTTTTAGTTTCAGGTATCTTCAGGACACTGGACTGGTATTTCAGATCTTATGAAGGAGAGTTTATGTGACCTGTAAAATCTCAGGTCTACATATGCAGGATATTAGGATTATTTGGCTCACCTTCCTTTTGAAATATGTAGTAGTTAGATATTCTTCCTCTGTGGAAACTTAAGAGTTCAATTTCCTTTCTCATCATTGCTCACTTTCAGTAATGCATTATTTCTTTTTTTAAATTTTAACTTGGAGTCACAAATAGAAGGTGCTATTTGAGAACCTTTTGTTTTGCTACTGTTTCAAGGATATTTAGATATAGAATAGACTCATGACATTCATCAGGAATACTTCCTGAGTCCTCCATGAATCCCCAAATTCATAAATTTACCCGGAAGTATCATTTTCTCCATGTAGTAAATGTAGTAAAATGTTACTGGAAAGCATCCTGTCATGGTGTTACTGAGAACAGAACACCTTACTGAAATGGGGAAGGGAGGCTCCTGGCTGCCCGGCTCTCATCGTCCATTTGGCCTTCCCCTTCCTACCAGTCCTGCCCTGGGTGCCATTTGCATTTGTACCTGGGCAGTCTGTAAAGTGTGACTCCTTTCAGATGAGTTGCAAATGGTCAGAATAAATGCCAGGGTCTGCCATACCTTGAATCTTGCCTTACTGATAATGCTATGAGCCTAATACTGAGACCAAAGTACTGCCTTTACGTAATTTCCATTCCATTTATTTTCCTCCCCTTGGCGCTAGGCAAGTTGTATTGAACTGTAGAGTAACCAGCTGTATTTAAGCTGAAGCCAGCAGCCCTCTCAAGTGTGCCCTGCCCAGATTTGCTACACAGATCTGCCCGCTTCATTCATCATGGCTGGTTCCAGCCTCGTTCACTCTCCATGAAAACACCAATTTACTGCTTGTAGAAGCCTAGTTTTTCTTGCATTTTTATGCAAGATCCCAGACTTGAAGGTCATTAGGAAGATTTTTTTTTAAATACTTTTGGAACAGATTTTCCTTTTTTCTTTAATATCAAGGGCATGGTTTTTATAACATACCAAAATATGTTGGTGTTTGAAGTTTCTAATAAGAATTATTTCACTGAATTGTATTCTGAATACATTGTTGAGAGAAACTGATGCAGTAAAAACAGGAGGATTCATTTGCCGTCTAAATAGACCAAAATCTAATTCTGTTTGCCTTAAATATGTGAGCTTTATGCTCTCCAGGTGGACTTTTTGAGTACAGAATTTTATAGTATTTGTGGGAGTAGTATTTATTAACAGAATTAATATTTACTCAACAAAAATAGGTAATATGATGCAAAAATATCACTATTTTGGCCTCAAATTTATCTAGAGTGTAAGGGTAGAACTGGAACTAAAATATCTACTGTGGCACATTGAACTTATCACATTACTGTGTTTAAACATAGTGTGGGATCAGTCATAAAGCCCTGATGTGTGTTAAATATGCTCAGAAAAGTTTACCTATTTCAGGGGCTTTGCCGGACAACAGGCGTCTTAGCATAAGGAATTTTCCTTTCTCCGTTTTTTTTTTTTTTTTTTTTTTTGAATTGAAGCATCACCAGCCTTTATGCAGCTTGGTGCATAAAGGTGTTGGAACTTTAACCGGCTTTGGTACTTTTAAGTTGTACCTGGATGCCACTATTCCCCGTGTCTGCTGCCTTTAGCTCAGCAGCTGGGGGGAGCGCTTGCCCACTTGGGAGGTTAAGACTGGCCACGTGTGCAGCCTCCCCATGCCCTCTCTGCAGACTCCAGCCCCCCACAGAGAGCATCACGGTCATGCGCCCGTTCAGTCTTCGTTTTTAAGGAAATGCTAAGTTTATTTCAGCAGTCCCATGCCGTCTTCACTGTCGTTTTCTGCTTTGACATAAAGCAAGCGCCCCTTTAATCCCTCGGCTGTGGTTAGATGGTTCAGGACTTGCACGTTCCAGATGCAGTCTGCCTGGGTCATAGTTGTTTGGCTTGAGTTGAGGACCCTTAAATCCTAGAACTTGAGAGCTTCACTGGGCTCGCTCCGCCTACATCCCTGACCTCTGTGTTTCTAGAGCTGAACCCCCTGGATGTGGCTGTCTTTAGTTTACCTGACACTGTTCGCCGCTCCCTCCTTCAGACTCCTTTTTCCTGTCTTCCATAACTTCACTCCTGATTTTTTTTTTGGTCAGCTCTTTGCACCTGTCTCATTGCCCCCCAAGCTGTGTGTCCTGCACGACTCCTTCCTCATTTTTCTCTTCATCCCATGCCGGGCAGTGCTACGGGTGGCTCGTTTTTCTCCGCAGCATCGGCCGTCACCTGTGTGTGGGCAGTTCCTCAGTGGTGTAGCCCTGCCTTGACCTCCTTTTTACTTTTCATATCCAGTTGCCTGACGACGTACTGAGTCTGCCCTTGAAGGTCATGCGAGTGTCTCCTCCCCACAAGCCCAAGTGGCCTTCAGCTGCCCCCCTGCTCGCCCGTCCCCTCTTCTTTCTCACGTGTCACCCGCGCAGTGACCGGCTCCCCGAGTGTCGGGGCAGCGCTGGGATTCCTAATCGCCTTCCTGTCCACCCTCAGCCCCATCCTCGCACCCATCTAGTTAGGAGGCCTAAACTTCTCCGAGTTCTTGGTTTTTGAGCTTCCCCCGACCTTGCCGCAGGGGTGTCAGGTCACACTAAGATTGTTCTGGCCCGGACAGCGCTGCAGGCTGCAGGTGGCCGGGGGGGGGGGGGGTGCATGGTGTGTGCAGGCTGATAGAAGTGGATGCGCCCCTCATCACGGCCGTCAGTGCAAGTCCGCCTCCCTGGGAGCTCCTGCCAACTGGCTTTCGCCTTCCACCCACCGCCCCAGGCCCCGGGCCCAGGAAGGACTCTGTTTGCCGGGTACTGTCTCCTTGACGCCTTGACATGAGCGGCCCTGCTCCATCTGTCCTTCCGCTCCCTGTTTCCGCAGCTTAACAGCTGGTCCTTAACAGAACTGGTCACAGTTGACCCTTGAACAACACGGGTTCGGACTGCGTGGGTCCACCCACATGCGGTTTCTTTTTTTTTTTATAAACACAATGCAGTACTGTAAATGTATCTTCCCTTCCTTAATAACATTTCCTTTCTCTGCTTTATTGCAAGAATACAGTATATGATATAGACAATATAGAACACATGTGTTAATCAGCTGTTATCAGTAAGGCTCTGGGTCAACAGGAGGCTCTTAGTAAAGTTTTTGGGGACTCGAAAGTTATACATGGATTTTCACCTGGGTTGGGGGGGTCAGCACCTCTAACACTTGATCAAGGGTCAGCTGCATATTTCATTTTAATCTTACTTGTCAATTTTGCCAGCTTTAGCCCGTCTTACTCATCATTGTATCCCAAGGATCAGTTATAAATTCTGGCATTGTCATGGGCCTACAATCAGTTTTTTTAAAATTTTATTTAGTAATTAAACCAATAAGCAAAAAAACTTAAAGAAGTAGTAGGAACAGAAGTAAATCAATTCAGGAGAAAACGAATCCAATATTTTACTCTTCTTTATTGTAGTTTAATATACATGACCTGAAAGTTACCCCTTCAACAGTTTTTAAGTGTGGGGTTCTGTCGCACTCATTCACAGTGTTGTGCAAGGCAGAGCAGAGACTCTGTCCCCATTAAACAGTCACTTCCCTTTACCTCCCCACCCCTGGTGACCACCCTTCTACTTTTTGTCTCTATGACTTTGACTACTGATTTAAGTGGAATCATAAAATACTTGTCCTTTTAGGGCTGGTTATTTCACTTTAACATAGTGTCTTTGAGGTTCATCTGTGTTGGAATTTCCGTCCTTTCTTAATGCGGGCTGCTATAGCAAAACTCCATTGGCCAGGTGGCTTAAGTAGCAGACGTTGATTCCTCAAGGCTCTGGGGGCTGGGAACTCCAAGGTCGAGGTGCCAGCAGATGTGGTTCTTGATGAGGACCCTCTTCCTGGCTTGCAAGACAGCAACCTTCTTACTATACCCTCACATGGCAGAGAGAAAGAAGCCCTGGTTTCTCTTTTTCTCCTTACGAGGGCACTGATCCCATCGTAGGGGCTCCACTTTCATGACCTTGTCTGTGACTAATCACGCCCCAAGGCCCCCCGCTGCTAATATCATTACAGTGGGGGTTAGGGCTTCAATACATGCCTTTATGCTCTGGTTTCTCTTCAGATCGCATAAATCTTTCGCCTTTTCAACACATGCCTTTGGTGGGGTAGCACACATTCAGTCCATGGCATTTCCTTTTGAAGGCTGAATAGTATTCCATTCTCTGTAGAAATCCACATACTGTTTATCCATTCATCCTTCAGTGGACACCTGATAAATCATTTTATTTTTATTAAAAATTAAAAGATCAGTAGAAATGAAGCACTCAGTAGTCTGACAAAGCTATAGAATTAAAGCTAGATTTAAGTAGAATTCCTTGATTTTTGTCAGCTAAGTTTCGAATACTCCTATTTTAAAAGTATATTGCTAGTAAAGCTGTCTCAAACTGACCCAAAGTGAAATGTGAGTTGTTCTTGATTGAATTTCCTATAAAAGTTTTCAGTTTAGTTGAAACCGAATTATTGGCCAAGATGAGGAAAAGCAGAGGGCCATACTTGACTTAAGTCACTGGGCTCATAAGACTCCTTTTCCCCCAGCTCTCCAAAGGAGCTGGTGCCCTGTGGCATCCACACTGGGATTAGAGTTAGATGGATGCATGCTCACACGTTCAGATTGTAGTGCAGTGATGTTTCCTATTTAAGGATTCAGGAAAGGGGCATAGTGCTGGAGGTCCTCATAACCCCCCTGTTCCCTTTCCTTTATGCACTCCAGACAGACCCAGGGGATGAGACCAGAGTGCTCCAGCGTGGCCTCCAGCTCAGGCTCTCCAAGTGCTCAGAAGTTACTCCTCAGGCCTGCTAAGTAGCTTTCGTGCACTCGGCCCAGACACATGTCCCCACAAGGCTTCCCGCCTGCGGGACCACCAGTGTTGCAGCGTGAACCACCAAAAAACTCCCCGAGGTGCCAGGAGTGCGGAGGCCTGGGTTTGCATGTGGACGAGGGGAGCGGTGTGACAGTGGGAAGTTCCCTGTCCCCTCTGTACTTCACGGCGCTGAGAATCAAATGGGCACCAGCCCCACCCCCCAGAGCTGATGTGAAGATTGATTGAGGCAGTATGGTTACTCTGTGTTCGATCTGAGCTTTAGGACAGGCTGCCACATAATGAGGCTTAGAAAATGATGGTTGCTGTTTGTCACTGTTGTCATTTTGTAGATGCTCTTCCAGAAAGAGCTTCATGGGGGCGGGGGACAGACCGTGTTCCCAAGGAGCGCTCTTGGGCTCTGGTAGTGCTGCCAACCTGGGCTAGCGAGGCCGTCCGCAGCCTAACCGAGGCTAAGCGTGTGGTGGGTCAGTGTGTTTGCACAGGCAGGCTGTGTTGTCTTCAGCGACAGTGTCACGGTTCCCCTTGGTCAGACAGAGGATGGGTTCAGGAGGCCTGCTGTGCATTTGCAGAAAGTGTAGGAAATTCTGGAAAACCCATCCATGCAAATTAGAGTGACCTTTGAGAGGATCTTATGAAAAGCAATTGTGTTCTGGGAAGAGCAGTGAGGGGGCATGTGACCATGCTGCTCTGCGCGTCACTAAGGAACTGTTGTCCTCTGAGTGCCCAGCAGCGGCGTCTTGCCCTCCAACCTGGCGCTAGGGGGTTGCTACCTTAGGACTATCCAGGAGGCCTGGCCTGGCCACACCTTATGGGAGGTTCTACAGAGGCCCATGATGGCCCCGAGGCTTCCTCGGCCCGTACACACGCACGCACGCATGCACGCACGTGCGCGTGCATACAGGACACGGGGATGGTGTTCCTAGAAGCCACATCTAACATATGTCCTGCTGTCACCCTCTTCCCTGTGGAGAAGTTAGGCCTTTGCCTCATGAAGGCACATCAGCTATTTGAATACATTTTTCAAGAATTTAACTCACAGGGGAAAAAAGTATGTTCTGATGCCTTATATTTGAAACCACTGACATTTTTCTTTAAGATTTGTTGATTGCACAGTATATATATATATATATATATATATATATATATATATATATATAAACTTGTAGAAATTAGTGATAAGACAAATTAGCTACCAAACCCACCGCCACAATCATCTGTGTGAAATTTTCCCCTAAGCATTTTGTTCAGAGTCCTGGACAGTGAATGGTCTAAGGTCAGCTTCCACTTGTGAGAATCACACAGTATGGTTACAGAGTGGCCATTTGGGATCTGCCTGTCATTAAAGTGCTGGCTGAGAAAAGTAGATTTAATTTCCATTTTACTTGCAGGAACAGTTGCCATGTGCCATGAGATGGGCTGGTCTTCAGAGTTGAGTTGCTCTCCCGCCCGAGAGTGTGTTTCTGTGTTGGGTGTGTTTGGGCCGTGCCATGAGAGGGCTTGTTAGACACTGCTTCCGGCCACACAAAGATGGCCCTGGACTGCTGGCTGTGGAGTTGCAGGCTCATTTTAAGGAACACAGTGCAAACACGTAAGGAGGGCCGGCAGGGCCAGGGCCGACTCCTGTACCTGTGCCCTGCTTACAGGTATGTGTAGGAGTGCACTAGCCCTAGCAGTTTTGGTCTTCACTATCCAGAGAGTCTGCTGTCTCTGGAGAGAATCAGAGCCAAGCCCAGTGAAACAGCCTGGAGTGTCCCAATCTGTCACTTTTTATTTGACTCTTTCAGTGTCCCATTATTTATTTATTTTTTTAAAGATTTTATTTATTTATTTGACAGAAAGAGATAGAGCAGGAACACAAGCAGGGGGAGTGGGAGAGGGAGAAGCAGGCTGCCTGTCCAGCAGGGAGCCTGATGCGGGGCTCGATCCCAGGACATGGGATCATGACCTGAGCCGAAGGCAGACACTTAACGACTGAGCCACCCAGGCACCCCTGTCCCGTTATTTTTTTAAAAGGACAGATGATGATGGCATATGAAATGGCACAAAATAAAAGGGATGTAGAGATGAAGATGTGGTGCAGCCCTGAACCGTGGTCAACAGCAAACGGTTCGGACTCAAGTACTGGTAGGATCCTATGGGAGACGGAAGTGGGTTGTGTGGTGGTGTTTTTCTCTTCTCCTAGCTTAGGGCAGTTGTGAGGAGAGGACGGGGGGGTCTCAGGGACCCCTAGAGGGAATTGCCCTGGGCAGCCACTCTGAGCAGAGGCCAGCATGGCGTGCCATATTTTGGCTTCTGCTTCCCTTATTCTTGTTTGTAAACTGGGATAGGGAATGAATTTTTCTTGTCTAGTTTTTTCCAGCCTTTAAAATCCTAGTGTGTCAAAACCAAACAAAAAATGACTTAGCTTCTCACTAAAGGATTTGGTTGTGACTTCATTTCATGAAGGATTTGTGAATATTGGTGAAGGGTAGGACTAATCAAAGAGGCTAGTGTTTGTGGTGGGCTAATGGATTCTTATCTGTCTGTATCTCCCTCAAATTTGCCTGCTTACCCTGGGTGTTCAGGATCAGCTCTGTCCATACCACTGCTTTGCTACCGAACCTTCTGTGTGTCCCTGTTAGCTGACAGAGAAAGGTTGTGCTTCCTCAGCTTACCATAGGGGGGCTCACCCTTCAAGACCCACTCATCCTTCCAGTCACAACCCCTGCCCATCTTCCCTCAAGCATAGTGCTCTAGTCTAACTTGTCATCATGGCAGCCACATACACCCTCACTCTCCTCTGTCCTAACTCCAGAGTTCTGTGGAAATCCTTGGTTTCCTATAAGACCTGTTTCGGATGCATTTCTTCATAAAGCTTCCTTTCTCTTAGTTTTCACAGTAGGAGTTGACTTCTAAGCTGCCTGAGCCCCCCACACACACCCTATGTGTACTGCCCTCATACCAGTTATGTTTTACTTGTGCTTTACTTAAGAACTGTAAGTAGGTGGTATTGAGTTCATATCTTATGCCAGGCTCTGTTCACAGTCCCTTGTGTGAGTTTTTGCAGTTCACCCAACAGCCCAGTACATTGACTGCTATTCACCCTCTTTCTTCAAATATGGATGCCCCGGGATTGAGAGATGAGATAATTAGCACAAAGTGATACCTGGTTGGTGGTGGAGCTGAGATTGAGAGATGAGATAATTAGCACAAAGTGATAGCTGGTTGGTGGTGGAGCTGAGATTAGCATCAAGGCCTCTCTCTTAAGCACTGTGATACATGAATGAAATCTAGCACCATACCTAGAGCAGAGCTCATGACATACTTGTCCGATGAGTGAGTGTTAGGGAGGCCCCCGTCATGTGCACTGCAGAGCCGGCTCCATAGTGGTACAGGTTGTGCAGGTGCACAGAGCCCCACACTTACACGGGTCCATGCTGGGTTTCATGCTCTGCTGTCACTGTCTTACAATCTGCAATACTGTTTCAACAAAGGGGACTCTTCATTTTCATTTTGCACTGAGTCCCATGAATTATGTAGCTGATCCTGCAAGCAATCCATTTTTATTTTCTGTTCTTTAGAGTCACCCTTAGATATAAAATTGACTCTTCTTAAGAGGCCCTCCATGATGGGGTACCAGGCTGGGAACTTCTAACAGCTGGCTAGCAGCTGTGATGTGATGATCCATTTATCTCAGTATGATGAATTGCCATATTTCCCTAACTGTGTAAAGGAGTTACTCCTTGTTGTAAAGTGATCTTGTCACGGGAGGCTCATCAGAACAGGATTTCCATGATCCAGCCTGAACAACCGGTATGAAAGATGGTATGATATGGTCAGAAAGCCAGGGGTAGCTCTGGTTCACAAAGAACACAGTAGGAACAGATGAAAAGGCAAAGGGAAGAGTGGCTTGAATTAGACTATAGCTTGTTCAAACTCTGGTCTGGGGATAGCACCCAGATTACAGTACCTTGAATCATTAATGAGAATTTTTTTTTTTTTTTTTTACAAAATTCTGGAAGAATCCTGGTTGATAAACATTTCTGAAGACAGAATTTCTGAAGACAGATTTTAACTTGGTCCTGTTCCCTGGATGAATAGCATTTTAATTGCTAAGTTGTGGTAAAGTGCTGTGCTTAATTATGGACTCAAGTATCTAATTTGTCAGTCATTGGTGCTATTTGAAACCCTCTCTCTCGTTTTTGCCATCATTCCACTGTTTGCACTTGGGTTACAGAAGGCCTTGTGTCCTTGGACACATCCAGACGGTGCTGTCACTTTGGAGTACAAAGCAGGACAGAGAGGCATAATTGAACCTATATGTAACCACTCAGGAAAATGTTTTATCATAAGCCACTTGGATACTGAGAATTCTTTATCCACAAGTTGATAAATTATAATCAGTCACGATCTGAGGAGATCAATTTAATGAGAATCTATTAATGTTAACAGTGCGTGTGTGGTCCTGTGAGTTGATTTATGGGAAGGGTGTGATGGGGTGCAAGAGTTTTACTTTATTAAAAATCGGGGTTTAGTGGGTCTCTTCTCCCTTTTGCCCTGGTATAAGAGTGCTTCTGGAAAATGAGGAACTGATTCTGATCTTGGACCATCTCTTCCTAAATGTCCATTTCGTTCAGTTTTGTGTTTTCATTGCAGTGAAATGCATCGCATATAAATGAAAAGCTGGTGTTAAGTGGAGTCTTGTGGACTAAGGAGGTATTGTCTGTCTGGCTGATGATCATGACTTTTTCAGTTATTGCATTTTTCATAGAATCAAAAAGCCCTGGTGTTCTATTTCTGCAGAGGGAAGTCAAAGGGAGCTCCAGAGAACATTTAATATCAGTTACTTTAAAAACATTTAGTTATTTCTTGGCTAAATTTACAAAAATGTAGGGGAAAAGAACCTCCTGAAATTAACACTAAAAGGTTTAGACATTTCCTTTCTCACAGTGACCAGAACATTCTTGAAAATTCTTACATTCCACAGAATTGAAAAATCTCACAGCAACTGAAAGCTGTGTTAATGTTAGTCCTCTAAATCTATTAGAATTAGTATCCAGATGTCGGGGAGGCTCGTTAAGACTAAAAGAAAGTAGAAAGATCTTAGTTTCTCAAAAGAGAAGAAAAGCCTTGTGGATCTTGCACTAACTCTTCAGTGGCCTCAGCAATCCTTAAAATAAGAGTGGGTGGTGGGGGATGGAGAGTCAAGAAGTCAGCATGCTGGCTTCCTGTGTGAGCCAATTTAGGGGGTCCCCCTTTTCAAAGTGGCAGGACAGCTTGTGGCCCAGCTTGAGTGTGACCAGCCACAGGCTCGCTCTGGCAGAAGCAGACTAGCAGGCAGGCGGCATCCCCTGCTCCCTGAACGAGGTCTGTTCTCAAACAATATTTGTGTGATGGTATCCATTTCAGAGTGTTTGAAAAGAATAGTAAGTCATCAGAATAAGGGCTAATTCTGAAAATTCTTTTGCCTGCCATACATATACATCTAGCATCCTAGAAACATTTGGGTGGCATTCCATCAGTTTCTGTTTGTGTGTTCTGTGTGTGAACAGACAGAAAACAAAGCCGCTATTGAGTTATATAAATGCAAAAGAGGGATGGGAGTGAATGCTGGCCTTCTGGAAATGCTATTTTTTCACTTTGGGATAACTCCAGTAACCAAGTAGAATTTTCTGATACATTTGCCAAATAAAAGAGCTGAGGTTGAGAGCTAGCATGAGATATTTAATGTACGTTTTGGAGAGCAGAGTAAGAAAAGCAAGCTCTAAATACAAATGTAAAAGTCACATCTTGACTTTTCCTATGAAATCAGTTGTCACTTCCTCACAGAAACACAAACATTTGAGTATTTACTCTACGTTTAATTCACTGGCATTACTGGTTCAGCCTGAAGAGAGTTAGAAGATCATGGGCCCCCAGATGTTGCACTGGCCCTGACCATGTGAACATGCTCGGACTGTGTCTCCTGTATTTTCATCTTTCTGTAACACCTTCTCCTCTGCACGGTAGAAAAGCAAAGCACCCACAAATGAAACTACATTTGAAGTTTCTCTGTATTACAAGCCTATGAAAGCCAAATTCTTAAGGCAGAAAGGAGTATGGTATCTTGTTACCTCAGGATCCACGCTGCTCCTTAAACCCTACCTAGTTTTCTTTGTAACTTACTTCTCCTGTTCCTCCTCCGCTCCAGCCCCCTTCGGATTATTTCAGAATAAACAGTGAGAAATTTGGGATATGTCTTAATGGAAAAGAATAAAGGGAGGGGGCGCCTGGGTGGCTCAGTCGTTGGGCGTCTGCTTCGGCTCAGGTCATGATCCCAGGGTCCTGGGATCGAGCCCCACGTCTGGTTCCCTGCTCCACAGGGAGCCTGCTTCCCCCTCTCCCTTTGCCTCTCCCCTGCTTGTGTTCTTTCTCGCTATCTCTGTCACTGTCTCTATCAAATAAACAAATAAAAAATCTTTTAAAAAAAAAAAAAAGGGAGGTCTATTTTATGGTACCCAGATAAGTGTCTTGATCTCTCTTTTACCGAAGCATGTTACCCAAAGTAGGCATGAGCTGGTGTTCCAGGAGCCCACCAGTCCCTGACCTCACCGGGGCTGCCCCACACGTACCCCTTTCCTGAGCCTGTATCCTCCTGAGAGTACCAGCTGTGTAGCTCATATTTCTCTGAGTTTGTGTAGCAATAACAAGATTGGTGATAATAACAGGAGGAACTTAGGGACTCTGCCTCTTCCTAGCCTCTCATCCCATCCCCCCAGGGCCTGGCATCGGCCACATTGGATTACCGGTACCTAGAGGAGCCATTATCAGAAGTTCTCTTGCCAGGATATGTCAGAGTGATGATATGTTCGGGATGGCTGGCTGTAATTCCATCATCCCTTTTTCTCACACTTCAGGAAGAATATTAACTTTGAATCTGTTCTGATTGCTTTTAGTATAATATTCACAAATTTTGGCACTTTGTTATTAGCGACCAACTGATACAGACCCACCATGGCTGAGAACCCCTGGCTTGGGCATCTGATGTCCCTATGGGCCCTTACTCTGAACCCACCTACTCTTCTTCATTTTCTGCCCTGCTGATAGGAGTTCTCCTTCATTCAGCAAATGTATTTTAAGCAACCAGAGATGTAAAGGGAAATAAGGCTCTGTGCTGCCCCTTAAGGAGCAAATCTAGTTGAGAAGATAGACACACATAAAACTGACCATGCTCAAGGATGTGCTATAGTGGTACAAAGAACAGGCCATGTGGGACTCCAGGAGGTTCTGATTAATCTAGGGAATCAGGGACCTGATGCTGGAATTAGGCCTCGGAGAAAAAGGATTTTATGTCAGAAAGGGGGAAGAGAGGCAGAGAGGACAAGATGAGTAGAAGGATGCATACGGTAGCTGAGTCTGAGAAGAAGGGCGTACGGACGTGTCCAGAATGTAGGGTGCAGGGAGGCCGGCAGAGCGCAGAGGGAGAAGGAAGCGCTTGGACAGCATGGTCCAAGGCCTGCAAGAGGGGGCCGGGGATTCGGTCCTCTCTTCTGTAGGCAAAGGGAAGGCGTGCCGCGCACATCAGCAGTCTGACGACTCAGCCAGGTGGAGACTGGAGGGGTGGGGCGCGCAGAGCCTAGAACTCAGAGGACCAGTGAGAGCACAGTTGAGCTGCTCCAGGCCAGAGATGGGGGAGGTGGGGGGACAGTCAGCAGGTTGAAGACCAGTTGTCTTCTTAGTCTTCACATTGTGAAGACCAGCCCCCAGGGTGCCTGACACACTGTACTCATTAGGAGTTGAACTTAATTAGACCAACTGAAGTGGAAGATGAGGAAGGGGGGAGGGGGAAGGGACGGTTTCAGGGTGTTTAGCTTGAGGTAACAAATACAGGGGGGACAGGTTTGGGGGAATGGCGAAACCTGTTAGGTCTGACGCGGTTTAATCTGAGCTGTGGTTGAGGGTGTTGGGTAGAGATGTCTAGGAGACGCAGGGAGAGTCTAGGCTTGTTGCAGAGCAGAGGGATCTGGATTCTCAAGTCTTGGGCGTAGATGGATTCGGGAGTCACACTCTCAGCATCCATCCTTATTCTTGCTCTGTTAGAAAAGCTCGTTGTGATTCTGTTCTCCCTTCCGTCCCCTTCCTGCTCCTGAAACCCCATCCTGCGCTGCCACAGAAGGCGCGCAGCTGCACTGTTAGAAAATGCTGTAGTTCAGTGCATCGGGCTCTGTCCCCCGGCTTCGGAACTTTGGTTTGAGTAAAAGATCTCTTTCCCTCAAACGCGTCCGACCGTGCAGACACACTGCAGGCTGTCCTAGGAAGGAGAGAAAAGCCGGCCTTCTCTAGGGGACCGCAGTCGCTTCGCCCAGAGCAGTGGATTCATAGTCAGGAGGCCCGGCTCACTGAACCAGTGCCTTAGATTCCACTTCCTCAGCTGTCCCACGGAAGTGACTTCCCTGCTACAGGAGGCGGAGGCTGGGTGCCAGCTTTCGCTTCTGAACTAAAATCTTCGTAGTAAGAGGGACGTCACACCCAGTCACAGTGACCAGCATCGCTTACTGATGTCCCCGGGGTTGTCCTGTTGTCTACGCGGAGGATGTAAAGGACAAAATCTGTGTCCCGATGACGGAGCTCTGGTTTCTGTCCCCAGAGTCTGAGGAGCACACCTCCACTATGACATTATGTAAGTTCACTAATGCCAATTAAATTCAATAACTGACATTCTAGGCGTTTTTTATGGAGGTTTTTAGATGGTAGATGCTATACGATCAGTCACGTTTATAAATACTAAATAGCAAAATCTGAATATTCATTCCAGACTTTGAGTAATAAAATTGGAAAACAAAGACACATACAAAGAATGCACTCGTCTCACTGTGGGCATGCACTCTGGGAGAACCAGTGTGAAAAATTGGACTTAATTGCTATGTTAATGTCACCGGGGTTCAGCTATCCTCTGCACTGCCGTACTAGGAAACTGCATAAGCATTTCAGCCCATTGAATTTTGGCAGCTTTTGGAAACATGCATGTTTTTTTCCCCCCTTTTATTTTTTGATGTCCCCTATCCCCATCCCCCTCAAGGCCATTCTCCAGCTGTTCCCTTAGGGAGTCATTTTGTGGGGAAGTTTCTTTTGTAGGCTTCCAGCTGGCTTCATTTTCACTACCTCCACAAAGTGGCTTTCTTTGTCGCGTTTATATGATATGAACCATCATGCACTGCCTCGGGACTTCCCCTTGGATTGACTTCATATTTTTGGTTTGCACTCACAGGCTGTCTCCCGGTTCAGATATCTACGTGACGGTCTCATCCATGGCTCTAGCAAGGTCCCAGCAGTGTCGTAACTCCCCTAGCAACCTGTCTTCATCCAGCGAGACTGGCTCTGGTGGAGGCACTTACAGGCAAAAATCCATGCCCGAAGGGTAGGTGTGCCCCCACCCCCCGCCACCCCATGATATCGCTGTCTCTCATCTGTAACTCAGACAAGCGCCTCAATCGATCTACAAAGGAGTGAAAGGGAAAATGTGGTTAATATCCCAGATAGAAAAATGTTTCAATGTCTGGTTCAAACCACGTCTCGGGAAGTTTATCCTTCTCTAGCCTCCAAGGGCTCCATGGCAGAGAAATCAGGTTACATTCGTTTCTCCAATTGTATATATGGTCTAGTTTTATATAGTACAGATTTTGTTATTCCTTTGAAGCAAACTCCATAGTACTGGCTGGAGTTGGTGTTGCTGTTAAAGGAGGGGAAACAATCATCCAAGCCAAAGCTTAAAATTATTTTTCTCACACTTTCAAAGTCTCTGATTTTAGCTTGTGAGTTTTGTCGTTTTTCTTTTCTTTTCTTTTCTTTTCTTTTTTTTTTTTTGAAAACACCAAACACCCAGAAGTAACTATTTGCTTCTGACAAGACTTAAAAATAAAAGGCTAAATGCACATGATTTTAGAGGCTACTAAAAAGGAAAAAACCACCACCACCACCGGAATGTCTGAAGCTGGGAAGTAATTAGCAGCAAAATATGATGTGGCACACACATGCCCCCTTTGCCCAGAGGAAAAGAACCATCAAAGACATCCTGCTGGGCCATCTCTCTGGGGAAGTTGGTAGAGAACTTGGAACCATTTGAAAATCAAATGTGAGGCATTTATAAAAACTGATATTTCTATTCTGAGTTTTCCCCATGTATATTTTTAACAAATGCACACTTGATTTGGTTACTTTCTTGAGATTTTACCGTGTTACAAAATAGTCACGCTTACTAAGAATACCTTCATAATGGGTATTTTGGTTTATCCTATAGCATTTTGTTGGTTTTTACAGCCATTAAGTGTAATTTTGTTGTTGTTGTTGCTAAATATTTATGTTAGCAGGAAGTAGGCAATAAAACCATTGTAAAAATATGCTTCCCCCCTGCATCCCAGTGTCCCCCGGAGGATTCCCCTGGTAGTATATCTAAAATGCACATATCTTCTTTTAATTACTTGACGATGAGAAAAAAAACTTAACTGCTATTCATGAGTCCCTGCAAAAGGTTTTATGAGTTAAGTATTACTATCATACCATACTACAGGCCCAACTACTTATTTCTTGGTTTAATTAGTAGATTTTAAATGGCCTGGTTTGACTTCAAAAATAAGAATTCACTGCAAATTCAGTGTTAGTACAGCAATAAAACATAAACGAGCTAACAACAAAAGCACTGTTTTCTTGTGACTGTGATACACTTGCAATGTGTACAAAAATGTAAGCTGAAACCTGAGTGTTTTGGTGAATGGCAGAGACATGATTACTGTGCCCATCCTGCACAGTGTTTTTAATGAGGTGGTAATTATGGAACCTGATATGTAACACCAACCCTACTGTAGGTGATACTGAGGGTTTTTCCATTGTTTGTGAGGTTACCCAGTGATTGTTGACCATACTGTATAACACCTTTTTTTTTTTTTTTTTTTTTTACCTGGCGTGATCTTTGACCAGAAGATAATGATACAGTGTTCAGTGGACCTCGGGCAGTTTTTGCCTGTACCCGTGATGTAGGAGACCGTGCACTGTCTGATTCACATGCATTGCCAGTGGGCCAGGTTGTATTCTAAAGTTACCCTTATCAAGAGAAAGATGTTCACATCTACTCTACAGCATAGCCAGTTGACGGTGGGGCAGGACGGAACTTGGTCCACTGCAAACTCAGTAATGCTCAACTTTAAGAAGCTCGGAAGCATGGGGTAATAACCAGTAGATGAGAGCAGGACACAGTGGTTGTCCACAAGTATAATCTGCTGATTCCTTGTCCTCCCTCTGCTTTAGTGGGCCCGCAGTATCTGCCTTGCCCGCTCCCTGGTGCAGGGATGCTGAGACCATATAGATCGGTTGAGAGGCGAAATTTACCAGGGTGACTAATAATGCCTGTTCCACGCAGGTGGGGGAGAAAGGCACCTGCACAAGTTTAGGATGGCAACAAGAGATGTGTAGAAAGCAACACTGTTGAAAAGACCTAGAGTCTGTTCTACCGTCCTTGGAGATTTATCTTCAGGCCACATGCTTGAGGACTTGATGAGTCAGACAAGGGCCAGAGGAAGGGATGGGCTGGGTGAATGAGGAGCTTGGAGATCGTGGCCAGAAGCGTAACTGTGGGCGCACAGCCCGAAGACGAGACCGACAGAGGCAGGCAGGCCACTGTAGCTTCCTTCCACACTCTTCCGTGAGGGAGGAAGCTTGTCCCTGAGGACCACTGAGACCAAGAAAGGAAAGTTCTAGAGCAGTTTCCACTCCGGGATGAGGAAAGGTTGTGAGCCTGCTCTGCAGCTGTGGACTGGCTCCATGAGGCAGAGTCCCGTGGTCCCAGAGCGTGCCTCATGCCGCCAGATGGTACATGCTTCTCAAGGCAGGATTGAAGGACAGCCGTGCTTTTCGTTTAAAACCAGACAGCCAGAAAAGCATTCGGCTTTAAATCCAGAGGTTTTAAAAGTTGTCTTTGGTTTCCACTGCTACCAAAAAGGAAAAGCAAGATTGAATCCATGTCTAACTTTTATCTCTGTGCCTTTTCAGAAAAGTCTTCCTTTATTGCAAATTTAGAATAAAATCCTAGGGCCAGTTGGAGGATATTCACTGTTCTGAGCTAAACAAGGACCCTACTGAGGGAGGAGATGGCAAAGATCATTAGTGACTTGCCCCCGTCACCTGTTTTTGTTGTCACTGTTAATGAAAATAAGCATCATTGCATCAAGTAATAAATACATACAAAGATGCAAACAGTTTTAGTCATTTTCTTCCAGATGTTTGGATCAACTTACAGGAAAGGCAGAACTGAAATCCACACATGGTCTGCAGAACCACCCTTCTGTTTTTTAAAGAGCACCTTTCACTGCAATTTTCATAAATCAGGTTTTTTTTATCGTAATGGAGGTAACTTTGTTTAGGGAGGCTTATGACTGAATTTGTAAACAATTGTCATTGTGCAGAAGTAAATTAGGGAGATGTTAGAGTAGGAGGTTAATGTTACAGCCTTCTCTGCTTTGCAGATGCTTTTGTATAGATTTTTCTCCCCCAATCCATAAAATGGAATTGCCATTCTACAAATAAAGAAATGGAGACAAAACTCGAGTGACTTTGGGTGGGGAGCTAGAACTTGGCTCCAGGCCTTCCTCCTCCTCGTCGCCCGCTCTTTGCAGTACCCCACTTGCTGGTTCTCCCCATGCATTTATCAGTCTGTAGCAAAGAAGACACCTGTCATAAGCATCGACCAGTTCAGGCTCTGATGATCTTTTATCATTATCGATTACTCATAAGCTCATTAGTAACCACGCACAAATGTCTAACGTCCACACGAGTCTTTGAATTTTACACTCTGGCCCCTTTTCCTGGTCTCACTCAGTATTTACCTGCCGATATTGCTAATCAAGGCATATGCTTTAATTAGGCATATATTATTATTTTACCCAGGGTAAAATAAAACTGGCTCATTAAGTAGCTAACTGTTCTTTCCAGAAAGAGACATTTGCCTTTATGTATGCCAGTTTACCTACTTCCAAATTACCCTTTAGAGGCAATTTAAAATTTAGACATCTTAAAGTGGTCACTCTGTAATGTAAATGATAGCAATCTTTGTCTTTCAGACCTTAGAGCACATGTTCAGGAAATATTGGCTCCAAGAATGAGTGACTTAGTGTTTTAGCAGATTACTGAGTTAAGAGAAACCCCTGACATGTTCCAGTCAGAAGATAGACATGGAACATGAGGATGGTGAAATCGTGCCTTTGGGCGTGAAAGAGAATCTGAGTGTGGCTACACGTGGGCTAGAAAATTTGGGTTTTCTTATTCTGTATTTCGTGGGTTAGCTCAAGGCTAATGTCTCTGGCCCTTGTTTACAGCGTATGTGCTGAGCATACATCCCTTTCTTGAACAGAGTGATGTGTGTTGACCGTGACACACACAGTTTCGGCACCCGAGCACACATGCACAAGCATGAGCAGGCGTGTGCCTTCATTAGAGTTTAGTTCATTGCCCCCAGGCCTGTCTTCTCCTTCTGGGTGAGGTCCCTGATGTCGTCTTTGCCTTTGTTTGGGGGGAATCGCCACAGGTTTGGAGTAAGCCGCAGATCGCCAGCCTCCATCGACAGGCAGAACGCCCAGGCAGATATTGGTGGCAGTGGGAAATCTACACCCAGCTGGCAAAGAAGTGAGGATAGCGTTGCTGACCAAATGGGTAAGTAACTAATTCCCACAAGTAGCAAGTTGCTTTTCTACCAGCGTGACGTTGGCCACCTCTTGATGACGTCATGAAAGCGTTCTGTGATAGAATACAGCCCTGGTTAATACATGTGAATGAGAATTAAGTCTCAGTTCGATTATGTATGCATGAGGGCCGCAAATAAGACCTGAGAGAAAAGTCAAGGAATTCTAAGTGACCCCCCCCCAGTTTAAAAATAGAAAGGGCATAGGAATTATTTTCATCACCGAGATTAAAATGCTACACTGCCAAACCACATGTGTCCTGAGTATCTCCCTCGGCCCTTGTTTGTCGGTTTGTTGTTGCCTACTGTAAGTACCCTGAGAGATGCAGTTGTTGTTGGGTCACATCTGTAGTGTGGTTAGGACCTCTCTCCTCCCGCCTGTGCTGTACCCCTCAACCCCCACCGCTCTGCTAGTAAGCTCTCAGCTGAGGACACGTTGTAGCAGTATATAACAGCTGGATGGGAAGGATTCTCATTGGTGAGCCTTCATTTGGATTTCTGGCATAGCCCTTGATCTCTCTATGTGGAACTGTTCCACAGTGACACCGTAACACTAGTTGACACCATAAAATTTTGCCATGAAATAAGACTAAGTCTCAAAGCAGTAGCCTCAGGGATTTAGTGTCAACACTGTTGATGATACATCAGGGACTTGAATCTGGACTGTGGGGTGGGGTTCTCCCCCACCCCGATACTGTCTCTAGTAGCATTACCACCAGAGTGGGGTAAAGAGAAGGAAACTTCAGGGCTGAAAAAGTTAACACTTTTAAGGCAAAGACCCATCTTTTTTTCTTTTTTGCCAATACATTGTTTTGCTCTGTTTTAATGACTCTTCCCCTGTAAATGTACTAATAACCATGCACATAGAAAGGAGTGGAGACGTATTTAGCTAAGCCAGGAAATGAAGAAGAAGAAAAGTAATTCTCAGGTTCGGAAGATCTGCTTTGTTCCAGTAACTTCAGTGAGATGTGCCTTGTTACTGGAGCCATCTGTCATTACCCACTCTCATGGCACCCACCCCCAACACACAAAACCTGAGCATTTTCCGATCTGCTGTTCTGCTCTTGACAGAATGTTTTTAATCCCATATGTTTTGATACTGTTGAGATGGTAACGACACATGTGAAAAGGATCCCTTCTTCAACATGACTTTAGCAGCTTTTTTTGGCTCCTAGTGCAGGCTTCGAGCAGAGCTGTGAGCAAGGTCTTTGTGCAGTGTTCAGAGCCCCACTTCCCACTCATGTGAAGTCACAAAGGTGTCTTGGGACTGGAAAGGGTAATTATAAGGTTCATCCTAGACCTAAATTCATTCTTTCACATAAACCTCCCTCCACTCTTTTTTGCTTTGTATCTACTCTCATTTGGTGGCATCCCACTCTTAATAGATGAGACTCTGAAATTAATATCAATGAGTCTTTTTAACAAATCTGTTCATCCTTTTAATAAGATATGCTTTTTTTTTTTTTTTTTTTTTAAAGTAAGATACCCTAGAACCTGCCAGGGAAGCCTTTTCACCAATGGGTGGCCTTTCTCCATCCAAAATCGAAGCCTTCATAGAAAACGTTAAAATAATTTTTTTCTAACTTTTTATATTCCACCATTCCAGAGGAATAACCTTGCTTTCTCTAACTGGCACATCAGATGGAATCTGGGGCTTGATTGGTATAAGCCATGCTAGGGAGAAATCCAGAAAAATAATTGTTCCGTTCTCATTACTCAGCGTACTGTACATTGAGTGTATCAAGGGCTGACCTTTACACATTCAATTTTTAAAACAATTCTCTAATGACTTTCAAGTCACTGAGTGAAAATGCTGAGGCGGTTTTTATCTGTTAGCCAGACCCACCTGTCTCTGTGCACTGTGTGACACACTGGTGCCCTGGTGGAAACAAGGAGTTGAGCTTCATTGGCTCGCCCATCTCAGCGGATTTCGTTTTTCTGCCTCTGCTTTTGGAGGTGGTTGAGAGTCCGAGTAGAGGACGTTTCCCAGTTCTTTACATTCAGGAATGGTGTTGCAGAAGTCCAGAACTGTTGCTGTTAGCTATCGGTGTGTTACAGAAGCTAAATCGCTTACCTTTTACCTTTGGAACCCCACCTTGAACGCCGGCTTGGAGTCCAAAAGGAAGCAATTGTCTTAAGTAAACTAGTTGCTGTGTGTCTTTTCTGTTGTGCTTAGCTTACAGTTATAGAGGACCTCAGGATTTCAATTCTTTTGTCCTCGAGCAGCATGAATATACAGGTAAAATATTTCCAAAGTGTCCTGGTAAGTAACACGTGATTGCATCCGTGCCTGTCTAGGTAATGTAGACCGAGCTAGGTTAGCCACACTTGGCAATGAATGAATTTCATAAATTGAATCCATATATTCTCAACTTTCCCCCAAAACCAAAAGTTGATTCCTAACTTTGCCGCGTTGTTCATGGCCTTTGGTTTGGTGGTACTTGGCTCTGCTACTGTGTATGACGTGACACACTGTCACCAGCTGCAAGCTTTACCCATCAGCCACTTAGTTTCTGACATGCTGTCTATTGTGTAAACTCTCAACAAGCTTATCGCTGAGATTCAGAGTTTGCTGGTCAGTGACCTGAGAGATGCAATGGCAAGCCGTCTTCATTTGTCAACACGTGCTCGGACCCGTTTAGTGCCTGCCCCATAATGTCCTGTGCTGTATTCCAGAGCCAACGTGCCACCTCCCAGCAGTATCAAAGGTACTGCCTGCTTTTCGAGAGAGCCCCAGCGGGAGATTAATGCGGCAGGATCCGGTGGTCCATTTATCTCCAAACAAACAAGGGCATGTAAGTTAACTGTAAAATATTAAAAATGATCAGATTCCTAGCAACGTACCTTCCAGGAGTGCTTTGCCGTTTCTTCCACGTGGTCAAAGAAGAGGTCATCCTGGCGGGAGGTGGGCATTCACTGCTCTGGCCCTGGAATTTCTATCGCCAGTGGCCCTAAGGTTGCTCTGAAATAAACTCAAATTCCTCCTTGGTATGTATCTTCCACCCCCACAGATCTGGATGGAAGGCCATGTGATGTAGTCCTAAAATGTGGGGAACAGAAATGTGCTAAACGTGAATTTTATTTGCTTACACAATGGCAAGCATAGGCTATGGTTGGAGCATCAGTCCAGGGGACAGACAGCTTCCTGACAACTGCCCTTCCTGCTTTGTCTTGCGTAGCTACACACATTTTTGTTTTACCATACTTCTATATAATTCCTGATCGCTTATGGGTGGAATTAAGAATCAGAGGTTTTGCTCATGTAAGTTGTGCTCTAGTAAAATGAATATGAAGCTAAAGAAACAGAGCGCACGCCCATGCGTGGGCAAGCACCCTGCACTAGGCTGTGTGGTGAGAGATTTGCTGAAGAAATGTGATGTTGTCATAGTTCTACTTGGAAGTGATAAGTTACCCAGTCTGTCAATTTCCCTTCCTTCATTAACACCTTTATATTGATGACACAGTAAAATAATATTTTCAATAGATTGAGTTAGATTAAGTATATTCTTAAAATTAGTATCACCTGTTTCTTTTTACTTTTTTAAACGTTGCTACTGTAAAGTTTAAAATTACAAATGTGATTCCTGTTACATTCCTATAGAAATCTGTTATGTATTTTACACTCTCAGCACATCTCAGTTTGGACTAGCTGCGTTCAAAGCACTCAGTAGCCACACATGGCGAGGGGCCACCAAATCCCACAGCACAGATCCAGAGCTAAGGAAGTTCTGCCTGCAAACATTAAAAATAAATAAAGGCCTTGTAACGTAAATGGTGTTGTTGCAAACAGTGGCACCAGTAAAGTAATAGGTTGATTGGTTCTTGTTTAAGAAGAAATCTTTCGCTTTGAAGTGAAATTCTTTTGTCCTGCTCCTGCTCCCTCCCCTACCTTAGCGGGTGAGGAGCGTGTCTCTTCCCCGAGCAGCACGCGCGCACGTGTATGCACACCCGCGCACGTGTAGTTCCTTCTGTTTTCACTCGATCTCCACCAGGTATCTGGACTTCCTGTCTCGCATCTAATGTAAAATATTATTCAGATAGCTTTTGAAATCTTACTTCTTTGGTAAACTATAGAATGTTCTAAGCAACCAAGCAAGCCACTGTGTGGAGAGGGTTCCGTACACATTCTAATTGAGAAAATTCACATATCATAATATTCACCCCTTTGAAGTATACAGCCCAGTGGGTGTTAGTAGATACACAGAGTTGTGCACCCATCACCACAGTCTAACTGCAGAATGCTGTTATCACCCCCAAACAGAAATCCTATACGCTCAGACAGCCCTTGACCACCACTCATCCACCTTCTGCCTCAGTGGATGTGCCTGTTCTGGATGTGTCATGTGAATGGAATCATACAGTATGTGGCCTTTGGGTCTGGCTTCTTTCACTCAGCATAACATTTTTAAGGCACATCTGTGTTATACCGTGTATTAGTACTTCATTTCTTTCTGTGATGGAATAATATTCCATTGAATGGGTATACCACATTTTTTAATCCATTCATCAGGTGATGGACATTTGGGTTGTTTCTACATTTTGGCTGTTATGAATAATGCTACCGTAAATATTCGTTTAGGTTTTTCATGAACATGTTTCCTCTCTCTTGAGTAGATACTAAGAATGGAATTGTAATTGTTTTTCCCCTGCAGTTGTCCCAATTTACATTCCCACCAACAGTGCCAACCATCATTACTGTCTGCCTTTTTGCTTAGAACCATCCTAGTGTGTGAAGTGTTATCTCATTGTGGTGGTGTTTTGCACTTCTCTAGGGACTGAAGATATTGACCAACTTTTTATGTGTTTGTTGGCCATTTGATACCGTCTTTGGAGAAATGTCGATTCAAATCCTTTGCCCATTTTTTAATTGGGTTTCTTGAAGCACAAAAGTTTTTAGTTTTGATGAAATCCAGTTTGTTTTTCTCTCTTTTGTGCTTTTAGTGTCATATCCAAGAAACCATTGTATAAATAGGTCATGAAGATGTATATTTACATTTTCTTCTAAGAGTCTGATAGTTTTAGCTCAGGCATTTAGGCCTTTGATCTTTCTGGGTTTATTTTCCTGTATGGTTAAGGATGCAGCTTCATTCTTTTCTTTTGCATGCAGGTATCTGGTTGTCCCAGCACCATAGTTTCCCCCCATTGAATTGACTTGGCACCTCTGCGTAAATTTTACCTCTAAGCACTCCTTAGAAAGCTGTCTTCTAAAGAGATGCCAGTTGGGGAAGGAAAGGGAGATCTCTTTAGGAATAAGTCTTATATTCTGCTGTATATTGACTCCGAGTGCTAGGACTTTTAGAATTCACACTTTTTGATTAGGGTAATCTCAATATTATTGATATTTTAGCCTCAGTGAATGAAAAATGGATTCTAAAAAAAACCCTGTCTCTAGCACTCTTTGCCACTAACACTCTGAATGGGTTTTCCAGGCCCCTCCTGTCTTGGTTATCGTTGGACTTCCGTGCCGTGAGCACCCCATAACCAGGCACACACCAGGGCATCCTTCTCCCTGGCGCTCCTGGCGCTTAAGTCAGTCGTGCTTCCCTTGCAGTCCGATAGCCACTACTCGAGCCACTCCAGCAGCAATACCCTCTCCAGCAATGCGTCGAGCGCCCACAGTGACGAGAAGTGGTATGACGGGGACCGCACCGAATCCGAACTCAACAGCTACAACTATCTGCAAGGCACCTCTGCCGACAGTGGCATCGACACCACCTCCTACGGCCCCAGCCACGGCAGCACGGCCTCCCTGGGGGCCGCCACGTCATCACCTCGCTCAGGGCCAGGCAAGGAGAAAGTGGCACCCCTGTGGCACAGCTCCAGCGAAGTACTCTCCATGGCAGATAGGACTTTAGAGACCGAGAGCCTCGGCATGGACCGGAAGGCAGAATCCTCCCTGAGCTTGGATATCCACAGCAAGAGCCAGGCCGGCTCAAACCCCCTGACCAGGGAGAACAGCACTTTCAGTATAAATGATGCTGCTTCCCACACAAGGTAACTGCCGCCCCCCCCCTCCCCACGTCCACCTCCGCCGTGCCCAGCCCGGTCCTGAATCAGGTTGCCAGCCACATCCCACTTTCCTGCACTCACCATTATACAAAGAAGGGGGTTTCCATGCAGTGACTGCTCTTTTTAAGTATGCCTTGTATCTGCCGCCAAAATACTTGATTCCTACAACCCTAACACATTATTTTAAACTGCAAGTAGAAAATAGAAAAGTTCACAGATTTAGCCTTCATGAAATTGTGTTTGATTATTTTATAAAAACTTTCTTCTGTGCCAGAATCAGAGAAGAATCTTAGAATTCTGGCTTTCAGGTAGCGAGAGAGAATGAAACAGCCTTTGAAGGCACTGAAAGAAAACCTTGAGCATTTTTCTTTTTTTTTTTTTTAAGAAAGGGGTCTTTTCTAAGACTAATGTGGCATTATTTATGATGCCAGACACATCCTCCACACTGCCTCCCTGTCAGAGAACATCACTTAGCCAGTGTTTGCATGGTAACTCTTTTTCAGGAATTGCCTCCTGATAGTGATGTGTTGATTTGGGGAGGGGGGTGTCCAGTAGAAAAGTGTAGCTAAAATTAGACATCCCATCTACCTTTCCAAATAGGAAAGAACACATTCTCCTGTATCCTTGGAGATCTCTCTGATAGGCAAAATAAATACCATTTTTCATTTCCTCTTTTGGATTTGAGCCAAAAATCCAAAGTATGACAGGATTCTTCCTTTTTTTTTTTTTTTTTAAAGATTTTATTTATTTATTTGACAGAGAGAGACACAGCGAGAGAGGGAACACAAGCAGGGGGAGTGGGAGAGGAGAAGCAGGCTTCCCGCGGAGCAGGGAGCCTGACGCAGGGCTCGATCCCAGGACCCTGGGATCATGACCTGAGCTGAAGGCAGACGCTTAACGACTGAGCCACCCAGGCGCCCTGGGATTCTTCCTTTTTAAGGAGGAAATATTCCACCACTACCTTTTTGGGCCCACTGATGCCTGTGGTGGTTTCTCCTTTTACTTGTTATTGTTGTCAGTCATTGATGAGTTTGCATGACAGCCCCTAACCTTGCTATCTTCTGGGCTTCCTTTTATTATGCCCTAAAGAAAAGTAGCAGAAAAACTGAATTTAGTTTTACTTTTCTGATGGGAATCTAGGCACATAATCTGTCAGTAAACCCCGGATAGTCTAAATGACAGAGGATGTCCTCTGTGTAATTTGGGTTTGTTTAACTTGATTGGTTAAATACTCAGTTCTCTCATCGTGCCTATATTGTTACTGATGAGATTAGATTCTTGAGCTTCCCATCTGAAAACACCAGGTCGACGTTTGAAGCATTTCACAAGTTTTATTTGTTTACCACTACCACATTGCCTGTCTAGAAACCAAATGACCCTCAAGCAAAAAGGCGATTGGGAAAGTCATCTTGGTGTTCTTGAGTACCGGGCATCCGATTACCTTTCCACAATTCAGAAAATAGAATGTATGATTCAGATAGGTTAAGGGCATTTTGGGGAAAGTAGAACAGAAAGCTGAGCATCAAACATCATAATGTTGTAATGTAGACCAAGAGTCACAAGACAATTATGCCAATCACTTGCTGTTTGGGACATGCCCCACCATCTCATCAGCTAATCCTGTGCCCTGACTCAGACTGTTTTTCATTTCTGAATAGTTTCTGTGTGGTTTCTAGGCTTAGCTCGACTCCTATCTTTTTGGTGTTGAGTTATTTTGAAAGGAGGCTATCTTTTTAAGAATGATATTCCAGGGGCACCTGGGTGGCTCAGTCGGTTAAGCGTCTGCCTTTGGCTCACGTCCTGATCTCAGTCCTGGGACTGAGTCCCGCATCAGGCTCCCTCCTCAGTGGGGAGTCTGCTTCTTCCTCCTCCTCTGCCTCATCCTGGCTTGTGCGCACATGCACGCTCTCGCTCGCTCGCTCACTCTCTCAAATAAAATTTTTAAAAAATGATACTCCATTTGGAGATATATATGTCTGGTCTAATTTGATGATAGAAGAAAGTCAAGTTATGGAGGTCTTGTCTGGAGTAGCATCCCCATAGAGTAAGGTTGAAAAGAGCTGGGCCTCTGAAGCCAAAGCACAGGCTGTTAGCTGTGTCATCTAACAAATCCCAGGGCTACAAAGTTCCCCCCGTGCAAAGTAGGCGCCTGGGCTTGCATTATCTGAATGTGCTGACTGGGGCCGCCTAAAGGCCTCAAAGGATTATCTGAATTTTCTGCTTCAAACTGACCATGCAGAAATCATTTAAATCATCATTTGGAAATAACTCTTCTGTTGAAAGTCAAACTTTGTAGAGAAGAGAAGAATGTGGCCTTTCAAGGAGGGTGGCAGGGCTTCCCACCCGTTGGTAGGTTGAGTCACATTCATTTCTAGACTCTGGTAAGCAGGGGTGCTTTGTGACTTCAGTCTGTTGATCTTGGCAGAGTGAGTTGGATAATCAGAGCTTTAGCAGACTTCCTTCTCTAGAGGAAAGAGGGACTTAGCCACCAAATGCACAGTACTGGAGAAACTAAAATCACTGCAAATTAGAGTGTTTGTGTCCTCAGAAGACAGGAATAGCAATTAATGTGGAGATCTCTTGACAGTGCATAGAAAAGCTCGTACCTGGGACTTGGTGACAAAATCTAAATTACAGTGATTAAGTTCCACCGCGTATTTCTGCCTGGGCTGTGTTCCTACCCCTCTATCCTCCAGTCTCCCTGTTGATGATTGTACAGGTTTTTTGTGGCACCCCAGGAAAACTGCACTAATGTAAGTTGGTAATTACACAGGGTTGTTCTATTCACATATCATTAAGAGAAGCCATATACACTGATAACTTCTTACAATTAAAAAGTCTATTAATGGCTCTGAAGTGTTGCTCTCTAGAATGTATATGTATTTTCTGTGAAGTTTGGAAATTTAGGGAGAGATTTTTATTTATTTTTTTTGCAGTGGCTGTTTCACTTTCAGGTCTTAAACCACCCCCCCCCCAAAAAAAAGGTTTATGGTGACCACAGGAGAGATGAAGACCATTCCAGTTTTAAAACACTCTTACCAGGGGCTCCAGGAGTGGCTCAGTCAGTTAAGTGCCAGACTATAGATCTCAGCTTTGGTCTTGATCTCAGGGTCATGGGTGCAAGCCCCACATTGGGCCCCATGCCCAGCATGGAGCCTGCTTTAAAAAAATAAATAAAAAAAAAACTTACCAGCTGGGCTCTTCTTAGAGTTCTGGCCTGGGCAGTAGGCAATGCTGGTTTGTGTGATGACCAAAGACCCCCTTAGTTAGCCTACAATGCTCTCGTCCCGCGTAACCAGTGGTATTGCTGACCTCAGAACTAGATTCAGGAGCACATGTTATGAAGCTGAAAACCCCACTCATAGTTGCAAACACACATTTCTTCTGTAATGTCCTGACCTGATCTGTTCGGGGGTCCAGGCTTCCACAACCACCCTCATTTGCCAGCCGTTCTGCTGCTTCCTCCTGATGCCTGTAGGCCCCCTCAGAGCTCTGCAGCCAAGGCATTCCCACCCATGTGATGATGTACTTTTTCCCTGACATCTTGTACTAGAGGATTTCTCACCCACTGTTCATCCTGAGCACTAGTGGGTAGGTACTCAGGACATCGTGGTCATCAAGTAGGAATAACTTGCTCCTTAAAGTTCCCCCTTTTTGCCTGATGACTCCTCGGGGGTCCCACCAATAATCCAGTTCAAAAGTAACATAAATCCTCTGCTCCCAGCTACTACTGTATTTCAAAGCTTATTGTGTAGAAGGGTCCATGTTTGCACAGAGCTGTAGTGCTTTTATGAATAGGTATATGTATAAGAGTATACAGAAGTCCCGTACAGCATGAACGTTTAATAAAGTCATCTCTAAGATTTGTTTCATCTGCAAAATACAACCGGGGAGGACTTTTTAATAGCTTACATGCAAGTATCAGTCAATATCTGGCTGTAAGTTGGTCGGTGTCTGACATTCATTGAAAGGCCTGATTTAAGTCCAGGAAAAATGCCTGCCCATGGTCATCAGTACAGTTCAATTTCATGAATGTGCTTTTTCTGGTTGACTTACTATAAGTTCACTGTTCATGCCAGAAAAGCTGTATGTTTCTTGAGAGTAGAGGTGAAGAAGGACTTCTTAGATGGAGTTTACATCGAACATCAAGACGTGCCCTGGGCTACTGAGCGCACTGGACTGTCTTTGTGCCACTCTGTGTGCATTAGAGCTGGTGTGTTTACATTTCGCTCTTTGCCCTCTTCGGCATCCTGTGTATGTGAGAAATATGCCTTCTTTGTTTAGAAATTATTCTGCTGTCTTTATCTGTAATGTTTCTCTCTCAAATATGTCCTGCCTGGAATTTTTTTTTAATTGCTAACAATTAATTAATTGCCCCTTATCTACACTTTTTTCTTAAGGTGAGAATATTATTTTTTCTAAGTTGTATAGGCTAATTCAGAATTTGAACATGCAGCCTCTGAAATGATAAACCCAGAACTTCTCTCCAACATATTGTTGGCTCTGCTTGTCTTAAGTTTCTGGGTCATTTTCATTGGTCATTTCTTCTTTGTGGTCTGACACACAGTGGACATTCAGGATTATATTGTGTTTTGCTTTTATATAGCAGAACTCCAGGTGATCTGTGCTAAGCTAATTTCTTTCAGTTTATGGGAGTAGGTGATTATTTTATCCAGAGTATAGCGCCGTTTGGCTAACCTCAAAGACTGAGAAACAAACCACTGTGGTTGAAATTTCAAGTGAATGCTGAGAAAATGAGGCCTCTGTCAAGCCACAGATGCCGGAGTGCTTGACGTGGCCCTCGCTGCCGCAGCGTTTGTCACCGCTCTCCTCTGTGACGCAGCCCGCTCATTCACCCAGTCAGCAGGGAGGGCGCAGATTCTCCAAATGCCATTAAGTCATAAGGCCAAAAGGAATTCTAAGGAACAGAGTCCGTCCCTTGTCCTACTGAAGAGGACCTCCCAAGGGCCTACCAAGAGGGGACTTGCCCAGCCGCCTCAGAGGCGGGGGGAGGGGAGATAATCCCGAAAAGGGCGAGCCCGCGTCCTTTCTGAGCAGTTCCCGCGCTCGTCGTGTCCTCTCCGTCTTCAGAACCTCGTCCCGCGTCTGCCTGTCTCAGATTTCTCTCGCTGCAGCTGAAATGCACGATTAACAGAGAATAAGTGGTTTCTCTGAACTGAGTTTTTTCTGAACATTAAGAAGATTTTTGAATGCTAAGATTATAAAAATTGTAGACACAACAAGAAACAATTTGCAATATATATATATATGTATTTTTTTTTAAAGAAATTTTATAAAAGCCCTCCACCTCCAGGCAAGTCGAGAGGGAAATAGAAAGAAAGTAGATTTGCATCCTGAGATGGAGGTACAAGTCCAGCTCTGCCACTGACCAGCCCTGTGGCCAGTCAGGGCATTCACCAGGTGTGTCCCTTATCTGTGATCGAATTCTTACGAAATGGTTGTTTTTATATGTTTGTGAGAATAAGAAAAGGTTATCAGGTGTATTGCAAACTATAGGTGTTCTTTTGAAGGTTTTTGGCATTTCCTTTTTCAAGCTCTCTATCCACCTGCCTCAGTGAGGTTTATCTTGCTGCTTTTCCTTCAACAAACATGGATCTCCCACAGATCCTATAATTGTCCTTTAGATGTCTCATTCTACAATTACATTTTTGCTTCTCAAGTTGTCTGCTTTGTTTTCTTTGTCCTTTTTAGATGCCAAACCTGAACGTGACATTCTTTTCAGCTGTGCTTAAAAAAGTGGTAATATTTGTAGTTCTCTTGTTAGCTCCCTCCTAACCAGCTCAGCATTGCAGACCTGTTCAGCTTGTGGTCCACCATGACACCGAAGCCCCTTCTACTGTGTATGCCTAGCCACCTATTTCCCTACACTTTACATAGAATCGGTGTGCCCTTGGACATATTAAATATCTCATGTTACTTTTTTTAAATTTAAATTCTAGTTAACATACAGGGTAATATTGCCTTCAGGAGTAGAATTCAGTGACTCATCACTTAATACAGCACCCAGTGCTCCTCATATAAGTGTCTCATGTTCTAGATGAACCGTTTTCTTGACCACAATTACTTGGACGTCCCCTTTGCCAGTTTAATCATTCCTATTTCATTTTCCCCTGATCCTTTAGAATTAGTGTCTCCTGAAGCCCGCCCTCCTAAATTGTGGAGCCCAGTACTGGACAGAATTGGCTAGTGTTGGACACAGAGGGGGCGGGAGTCCTCCTCAATCATATCCTCCACGTTATCTGTCACGCAGAGGCTTATTTATTTGTTATTTGTACAAGTAATCACAGGAAACCCAATCCCCTCCCCTTGGTGTTAGGCCAGCATTCAGCCTTCGCACAGATTTTGTCATTAGACAGGTGACTAATTGCTGGTGTCTCCCTTCTGAAAATACCATCCTTAAGCAGACTCAGGCTGTCTAAAATCTGTCCCCATGTGTCACGCCTGGATAGCAGACAACGCCAAGTGTTTCCTTCAGCAGCACAGAGAGCGTGGCAGATGTGCCCCATGGGAGGCAGTGGTCTCAGTGACAGTGCAGAAGCGCAGGACGGCTCCCCAGGCCGTCAGAGCTCTGGCACTTGGGCCTTTGTCTCCTCACACTCAGGCCGCTCCGGCCTCTGTGGTCCATCCCTTTGCCAGGTTGACAAGCAGGTGTAGCCCCTCCTTCGTGACGCGGTACCTGCCGTGACTAGCAGATTGGTCATCCAGCAGCCCCTCCTAGAAAGCTTTACCACAGCTGGGATTGTAAAATCACCAGGTTGCAGTGCACTTGGTTCATGGCTTCACTGGGTTGAGACAACAAGTCTGGACAGACTGCCCCTCATGTCGAGTTAATCCTGTTGCCTCCTTTCTCTCTGTGTGAGGGAGCAAGTGTGCGAGTGCAGGCGCGTGGGCCTGTGTTCCCACAGCTCGCTCCCTTTTCGAAATCCGTGTCCCGGAATGACCAAACAAATCAAAGCTTGGTCCGTTGTAAGGAAAGGGAAACGCCCTATAGTCTATATAAAAAGTAAAGGTGGTGGCCCCTTCGTGTGGAGCCTGGGAGCCCTCCGACCAGATGGCTCCGTTTGGCCATACTTGCAGTTAAACTCACTTCTGATACAATGAGAAGTCGCGGGGATTGTATTTGTCATGTCCTAACGTATGGATTGCTCTTCTCTTTTTGTTCCGTATCATTCGCTCATTACTTTCCTCCACAACTCCCGTGGAGAGACCTAATTTGCCAAGGGTACCACCGGATTGCAGTGTATTGAATTAACGTGAAATCTCCAGGATAATGAAACAACTCAGCCACACAGCGCCCCCTGTAAAAATGAGCTGATGGCTTCGTTGTAGTTGTTTTGTAATTAAAGCTGCCTCAGAGATGCTCCGGGGAAGCGGGCAGTGGGCGTCCCTCCAGGGCGTCTGAGGCCAGCAGGTGGGGCAGCTTCAAGGAGCCCCACCACCAGCAGGGCCCAGCTACAGGGCTACAAAGGAAGGAGGAGACCACCCATTTTAGAGCAGGAGGTGAGAGGCTAACACAGTAGTTCTTAAAACTCTAGGGACATGGGATTCCTTTGGGATTCCCCCAGATTTCTGGGGCTCACGAGATCTGACATAAGCCAAGGAATCTTCATGTATATCAGTCCCTGCAGGTGGCCATAGTCCATGGCTGGAGAAACACTGCTCCAGGGGCTTCACCTTCTTTTTGTTTGTTTAGATTTTTATTTGAGTGAAAGAGGGAGAGAAAGAGCAGGAGCAGGGGAGAGAGGTGAAGGAGAGGGAGAAGCAGACTCTCCACTGAGCAGGGAGCCCGATGCGGGGCTCGATCCCAGGACCCCAGGATCACGACCTGAGCCGAAGGCAGACGCTTAACCAACTGAGCCACCCAGGCGCCCAGTGTCTTCCCCTTCTTGATCTTGGCGATAAGAAGTTGGATTTTGATGAAGTCATAACAGTATGAATAATTCAACTGATTCGAGCTGTTCTCAGTGTGCACACTTGGGGGAGATTCTGTAAAAATACATAACCCAGGCACCACCCCGGCTCTATCAAATTAAAATCTCTGCAGTTGGGGCCCAAGAATGTGTGTTTTGAAAGCTCCCAGGTGATCCTCACGTGCCTGCTTGGAATTAGAGGCCAAGTGCACTGAAGTGCTCACCTTGCTTCATGCTGTGAGTTGCATACATTAAAGAAGGAAGAACTGCCAATGAATTAGTCATTTGTTTTTGCTTTTACCTTTGTTCCCAAATCTAATCAATTGTTAAGTAGGGCTGTCTTGATTATAACCATTAGTGAATAAAAGTGTGCTGTTATTTCACACCTGGAAACTTGTGCCAGCCATCATGTTCACAGATAAAACCAAGAGTCGTGGTCTGTGGTCTTATTTAAGCAACTATCCTTTTAAGAATACACTTATGAACAGTAGCATAATCTGTAGATTTAATTATTTCTTGCAGTAAAAATAAAGCCACACCCAGTTTTAAATACAGCCCGAGTAAAACACAGTCTTCACACATGACTCTCTCTTACATTTAAAATGAATAGCTAATTTATTTGACAGTTTCTTTCATCAAATATTGAACGCCTGCAATGGCCAACGACTGTGGTAGGCATGGAGAATATAGCAGTGGAGGAGAAAAGGATCAGCCCTTGTGGGGCTTACATTTAAGTGGGGGAGACAGACTATCAATAAGATAAACAAGTTAAATAGATAGTGTGCTCTGTACGTGCTAAAGAGAAAGCCTTTGTCCAACAACGATTTTATTGGGAGTCTACTGTTTTCTGGCATTGGTAGATACACAAAAATTTCTGCCTTCAAAGAGTTTATAATCTAGTACAAACACTTACTGAATGCCTCCCAGGGATATGGTACTAATTAAATTCATGCAGGAAGCAAAGAGCTCCAAAACTGTATATATATATATATATATATATATATATATAACTGTATAACTATAAACTATATATATATATATATTGCTCTCTCTCTGATGTTTCCAGGCCTTTTCTATAACTTCCCTTTTCACGCAGGCCAGACATTATGGCTAAAACCAGCATAGCCATTTTGTAAAACAGGAGGAGAAATGGAGAAATTATTTATAAATTAATGGACTGTGCAATTTACATTTTATTCTCATGGCTAATTATTTCTATTTTGACCAAATGTGTAGTCTTTGAAAGCCCCAGCGTTCTGAATGCTCATGCTATCATATCAAGATACTTCCTGAGAAATGGAAACTATGGGCATTTCGAACGCATATCTGGTACAGTGGTTTTCAGATTATGAGTTAAGGACCACGGCATTGGCTGGGAATGAGTCAGCGTGCAGATTCCTGTGTGCCTGCCTGCCTACCCAATCAGAATCCCTGCAGTCTGTCCTTTAACATAGAACATGCCTTAACATGCATTGGCTCTAGTAATTCACAAACACTTGCATTTGCTGGTGGATACTAATCAAGGCAGGTAAAGCAAACACATGATTATCCAAGACAAAGATGTGCATGTTAGACCCTGATGTACTGTTTTTCACTTTTTCGGAATCTGCTTCAGACCGTAACCACGGATGAGGCTGCAGACACCCCCACATCTGTGTTATAAGTGTGCATGAGGTAGGTATAGTCAGGTGGGGAAAGTCTGCAAGCCAGAGATAGCTTTTGTCCTTAAGTAAGCAATAAACAGCCACAAGCTTGTCACATTGTAGCAAATGACTGCAAAAGCTACATCCACCCTTAACCGCTTAGGAAGCTCCTATTGATGCTTCCTGAGTTACTGGGTATTGCTGTCTCTGGTGCTGCTCCAGGCTCTGAGGCTGAGCTTGTCTTTATGTCCTTCCCGCTTCCTTTTTCCTTCTGGTTCATCTTTCCACTTTTAGTCTGTTTTCCCGAGACCTACTATTATTTTGTTCTTACTGATTTAACGTATGATATTTATGGAAGAGTTCTGCATTCCTTTTCTTCATTTTAAAAGCAAACAAATGGAGTATTTGTTATCAAGAGGTAAAAACAAATTGAGATTACATGGACTTTAAATTTATGGTGCCCTCTGAGGTCTTGTGAGGGATTTTTTTTCTTTCCCTTCCTCTCTAGCTACAGAAGTCTCTGGGAAAAAGAAAACTGTCAGAGCGATGAGAATATGGCGAGTCATTTCTTTTTATCATACTTTTTGTGAAGTCTGAGCCTGGTACCTCCTCCTTAGTTACAAAAATAAAGCTGCTCATGTTTGATCTGTGGCAGTAAGACCCACTTAGTGTGGAGAACTTTGCAGATCGCCTTCACGGAACGCAGGTGCTCGGTTCCCTCCAATCCGTGACAGAGCCTCATGGACTGATAGAGCCTTCTCCTTTCGGGTCATCTACTCTTGATTTATTTTTGTGGGTGTGTTCTCATTGAAGCATAACATGCATACCGAAAGAGGTTCAGGTCATACCTGTGCATCGGCGTGAATTTTCACTAAGTGAACATATCCATGTAATCACTACCCAAGTCGAGAACTGGAACATAACGAACATCCAGACACCCGTCCTCTCAGCTGTCTTCTCCGGTCATTCCCACCTCCTCCCCAAGGTAAACAGAATCTTGAATCCTAAAATCACACACACATTTTGCCTATTTTTGGCTTTATATAAATGCAATCGTACCATATGCTTTATTCTGTGTCTGGTGTCTTTAAATCAACATTATGCTGGTGAGATTCATCCATGTGTAGCAGGTAGCATTACTTTATTTTCATCGCTGTATTTACATTGTGAGAACATACAGCAACTCATGTATCTGTTCTACTGTGGAACATTTGGAGTGTTTCCTTTTGGGGGTATTACAGATGCCAGTACATGTCCTTTGGTACACATATGTGTGCAGCTGGTGAGCCTGTACCTAGGAGTGGGGTTGCTATGTCCTACGATACACATACAGTCAACTTCAGCAGAGACTGTGAACTACTTTGTCCCAACCAGATTGTGACAGGTAACACATCAGTAGTGAATGAGAGTTCTCGTTGCTTCACATCTTTTCTAGCACTTGATGTCATAAGTCTTTTTTATTTTAGCCATTCTGGTGAGTGTGTACTGGTTCTTCTTTTGGCTTCAATTTGATAACTGATGATGATAAGTACTAATGTTTATTAGCCTTTTAGGTATCCTTGTTTGTGAAATTCCTTTTTAGATCTTTGCTCATTTTTCCTGTTGGGTTGTCTGTCTTGTTGATTTTTAGGAGTTCTGCATTCTGGGTAGGAGCCCACTATTGGGTATATGTTTTACATATATTCTTCTTCTCTGTGTCTTTTGAGGAATAGAAGTTCTTACTTTCACTGGGATTCAGTCCTTTCTTTTGTGATTCAACTAAAGAAACCTCTGCCTCTATCATAAAGATGTTCTTCATGGTATGGTCCAGAATCTTTAATATGCAAGCCAGCAGGAATGGATTTATAGGTAAGGTTGCAGGTGTGGGTTCAAGACTGACTTTCATCTGTGTGTATTCTCTCAGCACCACTAAGATTTGGGTGATTTTTTGATTTTTGTTTTGTTTATTCGCTTAGTTTTTTTTAATAAAAAATGTTTGTGTTTTAGAATAGTTTTTGCTTGGCAGAAAAGTTACGAAGACGGTGCAGAGAGTTCCCGCGTACCCCCCACCCGTTGTCTGTGGTACACTGGTCGTAGCTAATGCGTCATTATTAAGTCCATACTTGATTCAGCTCAGGACCATTGGTTTCTGACAGACGAAGTGCTGCTGGCAAATGCTGTGAGACCACGTCTTGGTAACTGAACCTTCAGTGACCAAGTTCCCTGTGGTAAGAGCCCGCGTCTCTGGTCTCAGCCTAACCTGGAGAACTCAGCAGAGCTCCCGAGGTGTGGACTCAGGTCCTGTGAGATCCCAGGGGGGGACGTGTGGAAATTCTACCACCGAAGGGCCTCCAGCGTCGTAGACCACCTGAACTCTCAGCCCCAGGTTTAAAAAGCCCGAGTTTTAATATGTGATGAGTAGCCTTTTGCTAGAGTCCTGTAGACTTTAGTTTTGTAATCTTGAACCAGAGTTTAAAACACATCGATGATGAAGAGCTTTGGGTTTTTATATTTAGTCAGCATGCTGTACATCACATCCCCAGGATTCATCGTATATGTGGACGTTTGTACCTTTAGACCCTCTTCCCCCATCTCCCCCAACCTCCACCCCCGCACCTGTGGCCACCACCAGTCTGTTCTCTGTATCTATGAGCTTGGTTTTTTTTTTAGGTGGTACACTTAAGTGAGATTATATAGTATTTGTCTGACTTATTTCAATTGACATAATGTCCTCAAGGTCCATTTATAGTGTTGCAAATAGCAGAATTTCCTTCTTTTTTATGGCTGTATAATATTTCTTTGTATATGTATGTCACATTATCCCTTCATCCATCAGTAGACACTTAGGTTGTTTCCATAGCTTGGCTATTATAAATAATACTGCAATGAACATGCGAGTGTAGACACTTTCAAGTAACTATTTTCACTTTTTCTGGATAAATACCCAGAAGTGGAATTTCTAGATCATATGGTAGTTCTATTTTAAATTTTTTGAGGAACCTTCATACTGTTCTCCATAGTGGCTGCACCAGATTACATTCCCACCAACAGTGCACAAGGGGTCCCTTTTCTCCACGTCCTTGCCAACACCTGTTATTTCTTGTCTTTTTGATAACAGCCATTCTAACAGGTGTGAGTGATATTTCATTGTGGTTTAGATTTGCATTTCCCAGATAATTAATGAGGTTGAGCATCTTTTCATGTACCTGTTAGCCATCTGTAGGTCTTCTTTGGAAAAATGTTTATTCAGATTCTTTGCTAATTTTTTAATCAGATTTTTTTCTGTTGAGCTATATGAGTTCTTTATATATTCTGGATAATGTGCCCTTATCAGATGTATGATTTGCAAGTATTTTCTCCTTCACTAGGTTGCCTTTTCATTTTATTGATGGTTTCCTTTGCTGTACAGCTTTTTAATTTGACATAGCCACTTGTTTATTTTTGCTTTTGCTGCCTTTGCTTTTGGTGTCAGATCCAGAAACATTGCCAAGATCGATGTCAAGGAGCTTACCCCTGTGATTTTCTCTAGGAGTTTTATGGTTTCAGGTCTTATGTTCAAGTCTTTAATCCATTTTGAGCTGATTTTTGTATATGGTGGAGGATAGTGGCCCACTTTCATTCCATTGAAGAGCTTTTTTAGAGAGTCCATCTTAATGCCAGATGCCACAGGGAAGGACACGTCAGTGTGCCCCTTTGGCTTTGGGTGTGGGTGTTTGGAGAACTGTATGCTGATCTGGCTCGGACCTGGGGAGCATCACCATGACCCCTAGTTCTGAGGAAGGCAAGGCAGAGAGCCACTGAGATGACCAGACCTTTTATTGCTGGTTCTCCTGTTCCTCCGGTGTGCCGGCATGTTTCAAAGCGTCCCCGACAGTCTCAACTGATTTTACCTTTTGACTTACTATGCAGACTAAGCCACAGTGACCATGTTTCATTTTTACCGCAGACATTTAAATTACAGCGAGAAAACAAGAAAGACTAGCCAGCCAGCCCCATTAATATCTTATGAAGCAGTCACTGTTCTTTCACCTGGCCATAACCCCTGTCCCGGACGACACTTTGATAGCTGCCGTGTGGACCCCAGGATGCACATGTGCACACCGGGGTCCTTTGGTCTTTGTCACGCTTCTCCTCAGTACCGTGGGTTCCCGACACTCTGCCAGCCCGGTGGTCTTCACCAGTGCCAGAAGTTCCCCGAAAGAGGAGCTCCATCCTGCCGCCTCGCAGCTCGCACCTGCCTTCCCCTCCCCCTCGTCCTCCTCATCCTCCTCGTCTGGCCCCAGGACCTTCTACCCTCGCCAGGGCGCCACCAGCAAGTACCTGATTGGGTGGAAGAAACCCGAAGGAACCATAAACTCCGTGGGATTTATGGACACGAGAAAGTAAGGATTCTTTTGCTTCTCTTGCTTGGGTGGTGTGCTTTTAACATGATGGAGAACAGAAAAGGCCGAGGCAGTTTCCTACCACAGAGGAGGCCGGCTAGGGTTTGGTTGGGAGATTTTCTTTTTTTCTTTTCCTCCTAAGGAAAACTTACCTTAAATTATTTCTCTGCACTTCATTCCTTAAATAAATTGTGTGGCCCAACATTGATTTGAGAATCTTAGATCTTGTAGGAAGGAGTATGTCTGAAGAACAAACTTCCGAATAATTGACCCTCTGGCACGAAGGTGACACTCTCCCTTTGATGGTAATCATCACAGCCTTCCCATGGAATTTTTAACTTAGGAACCACCAGACGGAGTATTAGAAAGGGACTGCCCTGAATATAAAGAACTTTTTGACAAAGTAGTACGGGGGGTGGGGGGGATTCCAAATGATTCATTCAGTTATGTTGTTTGTACAAAAGTTACATTTGGGATTCATAGCCTGTGGTCTTATTAACAAGTCTTACTAATTTTGGCTTAGTGGAGGTAATGGTTTCTTGTAGAAGAGCAATTTTTATCCATCAGATTTTTATTTTGTGCTTCCAGTTGGTTGTGTTTCTTTCACAAGCATTTATCCAAGCAGATTGTCCTTTGCTCTCCTTTAATATGTCCCCCCTGACTTCCAGCCTCAGGGTCCATCATGGCTTTACATCACCCTTGTCTGCTTGATCTCTCCCATCTCTTCCCTTCAAGGCGCCATCAGAGTGATGGCAACGAGATGGCCCACACCAGGCTGCGTGCCTCAACCAGGGACCTCCGGGCGTCCCCCAAGCCAGCCCCCAAGTCCACCATCGAGGAGGACCTCAAGAAACTCATCGACCTGGAAAGCCCAACTCCCGAATCCCAGAAGAACTTTAAGGTACAGGACAGAGCTCGGGGCACATGGCCGTTAGGGAGGCCAGGGGCACCCTCCAGAGGTGTTGGCTCCCAGTTCCTGCCCTCTCCCACTCTGCCCTAAAATTAGCTCCCATCGTTCTCCAAGCATTCTGTCCCCGCTGCCACACCTCTTAGCCCCTGTCCTTACCACCCTTCCTTTATCTTCTTTAAGCGTACCCCACTCCCAGTGCACAAGCCACGTTCTCTCACAGACATTAGCTCAGATGACACTGCTTCAGAGAACTTGGCAGAGCACCTGTGGCTCCCTCATCAGACAGGAAGTTTTCTGTAAATGCTTTAGTGCCTTCTGTCCAAAGGGTCTCTCCCTCCCGCCGCCAGTAGCTCCCAGTAGCTCCCAGTTCACGTCCTGCCCTGGGTGCCTCACCTCTGCCCCCAACCCCAGCCAGGCAGGCCTGCCGGCTGTGCACCATGTACTTACTGTTCAGTCAGCCAGAGAAACGGCCTGATGGACACCCACTCTCTTCACCCCAACCCCATCCTCCAAAAGCCACCTCTGCCGCTCAGCAAACTAGGTCTATACACTTACCTTCAGAACTTTCTAGACTCTCTTTACTTGGCAAAACCTTCTCTCCACTTCCTTCGCAGAATTCCAGACTAGAAATGTCACCTCTAAAGCCAGCCTCCCTCCCCATCAAGTCCCAAGTGTGTGCTCAGGGTTTATGTTTGTGTGTCAGTGGCCACGTGGAAGGGTTTGTTCTGCCCACCTCAGCTCGGAGGATTCCTGAAGACTACTTGAGTCTCTCTGCTTTCTTGTCCTCGGAAGTGTGCCATTCTCACCCTCCCAAGGCTCGGAGCTGGCCTTTGTTGAGTGGGGCCCAAAGCTCTGAGCACAAGGCATTTCTCCACGCAGTATGCCATATAGTCCCAGAAGGAGGGAATCCACCCCCAGGAAGGACAGCACAGCAAACTCGCACATGTTCAGTTGTCCAGGTTCTTAGTTGAATGACTGAGTAGTCTGTTGGAAGTGACTAGCGAGTGTAATTTAAGAAGAACTCTGACAGTTGATTGAAAAGGTAAGCTAAAGTATTTCCCTAACCACTTGCTGTCCTCAAGCTGGGATCAGAGTACAGAGGGCGTGCCCAGCAGGATGAACTGTGTGGTCTTGTCCATTCCCACTCAGGCTTCTCATCACCTGTGTGTGCGCGCCTACCTCAAGATAGGTCAGACATACCCCCTAAACTGAAAGATCAGCATTTACAGAAATTAAAAATGTACTCCAAAGGCCATTCTGGCATTCTGTTGAGAAATAAAAGATTTATTAACATAAACATTAACATCATAAATCATTTTAAAGACTTGCCATTCTTGATTTCTGTGATTTCTGTTTTATAAGCCAGCACTTAACAGTTCTGACTCATCACGCAGGGTACAAATGGTTTCCTTAGCAACTTCGCAAAAGATAGTGCTTGAAACTTCTTTAGCCATCAGAACCCAAAGAGATGTATTAAAATGTTTAAGTACCAGTTTCAAAATAAAAATTTTTTTCAGATTTTTCCTTTGAGGTTAGAGGAAAATAAAACTTGCCCTGAGAGGAATCTTTCCTCCAATTCTCAGTTTAACATTTTTGGAAAGGGACGAACTCAGAGCTTTCATTCTTTTGATTTACTCATGCCGTGGAAATAATTGAAAGCAAATGTCTGTTTTGCCCTTATTCCTATTCTTGGCTTTTATTTCCAAAATGAATTATTTTAACATTCCTAGTTGAAACAGGGGTGCACTTTGTCATGACTGCATTACTGAGACCCTCTGCAAAGAAAACGCTCTGCTGGCTACTCTGTTACTAGGAAGGGCTGGAAATAAGGCTGTTTTTTTCTGTGTGTCGTCCTTTTCAGTTTGGTTTCAGATGACTTTAGCTAACTATCTCCGTGTATCTTCCAAGATTCTCCGTCAGAATGCCCGTGGCTCTGCTGTGTCAGGAAGACCAGCATGCCCTTGAGAAGTCTTCCAGGCCATGCCTGGCTCAAGGCCCCGAGCCCCTGCCTCAGGTGTCAGGGTCCCAGCGGTGGCCATCTTTGGGCCGTGATACTTGGAACCCACTCGGACCACATTGGCTTTCTTGGATAGCAAGTGCTTCTTGGAAGTGATCGTTAATATCAAATGACAGGGTCACTCCCAGGCTGATTTGCCAGCAGAGTGAGATGTCTGCAGCAGGACGTGGCAGGCTGTAGCTCAGAGGTAGGAGCCTGCAAGGCCTGAGCAACCGCTGCAGAACTCCTGCCTCAAGGAAAATGGCAGAGCTCAAACATTCTAAGAAACCTCATTGGCAGGCAGAGCTGAGATCACCTTGTCTTCCCCAAGGGCTGCGTCCAGCGGCAAGTGAACAGGCACAGTGCAAACCCGTAGTCCTGATTTGCAGCCAGACTCTCAGGCGTAGACCACAGGAAGAGGCTTCGTGCAGCGTCAGTGTTCGGGAAGAGCTGGTGTTTGCTTACTGCAGGTGCAGGTGACCCCTCACACAGAAGCCAGGAGGACTGGAAAGAGTGAGAGAACAGGAGCCGGACCTGGAGCAAGATGCAACTCCTCTAGGCCTTGTTCCTCAGCTTTGAAATAGATCCATGGTGCCCAGATGATTTTAAAGTTCAAGAACCGCCCCCCCCTTTTTTAATAAAATTATACACAGAAGTCCAATATGGAGAAGTGAGAAAGCGCAGTTTCTCTGATGGGAGGGGTGGGTGTCATGGGCGCCTGGGTCCCACCTGAACATCTCTTCTCCCCAGGCAGTGATGCAGTGATGCAGTGATGCAGTGATGCTGTGAGGAGCCTGTACAGCCCCCTGGAGCAATCTGTAACCGCCCCCCCCCCCAGCCTGATGTGCTCTCAGATCCCTTGCGAGTCAGCATTGACTCCGTGGTGGTTCTTTCCCAGGGCTGGCAGCACTGGGCACCACCAGCAAGCACCCTGCAAGGCAGGCCACGGCGCTCTTGGAACCAGATCGGTGTGCACACACTTTCAAGACTGGAGGGGGAGAGGGTTGGGGTGAGGGGCCACCCCAATGTGTTGGGACAAGACGACTTTTTTTTAATGGGCGGAAAACATCAAGGCAGATTGCTGCCTTCCATCTCCTACCCTGCCTCCCTTTAGTGCAAGATGTTTTAACTTTTAAGAAAGCATGCCGCTCCAAGGATCTCTTCAAGATAGAGGTTCACTGCCTTAAAGTATGTTAATATTTCCCAAAGAGGCTGAAACTAGAATTGGTGGAAAACCTCCTTCCTGTATAACCATCAGGGTGGGGACAGTCACTAGAAAAGGAAATCCCTTTGCTGAACCCAGAAGTGCTAAAAAAGATTGGGGGCAGTGTTTGAATGGAGAGATCTGGGGCCTGGCCTGGTAATTTTTAAAATTATAATCAGCAAGCCATTTAACCTCTGTAATGCCCACAAAAGGGAAAGCACCATTTCCATACCTAGTTCCCTGTCCTTAAAGACTCACAGAGCATTTATCACAGCAGCTTCATTTTCTAGGCAAGCGTATATGTACCTTGCTCCTAACTCATCACGAATTTTTAGAAGTGAGCACAATTTTTACACAGTTGGCTACACCTGGGGCTCATTTACATTGAGTTTGATTAATCATTTTTTCATATTTATGCAGCAACTGTGCACCACTTCATGGGTAGCTTTGACTTGATTAACCCTTGATTTGATGAACAGAAGCCTGTGCTTCCAGAGCACAGCAGTGAACCTGAGCGTCAGCTCTATTCTCGGCGTCCTAAACGGGGACGCGGCCGTGTCCTTCTCTCTCTGCCCCTTCAGAGTGTCCCGGAAAGTCCCACAGAGGTCTTCTGGCAGCTATGACTCAACCCCCCTACTCACACCCTCACCTGTCCTCCACAGTGTTCTCCCTGTCAAGGTGAACACTAGTCTAGGAAGGACTGAATAAATGCAACTTTGTTGCTAACAGGCCAAATACTCTGTTGGCTCTGAGGCTGGATATTTAAATACTGTTAATGTGTCTGTTGTTTCTCAACGAATGGGATTCTCAGAAGCTTGCTTTTTGCAGAAGAACCTCAACTAAAATCAAATCTGGTCACAAAAACAAAAGACGAAAGAGAACAGCTATCTGGAACTTACGCCATTTATATAGAAATATAGAAATATATAGGTGGCTTCCCTATTTTAGTGAATAGAAATCCATCCTAAAAAAGCAATCTCCAAAACTCATTACATACACTATCAGTAGTTGATGTGTATCAAGAGGCACCTCCTGCTAGAGCTACTCTATCATGATGATATATGCCATCATACAAATACTTGTCTGCATGCTCTTGTTCAGTTCCAGGCGCTTTCCTCTCCTCAGTCCCCGTTTCCTACCACCCCTATGGCAAGACGGGCCCTGCACCGAACGCTGTCGGATGAGAGCATCTACAGCGGCCAGAGGGAGCACTTCTTCGCTTCCAGGGCTTCGCTTCTGGACCAGGCCCTGCCCAACGACGTCCTGTTCAGCAGCACGTACCCTTCCCTGCCCAAGTCTCTCCCATTGCGGAGGCCTTCTTACACCTTGGGAATGAAGTCGCTGCATGGTAAGTGGGGCTTGCGTGCTCAGCTTTGCAGCTCCCCAGCCTCCCTGGGTCAGCCTCGCACCTGTAATCCCAGACCACAGGGTACAGATGCTCGGCCTCACCAGACCCTAAAAGTCATCTGGGATGCCTGTTCTGGTTTGGGTTATAACTGAAGACATTGTATTAGTTTCAGTGGTACAACATGGTTCAATGTTTGTATATATTATGAAATGGTCACCACGGTGAGTCTAGTTAATATCTGTCACCTTGCATAGTTGGAAGGTTTGTTTTTTTTTTCTTGTGATGAGAACTTCTAAGATGCCTTCTTAGCAACTTCCAAAATGCAGTAATTATTAACTGTAGTCACCATGCTGTACATTACAGTAATCCCCATGACTTATTTGTCTTCCTCTAATTTATTTCAATCAGCATAGTGTTCTCAAGATCCATCCGTGTTGTTGCAAATGAGATTTCATTTTTTTAAGACTGAGTAATATCCTACTGTGTGTGTGTGTGTGTGTGTGTGTGTGTGTGTGTGTCATTCATCCATTAGTGGACACTTAGGTTGTCTCCATATCTTGGCTGTTATAAATAATGGTGCAGTAAACTTGGGTACATATATTTTTTTCAAGTTAGTGTTTTCGTTTTCTTTGGATAAATACCCAGAGTGGAATTTCTGAATCTTATGGTAGCTCTGTTTTTGAAGAACCTCTGTACTGTTGTCCACAGTGGCTGCACCGATTTACATTCCCATTAACAGTGTGCAAGGGCTCTCTTTTCTCCACACCCTGGCCAACACTTGTATCTTCCCTTTTTGATAATAGATATTCTAACAAGTGTGAAGTGGTATCTCATTGTGGTTTTGGATTTTGCATTTCCCTGATCATTAATGATGTTGAGCATCTATTCATTTACCTCTTGGCCATCTGTATGTTGTCTTTGGAAAAATGTCTATTCAGATTCTCGCCCATTCTCTAATTGGTTTGTTTTTTGGCTATCGAGTTGTAGGAATTCTTCATATATTATGAATATTACCCCCTTATCAGATCAGATTTGCAAATATTTTTTCCCAGTCCATAGGTTGCCTTTTCATTGTTAATGGTTTTCTTGCTGAGCAGAGATTTTTTAGTGTGCGTGTAGTCTACTTGTGTATTTTTGCCTTTGTTACCTTTGCTTTTGGTGTCACATCCAAAAAGTCATCATCAAAACTGATGTCAGGGAGCTTACTGCCTATGTTTTCTTCTGGAAGTTTGGTTTCAGATCTTACAATCAAGTCTTTTATCCATAATGAGTTAACTTTTGTGGTTTGGTGTAAGATAGTGCTCTGGTTTCATTCTTTTGCATGTGGCTGTCCCATAAAGACCATCCTTTCCCTATTGTATATTCTTGGCTCCTTTGTCATAAATTAATTGGCCACATACGCATATGTTTATGCATATGCATAAGGCTCTCTCTTCCATTGTTTGTTCCATTGATGTGGAACACATAAATGATGTGTCTGTTTTGAGGCTAATACCGTACTGTTTTGATTACTATAGCTTTGTAATATAGTTTGAAATCAGGAGCGTAATACCTCTAGCTTTGTTTTTTTCCAAGATAGCTTTGGCTATTCAGAGTCTTCCGTAATTACAGATGATTTTAGGATTGCTTGTTCTACTTCTGTGAAGAATGCCATTAAAATTTTGATAGGGATTGCACTGAATCTGTAGATTGCTCTGTGTAGTATGGACATTTTAACAATATTTTTTTATGAGCATGGAATTATCTTTCTACTTATTTGTGTCTTCAGTTTCTTTTATCATTATCTTACAGTTTACAGTGTACAGGTCTTTTACTTCCTTGGTTAAAGTTACTCCTAGGTTATTCCTTTTGATACAATTGTGAGTAGGATTGTTAATTTCTCTTTCTTATATTTTGTTATTAGTGTATAGAAAGGCAACAGATTTGTGTGAATGGATTTGGTACCCTACACCTTTACTCCATTCCCTTGTTAATTCTTAGAGTTGTTGATGGAGTCTTTAGGGTTCATAATATCATGCCATCTGCAAATAGTGAGTTTTACGTCATATTTGAATGCCTTTTATTTCTTGTCTAATGCCCTGAGTAGGACTTCTAATACTTTGTTCAGTAAAAGTGGTGACAGTCCACATCCTTGTCTTGTTCCTGATCTTAGAGGTGAAGCTTTCAGCTTTCATCATGATGGAGTATGTCAGCTATGAGCTAGTCATACATGGCCTTTATTATGTTAAGGTATATCCCCTCTATACCTACTTTTTTGATTTTTTTATCATAAATGTTGATTTTTGTCAAATGCTTTTTCTGCATCTACTGAGATGATTATATGATTTTTTATCCCACATTTCATCAATGTGGTATATCACATTGATTTGTGGATGTTGAACCATCCTTACATCCCTGAGACAAATCCCACTTGATCATAGTATATGGTCCCTTTTAATGTATTGTTGAATTCGGTCTACTAATATTTTGTTGAGGATTTTTGCATGTAGATGGAATAATATATCCTTCATCAAGGGTATTGGCCTGTGACTTTTTTTTTCTTGTGGTGTCCCTGTCTAGTTTTGGTATCCGGGTGGGTAATGCTAGCCTCATAAAATGAGTTTGGAAGTGTTCTTTTTGCTGCTGCTGCTGCTGCCGCTTCTTTTTTTTTTTGGAAGAATTTTAAAAAGGTTAATTCTTTGAATGTTCGGTAGAATTCAACAGTAAAATCCTCTTTTGTTTGAATCAGTAATCACAGACCTTCCAACCATCTCCTTGCTAGTAATCAGTCTGTTCAGGTTTTTGGTTTCTTCATGATTCAGTTTTAGTGACTTAGCAGGTGGCACGTTAGTCTCATAATCATGATTCACTTTTGGCAAGTTGTATGTTGGGGTTTATGCATTTCTTCTTAGGCACAATTTATTGGCGTATAATTCTTCACTGTAGTCTCTTAAGATCCTCTGTGTTTCTCTGGTATCTCAGTTATCGTGTCTGCTGTTTCATTTCTGATTTTGAATCTTCTGTCTTTTTTTCTTGGTGAGTCTAGCTAAAGCTTTGTCAATTTTATTTATCTTTTCAAAGAACCATTTCTTAGTTTCATTGATCTCTGTTTTGTGTGTTTTGTTTTAGCTTCTGTTTTATTTCCACTCTGATCTGTTACTGCCTTTCTTCGACTAACTTTGGGCTTTATTTGTTCTTCTCCTGGTCCTTCAGGTGTAAAGTTAGGTTGCTTATTTGAGATGTTTCTTGATATGTAGGCATTTGTCACTATGAACTTCCCTCTTGAAACTGCTTTTCCTGCATCCCATAAGCTCTGGTATGTTGTATTTCCATTTTCATTTTTCTGAAAGTATTTCTTGATTTCTCTTGTGATGTCTTCTTTGACCCATTGCTTGTTCAGTAGCACATCATTTAGTTTCCACATATTTGTGAATTTTCCTGTTTTCTTCTTGTAATTGATCTCTAGTTTCATAGCATTATAGTGGAAAAAAATGTTTGATTTCATTTCAGTCATGTTAAATTTATTAAGACTTGCGACCTAACATATGACCCATCCTGGAGAATGTTCTATGTGTGACTGAAAAGAATGTATATTCTTTTGTTTTGGGATGGAATATTTTGTATAAGCTGTTAAGTCCATCTGGCCTAGTGTGTCATTTAAGGTTGATGTTCCCTAATTGACTTGTCTAGATGATCTGTCCATTGATGAAAGTGGGTTATCAAAGTCCCCTACTATTACCATATTGCTATTTCTCCTTTTAGGTCTGTTTATATTTTCTTCTCATATTTACGTGCTCCAGTGTTGGGTACATAAATAAAAATGCTATGTCCTCTTATTGGATTGGCCCCTTTATCATTGTGTAATGCCTTTTTTTGTCTTTATTATAGTCTTTGTTTTAGAGTCTTTTTTGTCTAATATAACTATACCAGCTTTCTTTTGGTTTCCATTTCCATGGAATATCTTTTTTCATTCCTTCACTTTCAGTCTGTGTATGTCCTTAGTTCTCAAGTGACTCTCTTAGAGGCAGCGTATAGATGGGTCATTTTTTTTACCCATTTAATTGGAGAAGATAGTCCATTTACATTTAAAATAATCAATGATAGGCATATGCCTTTTGCTGTTTTGTAGTTCCTCTGTGTTCCTTTCTTCTCCTGCTTTCTTCCTTCATGGTTTAATAACTTTCTGTAGTGGTAGGCTTAGCTTCCTTTCCCTTTATCCTCTGTGTATCTGTCATAGGTTTTTGCTTTGTGGTTACCATGAGGCTTTCATATAACTTATATTTATAACCATTTATTTCCAGTTCATAACAACTTAAGTTTAAATGCATGCTAAAGTTCTACATTTTTACTCTCTCCCCCAACATTTTGATTTTGATGTCACAATTCACATCTTTTTACCATGTGTATCTCTTATTAACTAATTACAGTTGACCCTTGAGCAACAAGGGAGTATGGGGTATCAACCCCCGATATGGTCAAAAATCCGTGCATAACTGTTGACTTCCCAGAAACATTAACTATTGATAGCCTACTATTGACCGGAAGCCTTACTAATAACATAAACAGTCATTTCAAATATTTTCTAGGTCATACGTCTTATATGCTGTAATCTTACAATAAAGTAGAGAAAGGAAAATATTAAAAAATCATAAGAGAAGATACATTTACAGTACTGTAGTGTATTTACCAATACTGTAAGTTTACCTTGTCTGTTTACATGAGTAACCATCTGTCAGTACCTACGCCAGTTTTGTCTTATAGGATACAAAACTGTAGATGTTATACATATTGCTAACACTAGACATTAGAAGTGAAAAGGAATGCAGACTTATTTACAGGTATAACAATTCATGCACTAATAATGAAGCAGCGGCAGCATGATTGCTCTATGGTAGCCTAGTGGAATTGATACAGTTCTTCACAGTAGCCTCTCCTATACACTAATGAAGGAATCACTATAAAATTTTTATGGCGTAAAGTACAACAGTCATATAGTACAGTTTTAGAAACATTGTTACATTTTTTAAAAACCGCTTACCTATGACAACAGGCTGATACACAGTTTCCCAAGTTACGAGAGGCATACTTTAAGGTAATGTAATTCCTTGAGAGCAAAATTATAAAGCAGTAAGAAAACCAAAACATTATTACTTTTATATTAAATATCACTTGCATATGCCTATGTAAGGACAGGGTATCCACTTCCATACAAGACTTACACTCACTGTTCTACATGATGACTACTTCGGCGATGATGATGATGATGACACAAAAGCATCTCGTACAATTATTGCTGTACAGTCAGATTTCACACAAAACATACAACAGATAAGTTTATTAACTGTATGGCCTGATGATTATTTATTATTCATTAAGTGAAAGTGGATCATCATAAAGGTCTTCGCCCTTGTCTTCACGTTGAGTAGGCTGAGGAGAGGGAGGAAGATGAGGGGTTGGCCATGCTGTCTCGGGGATGGCAGAGGTGGAAGGAGAGGTAGGAGAGGCAGACACGCTCAGTGTACCTCTGTAGAAACACATTGTAATTTCTGTCTGTTTTGCTGTGTCATCTCTCTCAATATGTTTTTATACAGTACTGATCCTCCCACTGTGAGCTTTAGTTTCAGAGCCCATATCCTAGAACAGTTCATGTTGTAAAAGAAGTCACAGCAGTCTTGGAGAATCGGAGTCCTTCTGCCAGACTCTCTAATGTCAATTTGTTTTCTCATCATCTGGTGCTGGTTTGGAAGCACTCATTTCCATCCGGTCGTCTTCTTTTAAGTCCTCAGGTGTGATGTCTGTGACCTCTTGGACTTCTCCATCTTAAAACCCTTCACCCCTACCTTTTTTGCCAAATCCGGTCTCTTTCATGATTTCCTTGATTGGCTCTATCACAAATCCTATGAAGTTATGCACAACATCCGGACAGTTTTCTCCATCAGGAATCCATTATTTCGGGCTTGATGGTTTTCATGGCTTTTTCTATAACAATGATGGCATCTTTGGTATAGTCCTTCCAGAATTTCATGTTTTGTCTATCACAATTCCCACCCATAGTGTTGACAGTCCTTTTCACAGAATACTATGTATAGGGACGCCTGGGTGGCTCAGTCAGTTAAGCATCTGCCTTCAATTCAGATCATGATCCCAGGGTCCTGGGATCGAGTCCTGCATCAGGCTGCTTGCTCAGCGGGGAGCCTGCTTCTCCCTCTGCCTGCTGTGCCTGCCGGAGGCTCCCCCTGCTTGTGCGCCCTCTCTCTCTCTGAAAAATAAATAAAATCTTAAAAAAAAAAAATACTGTGTGTGATCATCCTTAAATATTGATCCAGAGGCTGAATTAGAGATGTCGTGTTTTGGGGGCAAGTAGACCACTTCGACACCTTTGGTGTTGAACTCATGGGATTCTGGGTGGCCAGGGCATTGTCCAATATCAGAAGTACATTAAAAGGCAATCCCTTGCTGGCAAGGTACTTCCTGACTGGACAAAGCATCAGCGGAACCAATCCAGAAAAAGGGTCTTCATTGTCCAGGCCTTCTGGTACAACCAAAAGTCTGACAGCTGGTTTTGTGTCCCTTCGAGACTCGGGTTGTCAGGGGTTGGTAGGGTTTATAGAAAAGGGCAGTTCTGATCCTAAACTAAACTGCATTTGCACAACAGTCATTAGTCTGTCCCTTTCTGCTTTAAATCCTGCTGCTCACTTCTCTTCATATGGAGTAAATAATGTCTTTTGTGGCATTTTATTGCAGAACAGGGCACTTTTGTCTGCATTAAAAATCTGTTCAGGCAGATATCCTTTCTCCTCAATGATTTTCTTAACGGTGTCTGGGAACGCGTCTGCTGCCTCTTGGTTGGCAGAAGCTGCTTCTCCTATTATCTTGACATTTTTAAAACCAAACCTCTTTCTAAAATTATCAAACCATCCTTTGCTGGCATTAAATTCTGCAGCTTTTGACCTTTCACCTTCCGTTTGCTTTGAGTTGTCATATAATGACTTCGCTTTTTCCTGAGTCGTGTTAGAGTCTATAGAAATGCCTTTCTTATTAGCAGTCCTGGACCCACCTGATAGCTGCATTTTCAATAGGAGATCGAAAGGTATTTCCCAAAAAGTACAAGGTTTTTATGCCTACTGGCACCACTCCAGTGACAGCTTTGTGAATTTCCTCTTCTTGTTTTCACAGTGGTCCTTACGCTAGATTCATTTACCTTGAAGTGGCAGGCGACCGCAGCTGCAGACCTCAGTCTGTGATACATATCAAGCAGTTCAACTTTTTCGTGTCATTTCATATCTTTTCTGTTTTGGGGGAACGCTCACAGCATTACTAGTAGCACTTTGAATGGATCCCATGGTATTATTCAAGGTTTATGGTATTGCACTAAACAGGATGAAAAGTACGTGCGAATGGAGACCAGTTTTTACCGGATACCCAATTTACTGGAGAGCTGAACTGCTCATGTGAAGATAATTAGCCTCACATGCATTTTAAGTGGATACCTTGAACACTAAGCCTCACTGCAGTAGCCTCAGGAGGTGGCTATGAAATTATTACAGTAGTACACAGTATGTACCATAGTTAATTTTGGGCAATTATGATGTAATACTGCATCTTTGTTCACATTTCTCTCAACTGTGAGTGGTGCCATGTATGGTATGCGTGAGTTTTAGAAAGTTTTTTTAACTTTTTATAATACATTTGTATATATTTTTGGCATTCATGACATCTTTTTTTAATTTCTAAGCTGTGTAGTTTGTCTGCAAGTTTTTGAAATTGTTGCAAATCTTCAAAAATATTTCCGAAATATTTATAGGAAAAAATGCACATAGAAGTGGACCCATGCAGTTCAAACCTGTGTTGCTCAAGGGCCAACTGTAAGACAATTATTTTTATTATTTTTGTCTTTTAACCTTCTTACTAGCCTTGTAATTAATTTACTCCTGCCTGCACTATGTGCTTACCTTTTCCAGTAAGGTTGATATTTTTATGTTTTCTTTTTACTAATTAGCAGTCCTTCTTTTCAGTTTAAAGAAGTCCCTTTAACATTTCCGGTAAGGCCAGTCTAGTTGTGTTGAACTCCTTTAGATTTTGTTTTAAAAGATTCATTTATTTTAGAGAGAGACAGCATAAGCAGGGGGAGAGACAGAGAGAGGGAGACAAGCAGACTCCCCACTGAATGGGGAGCCCAACACAAGGCTCAATCCCAGGACCCTGAGATCATGACCTGAGCCGAAATCAAGAGTCGGATGCTCAACTGACTGAGCCGCCCAAGAGCCCCTCCTTCAGCTTTGTTTGTCTGGAAAACTCTTTATCTCACCTTCGGTTCTGGAGGACAACTTTGTTGGGTAGAGGATTCTTAGTTCGCAGTTTTTTTTCTTTTAGCCACTCCCTTCTGGTCTGGAAAGTTCCTGTTGAAAAGTCTTACTGGGGATTCATTTGTACGTACCAAGTTGTTGTTCTCTTGCTGCTTTTAAGATGTTCTTCTTGTCCAACTTTGGAGACTAATTGTAATGCGTCTCGGTGTGGGTCTTTTTACAATCATTGTATATGGAACTCTGGTCTTCCTGGATCTGCATGTGTGTTTCCTTCCTTAGGTTAGGGAAGTTTTCTCTCTCTTCTTCTGGGACCCCTATAAATAATGTAAATGTTGGTCTGCTTGATACTGTCCTATAGGTCCCTTAAGCTATTTTCACTCCTTTTCATTCTTTTTTTCTTTTTGCTGTTCTGATTGGATGAGTTCCATTGCCTTGTCTTTGAATTCACGGATCCTTTCTTCTGCTTCATCTAATCTGCTGTTGAACTCCTCTAGTATATTTTTCAGTTCAGTGATTGTATTCTTTGGCTCTGTGACTTCTATTTGACATTTCCTTATATTTTCTTTTTGTTGAAGTTCTCACTATGTTCATTCGTCTCCCAAGTTCAGCGAGCATCTTTGTGTCCATTATCTTGAACTCTGTCAGGCAGATTACTTATCTGCTTTTCACTAAGGATTTTTTCTGTGGTTTTATCTTGTTCTTTGTTCATTACATATTCCTCTATTTCCTCTTTTTTCTAGACTCCTTGTGTTGGTCTGTGTGTTAGATAAGAGAGTCACCTCTCGCAGTCTTGAAGGAGTAGCCTTGTTTTGGAGATGAACCTTATCATTCAACCCTGCCCTAGCTCTTTCTTGTCTCTCAGACCTTTGTGATGGTCCAAACAGCCTATTTCATTTTTAATAGATCCCAGTAGTTGGGGTTGTGCCAAGACCAGTGTCCCAAAAGTGACTGATCTCAGTCAGCGCCTAGATTTAGGCTGATTGTAAGCCGGACCCTCTGGCGGCAGCTCTTAAAGTATGCAAATATATACAGTCCTATGGGCCCACAATTGTAAGCCCCACTGGCCACCAGAGCCAGGCGATCTCAACATGTCCCCTGGGTGGCAGTCCTAAAAACCAGAGTACTAATAAGTGAGTGTCTAAGTTCCTTTCTGAGAGATAACAATGAGCCAGAGGAAGGCAGAGGGCAAGCACAAAGATAGCATGCACTGGCCTCCGTGCCCTGTGAGCACCACCATGGACCCCTACTTGTGTGCCAAACCTGAAGCCTGCCCTAGGCCAAAGCTCTGGAATAAGCAAATAAGCCTCTTTCACAGAAGTCTGGAGTTTGTTTCCGTCTGCATTCTGTTCAGTGCCCTACATGTGGTAGTCAAGAATTATCCCTCCAGGGGCGCCTGGGTGGCTCAGTCATTAAGCGTCTGCCTTCGGCTCAGGTCATGATCCCAGGGTCCTGGGATCGAGCCCCGCATTGGGCTCCCTGCTCAGTGGAGAGCCTGCTTCTCCCTCTCCCGCTCCCCTTGCTTGTGTTCCCTCTCTCTCTGTGTCTCTCTCTGTCAAATAAATAAAACCTTAAAAAAAAAAAAAGAATTGTCCCTCCAATTTTTAAAGTCCCATGGGACCCAGGAATGGAGGAGGCCCCCCCGGCCGCCAGAGCCATATGGTCAAGGGGCAGCCCTTGGGTGGCAACCATAAATACTGGGGCAGCAGGTGCATATAACAACCCTCTCCTGGCATGCTTGCTAAAAATAACAATTTCCAGACCTTACCCAAGACCTGCTGAATTTCAGTACAAAGGTGTAGTTTGGAGATTATATTTTAACCAAACATCCTATCTGCTACTGTGATTGGGCACATTTGGCTAACATTAAATTATTTTTTGGAGAATTGTATCCATTTGCTCCTTCCAGCCACTATAAGAACCCGGACTTGCCATTGTTCTGTCTTTCCTAGACCGTGAGGGTATTGCCTATGGTGTCAGCCAGTTGTTTGTTGACTCATTCATTCATTTAGTGAACAAGCAAGTATTAGTTTAGGGAAAAGTGTATTGATGCCAGTGGCACCTCCATCTTGCCTTTGGTTCATAAATGCCTTGTTTGCTCTGTGACCAAACTAGGTCCCAGTTTTATGAAAGACCATATTCTGGGACTATGGGTTTACATTCGTTCTTTTCCTTTCTCCTCTCTCTGTCCACCTCCATTCCAGGGTTCTACACCCACCCTGCCCTGCTGTGACCCAGCCCAGCAGACACCTGCTATGGAACCTGGGGTCCTGCTTGTTCATTAGACATATGCTATAACCTTGTCTCCCATCTGCCCTTCTCCTTCCGGGCATTCTGCCTCCATTCATACCCATGTTTCATATCCTTTCTGCTGCTTCTCTGGAACAGTATTTTCTTTGACTCTCCTGCTTGCCTCATTTGCTTTCTCCCTGCATCACACATGAGCTCTCAACCCACTCTCGTGCATGTCCGTCCACCACCTCTGTCCTGCTCACTGCTCCCCTTCTACCCGATGGCAGGCATCACTCGGGGGCATGCCAGCTTCTCACTGCCCCCTCTCCCCCATCTGACTACAGCTGGACTCTGGCTTCTCTTTTCTCCACGAGGGCACCCTCCAGAGTGAACATGTGAAATGACCACTTTTTACCATCTAGACTCTAGAAGAAAACTTCCTGGTAGTGACCAAATAGGCCCTAATCTTTTCTCCCCTTGTGTCTCCACACTGGGGCCACTCTCCCCTGAGTTCCATGGCTCCTGCAGCAATAAACCCTCCGTAAAGGCATGTCTGCATGTGTCCTGTCAGAGTAGACCCTGTCTTCTAGAGGTTTCCATTCTGAGAGAGCAACCTGGTCACTGTCCAGCTGCAGAAGGGAGGGAATGGGCTGCCCTCTGTGACCCCCCCATCCCCTCTTCTTGCTTTCCTGGAAGTCAGGCAGCACGGTGACCCCATGTCCTAAACGGAGCAACCCTTATTGGGCTGATCCCTCAGCCCTGGCCTTGTTTCGTCGACTGTCACTGGGCAATGGGGAGGAGCGACTTCTTTTGTACATATGGAAATTTGGGTGCCAGAGATAAAAGGGCAGGAGGGTTGTGAGTGACACACAGAATTGTCTGTTCCACCTACTTACCCTTGGGAGCATGTTTAAATAGATCAGAGCATTTAATATCTGGCAGTATTTGTTGATTTCCATTTACTCATCATTTTGCTAATTTAAGCACATTAATAACTAGCAGCTGTACTTCAGAGCAGTTCTTTATGTCATTTGAAAGGGAAAATAAGCACTAAATATACTCTGGTTTCCCAGGCTATCATCCTTGGGGAAACTTTTTAACTCCTTGTAAACAGGTGTTTCTGGAGTCACTCAGTGATTGTAACTGAGGTTTGAGCTTGTGGTGGCATGGATTTTTAGTGTTACAGTCCCACCCTGAGGGTGGCCGTTCTGCTGGAGCCGCACACCCCGCCCTTGCCCCTGCCACAGCCCCTGCCCCGGGGAGAGCGTCTGCGTGTCACGGGCCCAGCAGCCTTCCCACGCTGTTCTCTGCCTGCGTGACCTCGAGCGTAGCAGCATGCCCTCCGACGGCACAGCGGCCCCCTGCGCCCACCCCTCTCTGCCCCAGGCCGAGCAAAGGCTCGTCGTTATGATGGCTTCATGTTTGTGTTTCTAAAATTGTCACCTTAGAAGAAGCTCAGGCTCTTGGACTGCTGTGATCCAAAAGTGATCCCAAGAGTTGCTTCTTCTGTCCTCGGGAAGGAGAAGAATGCCGACACCAGTCCTAAAATCACCTTCCTGTAGTAACTCCATTCGGGTAATCGAGCACTCTCATACAATCTGCTTTGGTTCCCACATCAGCCTGCAGACACATCCAGCTGCGGAAACCAGTGGGCCATCCCCTGGGGACAGGGGGTCCATAGCAGGTGGCTCAGATCCCGGGGCCCAGTCCAGTGAGAATAAGCCTTATTATCCCCTAAAACAGGGATCAGCAAGCTTCTCCGGTCTGGCTTCAAAATCCAGCTGTCTGTTGAAACAGGCCTCGTTGTCCTAGCCTGGATCCTTGACTCGGGGGGGAAAAAAAAAAAGCAAGACATGAGAGCTGCCCTGGGCCCCCCTGTAGACAGACAGCTCCCAGAGAAGCAGACGTGTTGTCTCCGTGCAAAACTAACTTTTCTGTGTCTCACGCTACTAGAGGTGAGACAGTGGAGGATGATTAAAAAGTCAGGCAAGCCTGGAGGAAGCCAACCCCTAGTTCACGTCAGCTTCAGAATAGCCCCTGGTGGTCTGCTGGACTGGATATGGATTCCAGGTAACAAGTGCTTGGCTAGGATCTCGAGCGGTTCTCCTGTGGGCATGAGAAGGATCTTACCTCTCCTCTCTTGCAGGAGAGTTCTCGGCCTCAGACAGCTCCCTCACGGACGTCCAGGAGACCCGAAGGCCTCCCATGCCTGACCCCGGCCTGATGCCCCTGCCCGACACTGCTGCGGATTTAGATTGGTCCAACTTGGTGGATGCTGCCAAGGCCTATGAGGGTGAGTCTGCGGACGATCTGAACAGGACGGGCGGGACCGGCAGGGCTGGGGGCTGCGAGGCTCTGGTCGTTCTCTGTCCACTCTGCTGCTTTGAACACACTGACCACACAGGGTGGAGCCCGTGCAGCTGGAAACCAGTTGGCCGAACCATTACCGAGCACTCAGTAGGGCCACATGCTGTATGATTTAATCCAATGGGGCCTGATGTTTCCTCTGCATAGGAATTCATAGCATGGATGTCTCCCCTCCCCACTGGTGGGAAGGGCAGGGAGCGGGGGAATCCCAGCTGTCACCTGATTGAAAAAAACACCTATCCAGAAAGAGTCTTTGACCCCGTCATGAGGACCTCCCTGTGAAGTGCACCATTGGATCTGTTAGGGATGCTTGTCCCACTTGGCCCTGCCCCCAGGCTTGACAAATGTTGGGTATCTTCTTTGTGTTGCTCTCCCAACTCTGGTAGCACGTTTGCTGTCCACGTCGTTCCTGTGCCAAGCCACCGTGTGTGTGCTTGCATCACTGCAGGCCCTTACGCCGGTGTGCTGGAATAGAAGAAACTCGGTGTAATGCTCTCCGTGTATGTGGACGTGAGGTTGTCGAACGCCTTTTGTGAATAGACTGACTTCCCTCTATGGTCATCATTCCAAATTCTTTGGTGCTAAAATGTTCTTTATAATAAACAATGATAGCAAACGAGTGGTTTAAGGTTGAGTTAGTTTCTTTGTGTTTGTTTTTTTTCCTCTCACGTTTGAAGAATTGAAAGTGGCTATTCTGTCCAAGCTACAATTTTCAGGAGAACTTGATTAGCCGACAGTGGAGTAGCCACAAGGCACTCCCATGTTAGCTGGTGGCAGTTCCCCAGTACAGATGCTCCTTTATATGATATGGTAGTAGTTTTGTGTTTCTAATGAGAGGTTTTGAAAATTTGATTTTGTTTTCTTGGCTCAAGTTTTAAGTTGGGTATATTTTGAAACCCATATGGTTGGACTTTGGCTAAAACCCTCCAAGGTAGCCAGGAATCTTGTGGAAAACATACTTCTACAAGTGCATTTTCTATCGTCACTGAGTGGAAAAAGCCTTGGTCTGGAAATTTGGCACAATGCCTGTTTCCAGGGAAACATTTCATAGAATGCTACTTTGATGGGTAAGAAAAAGAAGAGTACAGTTGATTCACAACGAGTGTTTTCAAAAGGGATCTTACACTGCTACTGTCCTCTTAGAGCTGAAACAGTAATTTTTTCCTACACGGGTCAGGAGATAAGGTTCCTGATGCATCCTCACACGTTGATTGGATTCGACCGGTTGTTGACCTTTGATAGACCGGGCCGGGATGTGGTTCCAAATACTGAATGGCTTCTCCTCTCCCTTCCAGTCCAAAGAGCCTCCTTCTTTGCTGCTAGTGACGAAAGCCACCGGCCCTTGAGTGCTGCATCCAACAGTGACCAGCTTGAGGAGCAGGCTCTGGCCCAGATGAAGTCCTACAGCAGGTTGGTCACCCAGTAGCGAGGTCAGCACTCTGCACCATGTGTCCCCTCCACTCATGACAGCAGGTGTGGGGAAGAGATGGAGGCCACATGGATTAGCTGACTGAAGCTCATCACCGCAGTGCCAGACTCTTCACATTTTAGAATGCTTTGTAACTCAATCCTATAAACATAATTAAACTGTTCTTGATGACTTAGTCATAATCATGAATATTCATTATTATTTAAAGCCATAATACATTTATGCTCTCGGGGCTGATCATGTAAGGTGAGAAGAATCATTTGTCTGATGTCCTTGAGCCTGGTTTTGGAGTTTCTCCCCCTTGCTGTCAGTTGATCATACTTGTAAATGTGCCCCCATCTTAGCAGCTCCCAACATGCTGCTTCAGATCGACCTTAGATCCAAGTCACCAGGAGAGGTAAGATTCGAGAGAAAATGAAAGGCAAGCAATAACTGAGGCCCAGAGGGTTTCCTTAGGAGTTAAGAGCAGGGATTTTGACTTTTGTTGAACTGTGCAGAGGCGGATTTCCATTTTCCCGTTTCACGTGGTGAGGATGTTGGGTAGATGCGTCCTGTTACTATATAGGGAAGCATCCCACAGGCCGCTGTGGTATACATGTACCCCCTGATGCAGAATAATTTCCTCAATTTGAAATCTCTCCTTTTAAAACCTTTTGAGGATGGTTAAGAATCCAGGTATCTAGGAAACATACAACAATAGGAAAAGTGAGGTTAGCCTAGGTTGTTCAAATAGGCTGTGGGACTTGTTCCTGAAGACTTGGCCGAGCAAGTCTGCAAGGAAGTGCTCTTCACAGAGAAAGCAGAAGGGTGATGGGTGGTTTGTCATGAGTATAAGGGACAGGTGCTGCACTCACTCCGATCACTGAGACATCTTGGGAGGGAGAGTGGCAGTTAGTTTGGCTGTTGAGAGCTTTAACAAAACAAAACAAAACAAAAAACAAAACGTAGTGTCAAGGGTGCAGTGAACCCAAAATGTACCTCCTTATAATGGGCCCTCCCACCAGGAGAAGTCTGGGTGAACAAGTCCATTTTCCTCAGAAAGGATTATTCAGCACCTAGTTCTTAAATCCTTACAGAATCCTAAGATGAGGGTGATGGTTGGCACTTTTCTTTGTTCAGTGAACAAGTGGAGTTAAATGTGTTTTTAAAAATTAAAGCATACACAAGCACATAATTCACTTTGAAAACATTCAGAAGTCAAGATAGGCTTCTAGGAGTTTTCATTGGGCATCCCATCTTAAAAGTTTGGAGATCCTTATCATTTCATTTATTTACAGCCTGGAGCTACTCGTGCCACTGCGAGTTTTGCCCTTTGGGCTCGTAGATCTAGAATCAGCAGAAGACATCAACACAGCTCAAGTAAAGACCGCCTTTTATTCCGGGATTCCAAAACTTCAGTCTATCTGTGTCTTCCCTTTTTGACCTCTGGAAAGAGGCACCTGCGTGTTCTCCCAGTGGAAGGCTTTAGATTCTTGGTTGTGTGACTCTGAGGTGGTGTGTCTGGCTAGAGCTCACTTGGAAACTTTCTGCAGCTTGAATTCAGGTAGACAGGAGTTGGACAAAGAACAATTGACAAGGGTCTTCTGTCCAGCCAGTTGGGTGGCCTTCTCATCTGCTAGCTCTTTGGGGGTTTTTTGGTACTCCACTAGCACAGATAAATTGGGCGAAAGAACATTGGGGGCCTAATTTTATTATGCAGAACATAATAGCAAAAGAGACATTAAGGTTGGACTGACAAGCTTTTGAAACAGGTCTTATTTTTTAAAATATTTTAAGATATTTAGACAAGCTTTCAAGACGGGAGCATGGTAACTTAGCTGCAACTGGATGAGTAACCACAGACTGTTTTCTGGGGAGCCAGAGACCTACCCTCGGCCGGCCGCCCCAGGGTAGGGCTGACCTCAGCCCCTCTGCACACAGAGGAGGGGCTCTCTTCTGCTCACAGCCACTAAAAAGAATAGGAAACACTGCACGGCTTGACACTTGGGCCTGCCAGAAAGTACCTCTCCTGCTGCCAAAGAGACCAGTTTCACTTACTGTCCTGTATTCTTTGGTCGTGAAGAGCCGGCATCTTTAACAGAGGAAGCTACTGATTCGCTGCCGTTCACCCTTGCGTTACCTCTTGTTAAGATTACCATTTTCCTTTTTAGAGTGAACATGCACATTGGGTCACCGTACTGATTAGTTTGACATTAAAAAACCATTTTACAAATACAGCGGCCTCATTAAAAATGCCAAACAGACCCAGCCGTGGAGGCTTCTGCCAACACCGTCTTTTGTTTCTTGTCCCCAGCAGTAAAGATTCCTCCCCCACTCTGGCTTCTAAAGTGGACCAGCTGGAAGGGATGCTGAAGATGCTCCGGGAAGATCTGAAGAAGGTAAACACACATTCTCAAAGCAGAGTGCCTGGTCTGTGCAAACTGCCCTTGAACAGATGCCCCGTTAGTGGAATAACTTGGGGGCATTGTCCCTGTCTCCTTGGGACACATGCTCCACGAGCTGCTTGGAGCTCAGTTCCCACCGACACACACCGTGTGAGCAAGCCTTGTCGAGGGTGCGGAAAAGTTGTTGAACCCCAGCCAGCCCCTTGGAGCCCTCTCTGGGCCTCCCCGCCCCTTGTCTAATGGGCCAGTAGCCCAGACCCACCCCTCTTCACTGTCATTCGGGCTTTCACAGCAGGAGAACGGAATGTTGTTTTGTTTCTTAGTGGCTTTGACTATATTAAGACGGCAGCCACCCAAACAACAGTCTGAAAGTTAAGACAGCCCTTATTGAAGACATTAAAGTACACGTTAATGTCTTTGCATTCCAAAATAAACCTTACTGAGCCTCTGGCCTGAGTATCCGAATGCCCAGTGTCAGGTCACAGATACAGAGGTTTAGGATGAAGAACAGAAATGGGTGAAGGGCACACCGGCTCCCTAGCCGCCCCTCCAGCTGCTGGGTCCCAGCCCTTTCCTCCTCTGCCCTGCCTCCCAGGAAAAGGAAGACAAAGCCCACCTGCAGGCGGAAGTCCAGCACCTCCGGGAGGACAACCTGAGGCTGCAGGAGGAGTCCCAGAATGCCTCGGACAAGCTGAAGAAGTTCACGGAATGGGTCTTCAATACCATAGACATGAGCTAGGGCCAGCCGGTTGGGGGGGAGCCCCGGGAGGGGGTGGGGAGCTCTCCGCTGCGGTTTGGCGCTCCTTCGGCCATGACCCCGGAAAGCCTTCTCAGCCGACCCGCCCTCACTTCCCACTCCAGCCCGTCTCGGGGAATGCACAACACAATTATTGCAGATCAACAATCATTATCTGCCTTTTGTAGAAAAGAAAAACAAAAAAGTAAATAAAAATTTTAAAAAGTAAAATAAAAGTTTAACTGCTAAAATGTGAATGTCTTTATTTTTTTGCACAATATCTCTATCTGTTACGTATTTAAAAAAGAAAGTGGGCCTAGGCCGCCCTGGCCCATATGCCTCTATTTCCATGAGCTCTTATCAATTTCAGGTAACCCAAGCTTTCCCTCCTTATCCTGACCCATGTCATTGCTCCTAGGAAAATAAAGTTTTTGCAAATGGTTTATTTGGGGAGGGGGCTTTCCTTACCTTAGTTCCTAAAATGCCTGGGGAGGGAGGCGCCTGGAGAAAATGCCTACCTCCCTTGAATGACATGTGCATGAGCTAGCATCCCTACCTTCCCGAGGATAGCGGGGTCGGGGTTACCCGCAAGTCAAGTGCCCCGGAGACAGAGCCAGGGCTTCGGGCGATGCCCCTTTCCTGTCCTGCATTGTGACGTCACTCTACCACCTGCACCCCCTGCTTCCTCTCCCCGGGAGATGGTCCCAGGTGTGCTCCTCAGAGCTAGAACTCTTTCTGTCTGGTTTAAGAGAGTCCCACCAAATTGGAATCAGCCTCTCTATGGCTTCCTGGCTCCAAACATTAATTGGTTTCAGAATTCCTCCAGAGTAAAATCTTACTTGTATGTATTTTGGTCGAAAGTATAGCTTTTGTTTGAGATGTGTGAAGATGAAAATGTGGCAAAATTGTATTTTTAGCTTACTCAAAATGGCCATATTAATTAATCCTCTCCAAAGCAAGACTTGACCAGTATTTATAACTAGGGAAAGTGAATGTTAAATTGTTTAATACTTGCTTGTTAGGAGCAACGACTGTGATCATAGAATGGGCTTTTGAAACCTGCATGTCCCAGTGTGCAATTTCAGTACGGCATTTTCTGAATCCTTTTGTGGCCAGCCAGAGGATCGATGTGCTATTTTTCCTGTCTAGTGATGCAGCTGCTCTGGGCCTCTGGCCATCGTCCCAAGGCCCCCAGTCCTGCAGACGGACACACTGGGCCCACCAGTGTTAAGGGACCCGGGGAGCCCCTAGTGGCCTTGTTTCTTGCCTTCATAAAATGTCACGAAGCTGATGCCTGTGTCCCTTCAGTGGCAACTCTGATGTAGGGAACATTCTGCGATGTCATCTGCTCGGAAGCTCCCTGCCCCAAGTAATCTCAACTCCTTCCTCCATCCCTGAAAGAAACAGGATGGATTTTCTCTCTTCTCCCACCCCCTCCACCAGACTTTTACAGTTTCATTCATGATTGTGATTTTTCCATGGAATTTTTTTTTCGGGTGACATTTCCACCATGGAAATAGGAAGATTTCGGAGTGCTTTGTAAAGATCTCAATTGTCTGTCTCTTTCTCTCTTGGACTTGTATGAAGGAGATTGTTACATTGCCTGCTATCTCTTTGTAAATGAGAAATATCGCTAACATCCAAGCATTCTGAAGTCTTGCTTATCCTTCTGAGTTTAGTTTTTATTTTGTCTTTCATTTGTTTGGGGACTTGGGGCAAGCTATTTATTAGAGTTTTGCAACAGAATTCTTGTTTGAAGCCTTTAAAGACTACTTGTAAAATTCAAACAATAAAATTCATTTTAAACGCTCTTTTAAAATGCTTTGGTATTATTGCTTGAGGTTTTCTTATTTTAAAGACCACCCAGTAAACTCATTGACCCTCCTTGCAACCAATTTTTTCATGAGGTTCCATTAACGCTAAAAGATGATTCTTCAAAGTTTCTGTCCCTCTCAGAATGTTAATAACCTTTTTTACTCTGTTCACATGTCCTTAGAGAATTCCTAATTTGGCTTCTCTGCTTATATAATATTTGCAGAGCACTTTCTAATTAGTTGCCTCTTCATTATCCATGTGTGGATTTTCCATAACGACACTGTCATTCCCTGAGACCAGCACATTTTTGGACTGCCTCTACTGCATCACCCAAACCTGAGTTAGATGTTGTGTGCTCAGGGAATACAAATGCTTGTTAATATTAGGCTGTGCAAAATATAATTAGAAAAGTTAATCTACTGAAAAAATCATAATGCATTCCAAAGCCAAATGGAACCAAATTTTTAAAATCTACCACATCAGTGTTCCTCTCCACTGGTGCAGCTAATTGAGAACTGACAGAGTTCCTTCCTTTTATCTGGTTCAACAATTCTACAAATTCTAGAGTTACAAGACAGGGTAAGACTGGATGCCACAAGATAAACCTCATTAGCAAGCTAAAAGGGTCTGTCTAGACCATGATTCTTAGCTGGTTAGAAGGGCTTGTCCATTATTTCTGAAGGGCTCGGAGGTGGGTTGGGAGTCCCTGGGAGAAGGTGCCATGAGCCTACGTGGATGAAAGGTCTTCATATATGCCATTTGGTTATGCTTCATATCTGCTGCCTATGATAAACAGATGGGGTTGGGTTGGGTTACCAACTCCTCAGATGGGGATAACATTGATAGTCCAAGGGCAAAGGAAATAGGCGCAGTGAGCGTAAGCCCCTTGTCCCTAGTTAAACATAGAATGATAACTTGAACAGATTCCAGTCTTGCAGCTGATCCATTTCAGCAACGTGGTGCTGCTTCCCCGTCTCAGCCAAAGCTGAGGGCTGAGAGCTGTCCTCGCTTACTCTACCTGAGCACATCCTGTTACTCCTCCTATACGGGTCCTCTGCCAGGCACGGTCTGCAGCTCGTTTTAGCCTTCAGTGTGGACCTCTCATGACCCATTTTCAACCTGAATGATCTCCCGGACAAAATAACCTAAGCTTTGGGTACCTTACTCTGTATCTTTAGACAAATGCTTTCCATAAGGGATCTCGTCACATATTTTGGGGGTGAATCTATCATTCTTTTCCCTTAACCGAAGTGCTCTGTATTCCTTTAAATGGGCCAATCTCCCTCCACATTTTTGTTACATATTTGTTAGCACACCCCCATATCTCTAATGAGTCCACCCAGCCACCCCTCTCCTATGCATTTCTGTAAGTCAGCATGTAAGAAAAGCATCATAAAATGGTATCCACCAATAAAATCCAGCCTCTTTTGCAAGAATGTACAGTTTGGGAAGATATGGGCTCTCCAAAGTAACACAGACACCTCCAAGCCCCTATTGCCTTCCACACTACCAGCTCACTGCACACATTTCTGTACCTGGCCTGGTAACTAGGCATTCAAGTTGCTGTCCCCTGGATCCTACTGCCAAACCCAAGAGAGCCATTACCTTCCCCAGCCGCAGTGCCCATCATACACACACACCCCCCTTACACCCCTCCCACCTTCACCCACCCGGTGTTCCTGGGAGTGAATGCTCTTAGAAAATACACTGAAGGAAGGAGTTCTATTTAAGTTCAAATAGCAAACTAGAAGTGACTAACAAAGTTACCTGGAGGTGGTCCTTCAGTCACCTATCCTATTGAAGAGGTAAGACAGGGGTGCCTGGGTGGCTCAGTTGGTTAAGCAACTGCCTTTGGTTCAGGTCATGATCCCGGAGTCCTGGGATCGAGTCCCGCATCGGGCTCCTGGCTCAGCAGGGAGCTTGCTTCTCCCTCTGACCCTCTCATGCTGTTTTTCACTCTCTCTCTCTCAAATAATAAAACCTTTAAAAAAAAAAATGAAGAGGTAGGACGGATTTGTAACTGACCTAGTAGTTTTTCTAAAGAGCTTAAGAGTATATGAACAGTTACTTTTTAAAGCTGCTTAAATGTTCTGCCATCTTAAAAACAATGAATATGCTTAGCAAACTTTTGTTTTAGTTGGTACAAAGAGAAACTCGGCCCAAGGTAGGTTCATATCAAATCAATGAGGCTATGGCTATTAAAACATGCACCATAAATGCAATCTAGCTTAATACTAAAGATTCCAGCTGGAGTTGAAGCTAGGGCTTCCTTCATAGGCCCTGGGAACAAGCAATTCTACCTCTAAAAAGAAAAGACCTGGTGGCAGATAGGAGGGGTGGGGGTATGGAGTTACCGACCACCATCTTTAAGTATTTGACACACTGTGGTATGAAGGAGAAACCAGCTTTGACATCTGTGGTTTGAGAGGCAAACATGGAACCAGTGGATGTTTGTTGCAGGAAATAGATTTTTTCGCTGAGATAGCTAATCAATGGTGACTGGGTGGTTTCCTGGGCTCAAAGTCAAGAATTAAGAGTCAAACTAGGAACCTCTTCGTGAAGATGACATCCTTTCATCTTTCTTAGTGGACTCTTGCTCTCTTTAAATGAACTTGGGGTCATGAGTCAGACTCAGGAAGGAAGGGAACCTATAGAGATAGGCAATTCTACCTCCCAGCCCAGACAGGACTGAATCTGCTCTTCATCGTCCAGCCACCTGAGCGTGAGCACATCCACTGACGGGGAACTCACTCCTGCCTGGGGCAGCACATTGTATCTTTCAGGGTCTCTTTTAAGTCATTCCTTTCATTTAGGGAAAGTCCATTTCCCTTTCGTTTTTGTGACTTCCCCCAGTCCTACCACTTCGAATTACACAAATAGAAATTTCTCTCCCCAAGTAATAACCATCAATATGTTGGAAAATGTCAGGTCTTCCCGATGGTAGTTATTCCCTGGACAAAAACTCCCTATTCATTCAACTTTTCCTCCTGGGTCATGGATTCCGGTCCCTGCCCCACAATAATATAATCATGTAGGATATGCCTTAAGGACACAAATGCTCTACGTGCATTATTAGCCAATCGAGCCTCACAACTGCCCTGTGAGGTGGGGCTATTATTGTCCCCATTTTATAAAACAAGAAACTAAGGCCTAGAGAGGTCAAATAATATGTTTGCTGTAAAATAGCTGGTGAATGGTAGAGCTGGGATTCAAACCCACACTTTGGATTCCAGAGCCAATAGTTATTTAATCTGTACTTTCTCAATTCCATTGGTCCAACCTGTGGGTCCCCCACATTGCCTGATTGCATGGATCCTTGCTGCAGGGACCTAGGCACTGAGCATCGTGGACACTAGATGGTAAATGGGGTGGGCTGGGGGGCCACAGAAGATGACTAAAAGTGTACCTAAAGGCCAGAAGATGAGGAAGAAACCACCTCTTTTGGGGGCCCTTAACAGAGAGGGGACTCTGAAGTGCTTCAACATTCTTTCTCATACAATATAGACATTCTCCCTGCAAATTACAATTCAAGAAAGCATCTCTGTCCAATCCCAGGCCAAATCTAGAGGTAAAAGAATCTTTGATAGCCTGAGTCAGTGGTTCCTAGACATCAGCACCACTTGGACAAGCTGTTTAATTCCTATTCTTTGGCTCTATGCTTAGAGGTTCGGTATTAATATGTCTGGAGAAGCAGGGAATCTTCATTTTAATAAGCATACCAAGTGTTTATGACATGGATGATTCCTGGATCCATTTCTTTGAGAAACTCCACCCTAAGCTTTCAAAAACCTGTGGCCAGCTCTTCTGAGCCAGGGAATAGCAAGTTAAGGCAAAGTGTTACAGGTGAAGGCTTGAGATACTTGGATACTTTGCTGCTTCTCAGCATGGGAGAATGGCTAGCCGAGCCCAGCTGGCCAGGCAGATTCTCTACGAGAGAAGGGTAGAGGGACCCTTTGAAGAGCCATTTACTCAGTGACTAGTAATTCTCAGCTTCAGCCCACCCTACACCCAGATTTTTTTTTCTCTTTTTCTTTTTTTAACCAAGAGGCATTTGCTTAGTGGAGGTCAATTAAAATCTTTGTTTTAAAACTAACTTCTAAATATTGTATAGAACACTCATCTGTCCTTAGGATAAACTGCTACAATGTTAATTTTACACTCTGGTCTAATCAGATCTCATCACTGATGTTCCTGTAATATCCTGCTACCAGTTGTGTATCCTTATCAGTGAACAGATAGGAGTCAGAGATTTCAAAGTTGGTCCCTGTTTTCAGCAATCAAAAGACAAAGAAGAGACTTCCCTTTTCTACCTTTAAAGCTCATCTGTCAGAAAACTGCCCAAGATCCTTGCAGTCTGCTTACTGAAGAAACAGAAACAGAACAAGCCCTGTCCCACAGTGTAAATCTCGGCAACAGTCCAAACCCATCCCAACTGCCAGCCAAGGTGCTTCTGGGGGCAGGGTTCCTGGTCAGGATCTCTTCCTTTAGCCAGTGTTCTGATTATCAATGGCCGTCGAAGCCACTTCATACTAGTTACTTAAAACAACTACCACTTTATTACGCAGGCATACCTCATTTTATTGTGTTTCACTTTATTGCACATTGTAGACATTGCATTTTGTACAAATTGAAGGTGTGTGGCAACTGTGCATTGAGCAAGTCTATTGGTGCCATTTTTTTCCAACAGCATTTGCTCACTTTCGGTCTCTGTCACATTTTGGTAATTATCACAATATGTCAAACTGTTTCATTATTATTACACTTGTTATGCTGATCTGTGATCAGTGGTCATAGATGACACTATTGTTAATCATTTTGCAGTGCCAGGAACTGTGCCCATATAAGACAGCAAACTTAATAAATGTGTGTTCTGCCTGCTCCACCAAACAACCATTCCCCCATTTCTCTCCCTCTCCTCAGGCCTCCTTGTTTCCTGAGACACAGCAATATTGAAATTAGGCCCATTAATAACCCTACAATGGCCCTCTAAGTGTTCAAGTGAAAGGAAGAGTGGCATGTCTCTCATCCTAAATCAAAAGCTAGAAATAATTAAGCTTAGTGAGGAAGGCATGTGGAAAGCCACCAGGCCAAAAGCTAGGCCTCCTGCACCAAACAGTGAGCCAAGCTGTGGACGCAAAGAAACCTTCTTGAAGGAAATAAAAAGTACAATTCCAGTGAACACATGACTGGTAAGAAAGTGAAACAGCCTTGCTGATAAGGAGAATTTTAGTGGTCTGGAGAGAAGATCAAACCAGCCAAAGCCTAATCCAGAATAAGGCCCTCTCTTCAATTCTGTGAAGGCTGGGCCAGGTGAGGAAGCTACAGAAGAAAAGTCTGAAGCTAGCAGAGGTTGGGTCATGAGGTTTAAGGAAGGAAGCCGTCTCCGTACCATCAAAGTGCAAGGTGAAGCCACAAGTGCTGGTGGAGAAGCTCAGCAAGTTACCCAGAAGATCCAGCTAAGATCATTCATGGAGGTGGCTGCACTAAACAAGAGGTTTTCAATGTGAATGAGACAGCCTTCCATTGGAAGAAGATGCCATCTGGGACTTTCATAGCTAGAGAGGAGAAATCAACACCTGGCTTCAAAGCCTCAAAGCCCAGGCTGACTCTCTTATTAGGGGCTAAGGTAGCTGGTGATTTCAGTGGAAGCCAGTGCTCATTGACCATTCTGAAACTCCTAGAGCCCTTTAGAATGATGTTGATTCTACTCTGCCTGTGCTCCCTGAGTGGATTCAGAAAGACAGAACATTTGTTTACAACATGGTTTACTGAATATTTTAAGCCCACTGTTGAGATTACTGCTCAGAAAAGAATCCTTTCAAAATATTCATTAACTGCTTTTTCATTAACAATACACCTGACCACCCAAGGGCTCTGATGGAGATGTACAATGAGATTAATGTTTTCAGGTCTGCTAACACAACGTCTATTCTGCAGCCCATGGATCAAGGAGTAATTTTGACTTCCAAGTTTTATTATTAAAGAAATGCATTTCATAGGCTATAGCTACATAGTGATTCCTCTGATGGATCTGGGCAAAGCAAATTGAAAAACTTCTGGGAAGGATTCACAATTCTAGATGGCATTAAGTTCATGATTCCTGTGGAAAATCATATGGAGGTTCCTCAAAAAATTAAAAATGGAATTACAATATGATCCAAAGAAATGGGGTATTTACCCAAAGAAAAAAAAACACTAATTCAAAAAGACGTATGCACTCATGTGTTTATTGTAGCATTATTTACAATAGCCAAGATAATGGGCGCCTGGGTGGCTCAGATGGTTAAGCGTCTGCCTTCAGCTCAGGTCATGATCGCAGGGTCCTGGGATCGAGTCCTGCATCGGGCTCCCTGCTCCTTGGGAGCCTGCTTCTCCCCCTGCCTCTCTCTCTCTCTCTCTCTCTCTGTCTCTCATGAATAAATAAAAAAAATTAAAAAAAAATCTTACAATAGCCAAGATACTAAAGCAACCCAAGTGTTCATTCATAGATGAATGGATAAAGAAAATGCAGTATATACAATGGACTATTACTCAGCCATAAAAAAGAATGAAACATTGCCATTTGTAACATGGTCAGATCTAGAAGGTATAATAATACTAAGTGAAATAAGTCAGTCAGAGAAAGACAAATACCATATGATTTCACTCATATGTGGAATTTAAGAAACAAATAAACAAAGAAAAAAAAAAAGAGACAAAAAACCAGACTCTTAAATATAGAGAACAAAGTGGTGGTTACCAGAGGGGAGGAGTGGGGGATGGGTGAACTAAGTGAAGGGGATTAAAGAGTACACTAATCATGATGAGCGCTGAGTAATGTACAGAATTGTTGAATCACTCTATTGTATACCTCAAACTAACATAACCCTGTATGTTAACTATACTGGAATTTAAAACAAATTCATGATTCATGGGAGGAGGTCAAAATATCAACAATAACAGAAGTTTGGAAGAAGTTGATTCCAGCCCTCATGGATGACATTGAGTGGTTCAAGTCTTCAGTGGAAGAAGTAGCTGCAGATGTGGTAGAAATAGCAACAGAACTAGAATTGGAAGTAGAGCCTGAAGATGGGACTGAATTGCTGTAATTTCTTGATAAAACTTTAATAGATGAGGAGTTGCTTCCTATGGATGAACAAAGAAAGTGGTTTCATGAGATGGGATCTACTTCTGGTATGAAGGTTGTTGAAATGACAATAAATGTCTTAGAATATTACAAAAACTTAGTTGATAAAGCAGCAGCAGGGTCTGAGAGGATGACTTCAATTTTGAAAGAAGTTCTATTGTGGGTAAACTGCTATCAAACAGTATCACATGCTACAGAGAAATTGTTCATGAAAGGAAGAGTCAACTGATGTGGCAAACATTTTTGTTGTCTTAAAAAATTTCCAAGCCACCTCACCAAGCAACCACCACCCTGATCAGTCAGCAGACATCAACATGGAGACAAGACCCTCCAGCAAAAAGATTACAGCTCACTGAAAGCTCAGATGATGGTTAGCGTTTTTCAGTAATAAAGTATTTTTATTTTTAATTTATTTTTTATCTTTTTTTTTTTAAGATTTTATTTGAGAGAGAGAGAGCTAGAGAGCATGAGCACAAGCAGGGAGGAGAGGGAGAAGCAGGCCCTCCTGCTGAGCAGGGAGCCCGATGCAGGACTTGATCCCAGGACCCTGGGACCATGACCTGAGCCCAAGGCAGATGCTTAACCGGCTGAGCCACCCAGGTGCCCCTAAAGTATTTTTTAATTAGGGTATATACATTGGGTTTTTTTAAGACATAATGCTATTGCACACTTAATAGACTACAGTATAATGTAAACATAACTTTTTTTGGTAAACATAACTTTTACATGCACTGGGAAACCAAAATATTCATGTGACTTGCCTTATTGCAGTGGTCTGGAACCAAACCTGCAATCTCACCAGGGTAAGCCTATATACAATTCTACAGGTCAGGAATTTAGGCAGGGCTCAGTTGAGTGATTTATCCATTCCATGTGATATTAACTGGAGTGAGTTAGTGGTATTCAGCTGGGCTGGTTTAGAGAGTCCAAGATGGCTTCACTCACATTTTTGTCCCCTCAGCAGGGCCCCTTCTACTCTCTATACAGTCTCAGAGCCTTTCCATGTGCACTTTCTAACAGTGTACTTGGGCTTCTAACATGGTATTCAAGGCTGCAAGAGACCAAGGTAGAAGTTGCCAATCTTCTTAAAAGCTAGGTCCAGAAATGGCAGAGTACCACTTTTCCATGTTTTTTCAAGTCTAAGGGAAACAGATTCCACCTCTCGAGGAGAAGCTTGTCAAAGAATATGCACCATCTTTAATATCCCACAGCTGGCCTCTCCTCCTCTGGTCCCCATGTGATCAAGTGTCATCCTCTCTCAGACTCCTAAATCCTTCACCAAGACTAGAATATGAGGTTCTAGTTCAAGATGGCAATGTAGGAGGATCCTGAATTCACCTCCTCCCACAGACACTGAATCTATGGTTACATACAGAACAATTTCCTCTGAAAAAAAGAGCCTAAAACTAGCTGAGTGACTCTTACACATTGGGCAAATGAGGAAGAAACCCACATCAAAGTGGGAGAGAGAGGCTGAGACACAATCTCACCATAAACCCCACCCATGGTGTGTGACCCACAATCAGGAGAGAACATACAAACCAGTTTGCTGAGGAGCAAAGGGTTTGAACCCCACATGTGGCATCTGAACTTTTAAGACCTGCACCTGAGAGATAAGCCCCCAAAACATCTAGCCTTGAAGCCAATGGGCTTGCATCCATGAGACCCACAAGACCCATAGCAAACGAGAAACAGTTCTTAAAAAGTTCACAGAGGCAGACTCTCCACCCCAGGATGCAGAGCAGAGGCAGAGGCTTATTTGATTATCTTAAAAGTGTCAGCCTGAGGAGCAGACATTTAATTTAACATACATCTTAAGAGCTACTTAAAGGGCTTAGGGGCACCTGGGTGGCTCAGTTGGTTAAGCAACTGACTCTTCATTTCAGCTCAGGTCATGATCTCAGGGTCCTAGGATCAAGCCCCATGTTGGGCTCCCTGCTCAGTGGAGAGTCTGCCTGTCTCCCTCTCTCTCTGCCCCTCCCCTTGTGCTCTCTCTTTGTCTCTGTCTCCATCTCTGTCTCTCTCAAATAAATAAATGTTAAGAAAAAAAAAAAGCTACTGAAAGAAACACTCTCCAATGGCACGGTCTGGTAGGCACCATCTTTGCCTTCTCCTTCTTCCTCTTCCAGTTTGCCAGTATCTCCCAAAAAGGAGCTTATACTTTCATTTGGCACCCTGGTTTTGTAGCTGCCACCCAAGGGACACCTCTAACTTGCTTGGCTCTGCTGGCCAGTAGGGCTTATGCTCATGGGCTTCACAGAACTGTAACATATGGAAAAAGAGTGTTTAACTGGCTACCATCTCTAGAGCACAGCAGTTAGGAAACAGACTCAGTCTTTCTGTGAAAGATGCCTATTAGCCTATCTTCAGATCTCTGACCTAAGGGCCAGTCTTCTAATTAAACACACATCTAAAAGCCAACTGTAATCCTCTCCGGGCATGTCCTCCCACTCTCCCTGTGCAGTGCTCCAGAGCACAGGTTTAGAGCACAGGTTTCCCAGAGGGGAGCCTGGACACATGTCTGATGCCCCAGTTTTTAGACCAGTGTCCTGGTTTCTGTGGTTGTCACCCAGGAGATATCCCTTGATCACCTGAGGCTGGTGGCCAGTAGGACTTGTGTTCATTTCAATGTGACAGTAGCCAAGAAAGAAATGGTTCTTTACTATCATCCCAGGGCTCAGGACAGAGGGAGCAGAGAGAACTGCCAATTCCCAATCTTCCCCTGAGAGAGGTATATTTGCGTATTTTAAAACCTGCAGCCTAAGGGTCTGGCTTCCAATCAGCCTTGATTTAGATGCTGACTTAGATCCTCCCCTTTGGGACACCAACAAGTGTTGGCACACCTTCATCTACTGGGAGCCACTAAAAATAAAATTGGCTGTTTGGGAGAAAATTAAGAGCTAAGGCAGGGTTGAAAAATAAGCTTCATCACCTACATGAGGCCATCCCTTCAAGATTGGGAGAGTTGGTTCTTTTATCTAATACATAAAAACCAACAGACACACACACACACACACACACACACACACACACACACACCCAACAAGGAGAGTCAAGAAAAATAAAGAAATAGACAAATACATTTCATACAGACAGCAAAATGAAACTTCAGAAAAAGATCTTAATGAAATGGAGATAATTAATTTGCCTGATAAAGAGTTCAAAATATTAGTCATAAAGATGCTCACCGAGCTTGAGACAAGAATGAATTAAAGTGAAAATTTCAACAAAGAGAAAATATTAAAAGTACCAAATAGAAGCCACAGAGCTGAGGAATACAATAACTGAATTGAAAAGTACACTAGAGGGGTTCAACATCAGACTAGATGAAGCAGAAGAAATAAAGACAAGGCAATAGAACTCACACAATCAGAGCAGCAGAATGGAAAAAATAAAAAAGCAAAGATAGTTTAAGGGACCTATAGACAATATCAAATGGACCAACATTTGCATTATAGGGGTCCCAGAGGGAAAAGAGAGAGAAAGAGGCATAAAAACTTGAAGAAATAATGGCTAAAAACGTCTCTAACCTGGGGAAAGAAACACACATCCAGATCCAGGAAGACCAGAGAGTTCCAAATAAGATGATCTCAAAGAGACCCAAACCGACACACATTATAATAAGAGTCTCAAAGAGAAGGAGAGAGTCTTAAAAGCAGCAAAGGACAAAACAACTTGTTATATATGAGGGAACCCTCCTAAGACTATCAGATTTTTCAACAGAAACTTTACAGGCCAGAAGAGAGTGCATGATATATTCAAAGTGCTGAAACTAAAAAAACTTCCAACCAAGAATACTCTACCCAGGAAAGTCATCTTTCACAATTGAAGGAGGGATAAAGAGTTTTCCAGACAAGCTAAAGCTAAAGCTAAAGCAGCTCATCACCACCAGACTGGCCTTAAATTTTAAAGGGACTTTAAACTGAGAGGAAAGGGTACTAATTAGGAACAGGAAAAACATATGAAAGTATATATCTTACTGGTAAAAGCAAATATACAGTATAGTTCAGAATAATCTAATGTAAAGATGGTAGATTGATTACTTATAAAGCTACTATGAAGATTAAAAGACAAAAGTAGTAAAACTATAACTACAATAATACATTAAGAGATACACAAGATAAAAAGATGTAAATTGTGACATCAAAAGCAAAAATGTTGGAGGTGGCAGAAAAAAGGCAGAGCTTTAGAATGTTTTCAAACTTAAGTTGTTACCAACTAGAAATACACTGTTATAAATATATATTCTTTCATATAAGCCTCACAGTAACCCCAAAGCAACAAATCTATAGTAGACACACAAAGGATAAAGAGAAAAGACTCTAAGCACACCACTAAAGTAAAAAAGTTAACAAAGGAAGAGAGCAAAAGGAACAGAGAAACTACAAAACAGCCAGAGAACAATGAACAAAATGGCAATAAGGACATACCTATTGCACATCACTGTAAATGTAAATGTACCACAGTTTCCAATCCAAAGACATAGTGGCTGAATGGATTAGAAAAAAAAAAAAAAAAAACATAATCCATCTATATGCTGCCTACAATTCACTTCAGATATAAGGACACATGAAGACTGGAAGTGAAGAGATGGGAAAAGACACTCCCTGCAAATGGAAACCAAATGAAAGCCAGGATAGCCATACTTATATCAGACAGAATAGACTTCAAGACAGAGACTGTAATAAGAGACAAAGAAGGCCATTACATAAAGGGATCAATCCTATAAGGATATAACATGTTTTCAAACTTAAGTTGTTTGTGAATAAAGAAGCATTCACAATTGAAGGAGGGGTAAAGAGTTTTCTCTTTATTTATTCACCTAATATAGGAGCACCTAACAGACCTAAAGGGGAAGAGAGACAGCAATGTAAGAATAGCGGGGGTCTTTAATACCCCATTTACATCAATTGATAGATCATCCAGACAGAAAAATCAATAAGGAAACATCAGCCTTAAACAATGTGTTAGATCAGATGGACTTAAAGCATAATATACAGGCTTCTCAAGTGCACATGGAACATGCTCCAGGATATCATATCATATGGTAGGCCACAAAACAAGTCTTAATAAATTTAAGAGGATTGAAATCATATTAAGTACCTTTTGTGATCACAATGGTAAGAACTAGAAGTCAGTTACAAGAAGAAAACTGGAAAGATCACAAATATAAGGAGATTAAACAACAACCAATGAACAAGCAGTGGATCACAGAATAAGAAAATACTTTAGACAAACAAAAATGGAAATATATCCAAATTTATTTGATGCAGCAAAAGTAGTTCTAAGAGGGGAAGTTTATAGTTATAAAAGCCTACACATCAAGAAACAAATCTCAAATAAACAGCTTAGGTTTATACCAGAAGAACCTGGGAAAAGAAACAAAGCTCAAAGTTAGTAGAAGAAAGGAAATAAAGATCAAGAGCAGAAATAAAGACTAAAAAGACAACAGAAATATCAATGAAACTAAGAGCTAGTTCTTTGAAAAGATAAACAAAATTGACAAAATCTTTAGCTCGATGAACCAAGAAAAAGAGAGGGGAGGGGGTTCAAATAAAATCAGAAATGAAGGAGGAGATGTTACAACTGATACCACAGAAATACAAAGGATCCTGAGACTACTATGAACAATTATATGTCAACAAATGGAACAATCTAAAAGAAATGGAAAATTCCTAATTCTATAACCTACCAAGACTGAATCATGAAGAAATAGAAAATTCCAGGACCAGAAGCCTTCACTGAGAAATTCCACTAAACATTCAAAGAATAATTAATACCAATGCTATGACCTATGATTAATACCAATGCTATGACCTATGACTTTATTTCAGGGATATGAGGATGGTGCAACATCTAAAAACCAATCAAGATCATACAGCAGATTAACAAAAAAAAAGATGAAAAAATATATCATCTCAATAAACACAGAAAAAAGCATTTGAAAATATTTAACATCAATTTATGATAAAAACTCTCAACAGAGTAGATATAAAGGGAACATACCTCAACATAATAAGGGCCTTATATGACAAGTAAACAGCTAACATTATACTCAATGGTGAAAACCTGAAAGCTTTTCTTCTAAGATCAAGAATAAAATGGGGAGGCCCACTTTTACCACTTCTATTCAAGGCCTAGCCAGAGCAATTAGGCAAGAAAAAGAAATAAAAGGCATCCAAATAGGAAAGGAAGAAGTAAAACTGTAACTTTGCAAATGGTCTGATACTATATAAAAAACTCTAAGCTGGATACTATATAAAAAACTGTTAAATGAATTCAGTAAAGTTGCAGGATACAAAATCAATATACAGAAATCTGTTGCATTTCTCTACACTAATACTGAACTATCAGAAAGGGAAATTAAGAAAACAATCCCACTTACAATTATATCAAAAGATACTTAGGAATAAATTTAACCAAGGAGGTGAAAAACTTGTACACTGAAAACTATAAGATATTAATGAAAGAAATTTAATACACAAATAAATAGAAAAATATACCTTCCTCAAGGAATGGAAAACTACTGTTAAAAATGAAGACTGATAAAATAATTAATAAAATTTTATGAAAATATGGATGTTGAATATTGTTAAAATGTCCATACCACCTAAAGCAATCTACAGATTCAAACAATCTCTATCAAAATTCCAGTGGAACTTCTCAGAGAAATAGAACAATCCTAACATTTGTATGGAACCACAAAAAACTGAATAGCCAAAGCAGTCTTGAGAAAGAACAAAGCTGGAGATATTACACTTCCTATTTCAAACTATATTACAAAGCTAAGGTAATCAAAACAGTATAGTATTGGCATAAAAACAGACACACAAAGAAATGGAACAGAATAGAAAGCCCAGAAATAAGCACACACATATGTGGTCAATTAATTTATGATAAAGGAGCCAAGAATATAGAATGGGAAAGGGACAGTCTCTTCAATAAATGATGCTGGGAAAACTGGATAGCCACATGCAAAAGGATGAAACTGGACCCCTATTGTACACCATACAGAGAAATTAACTCAAAATTGATTAGAGACCTAAATGTAAAACCTGGAACCATAAATTCCTAGAAGAAAACATAGGCAATAAGCTCCTTCACATTGGTTGTGGCGATGATTTTTTCAGATTGACTCCAAAAGCAATGGTAAGAAGAGCAAAAATAAACAAGCGGGACCACATGAAACTAAAAAGCTTCTGGACAGCTAAACCACCCTCAACAAAATGAAAAGGCAACTTACCAAATTGGAGAAAATATTTGGAAATCATATATCTGATAAAGGGTTAATACCCAAAAAATATGCAGAACTCATACAACTCAATAGCAAAAATCCCAATCTGATTTAAAAATGGGCAGAGGATCTGAATAGACATTTTTCCAAAGACAACATACAGATGGCCAACAGACAGATGAAAAGATGCTCAGCATCACTCATTATCAGGAAAATAAAACAAATCAAACCCACAATGAGATACCACCTTGCACCTGTTAGAATGGCTATTATCAAAAAGGCAAGAAGTAATAATATTGGTGAGGGTGTAAAGAAAAGGGAACCTTTGGTGAGCTGTTGGTGGGAATATAAATTCATGCCACCACATGGAAAATAGTGTGGAGGTCCTCAAAAAGTAAAAGTAGAACTACCATATAATCCAGAAATTCTACATCTGTGTTTTTATCTGAGGGAAATGAAAACACTAACTCAAAAGGTAACTGTAGCCCCACATTCATTGCAGCAGGATTTATAATAGCCAAGACATGGAAGCAACTTAAGTATCCATCAATGCATGAATGGATAAAGAAAATATGGTATGTACACACACACACACACACACACACACACACACACACACACACACACGACATGCAGGAATATTATGCAGCCATAAAAAAGAAGGAAATCTTGCCATTTGTGACAACATGGAAGTACACTGAAGGCATTATGCTGAGTAAAATAAGTTAGAGAAAGACAAACACTGGATAATCTCCCTCATATGTGGAATCTAAAAAACTCAAAAGCTACCCGCCCCCCCGCAACCAAACTCTGAATGAACAGAGAACAGATGGATGGTGGCCACAGGTGCGGGGGTGGAGGTTGGGGGAGATGGGGGAAGAGGGTCTAAAGGTACAAACGTCCACATATACGATGAATCCTGGGGATGTGATGTACAGCATGCTGACTAAATATAAAAACCCAAAGCTCTTCATCATCGATGTGTTTTAAACTCTGGTTCAAGATTACAAAACTAAAGTCTACAGGACTCTAGCAAAAGGCTACTCATCACATATTAAAACTCGGGCTTTTTAAACCTGGGGCTGAGAGTTCAGGTGGTCTACGACGCTGGAGGCCCTTCGGTGGTAGAATTTCCACACGTCCCCCCCTGGGATCTCATAGGACCTGAGTCCACACCTCGGGAGCTCTGCTGAGTTCTCCAGGTTAGGCTGAGACCAGAGACGCGGGCTCTTACCATACGGGACTGGGTCACTGAAGGTTCAGTTACCAGGACGTGGTCTCACAGCATTTGCCAGCAGCACTTCGTCTGTCAGAAACCAATGGTCCTGAGCTGAATCAAGTATGGACTTAATAATGACGCATTAACGGGGCGCCTGGGTGGCTCAGTCCGTTGAGTGTCTGCCTTGGGCTCAGGTCATGATTCCAGGGTCCTGGGATCGAGCCCTGCTTCGGGCTCCCTGCTCCATGGGAAGCCTGCTTCTCCCTCTCCCACTCCCCCTGCTTGTGTTCACTCTCTCGCTGTGTCTCTGTCAAATAAATAAATAAAATCTTTAAAATAAAAAATGACGCATTAGCTACGACCAGTGTACCACTGACAACGGGTGGGGGGTACACGGGAACTCTCTGCGCCGTCTTCGTAACTTTTCTGCCAAGCAAAAACTATTCTAAAACACAAACATTTTTTATTAAAAAAAAACTAAGCGAATGAACAAAACAAAAATCAAAAAATCACCCAAATCTTAGTGGTGCTGAGAGAATACACACAGATGAAAGTCAGTCTTGAACCCGCACCTGCAACCTTACCTAAAAATCCATTCCTGCTGGCTTGCATATTTAAGTGTAGATCTAAAGATTCTGGACCATACCATGAAGAACATCTTTATGATAGAGGCAGAGGTTTCTTTAGTTGAATCATAAAAGAAAGGATTGAATCCAAATGAAAGTAAGAACTTCTGTTCCTCAAAAGACAGCGAGAGGAAGAACATATGTAAAACATATACCCAACAGCAGGCTCCTATCCAGAATGCTGAACTCCTAAAAAATCAGTAAGACAGACCACCATACAGACAAAAGGAGCAAAGATCTGAAAAGGAGTTTCACAAACAAGGATACCTAAAAGACCAAGAAACACTGATGTTCGGCATCATCGGTTACCGGGAAAATGCACTTTTATCCCCGGCTGGGTCTGAGGGCCACGGTTTGCCATCAGAATTGGCTGGCGGAGGATGAGGGTATCAACCTTCAGCCCCTCTTCCCACGAAGACCATGAACTCCGCCCTAAAACCCCGCCGAAGGTTTACAGTTGTTGCAGGTCCCGAGAGGGCCCCCAAACCTTCAGGGCTGGGAAAGAGCTCTCTCTGGGCCTGCCCTTCATTCCTGAGAATGTGGGTTTTGCTATATATTTGGGGAAGCCCTCCCAGGCTCCAGAAGACCACCTGACGGCCCCCAGGACAGGGTAAGCAGGGCAGTGGGAGGCTAGCTGGCAGGAAGGGAAGGCCCAGCTGGCAGCCGGCAGTCTGTCCGCTCCGAGGCTCGGAGCAGGTGGCCGAAGCTCTAGGAAGATTCCTAGCTGCTTCGGGAGCCCCAGTGACCGCACTCCCGGTGCCAGGGAAGCGACGTGCCCTGAACCGCAGTTTGCGGGGCCGTGACGCCCCCTGCCGGCCGTCCCGACGTACGGGAGGCAGCCCGGCTACCCCGCCTTCTGGGCCTCAAGCCTGGGTGAGCTTAATGGGGGAGATCTGTCAGCTTAATCCCCTACACATCTTCCTCCTGTGAACCTAGTGCTCCGCCTCGAGTCCTGCTAGCTGGCCCAAATCCTTCACTTGCCGCACAACTGGCCACAAGCCGCAGCGGCGGGGGGGGGGGGGGGATCAAGAAAAGCCCCCAGCTGGGGCGCAGGGGGCATCTCCTGGTATCCCCGTGACTCTTTAAGAAAGATGATGTCGGGTGAGGAAGGGACACCCACCTCCCCCAACACCCACAAGCCTCTTCCCGTCCCAGCTGCACCCAGGCGGGCTCTGCCTTCACAGCTTCTGCGCCTCACTTCATGGCAGGGACGGGGACCCCTGGCTCAAGTTAGGGACAGCTTCCCCATGTCTAGCGGAGGGGACTTCTCCACGCCTCCCCTTTGACTGGTGGAAGGGGGTCTGCGTGGTGTGGTCAGAGAGGAGCCAAGCACGGTGCTTATCTCAAAGGCAGGAAAGAGCTTAATCACTAAATTCTCCCTTGAGGGGAAACACTTGCAACCAATCTCGCTAGGCCGGCAGAGTACACGAAACCATCCCGTCTTCGGTGTTATCACCACCTGAATGTCTGCCAAAGCTGCCAACCCGCCAAAGCTGTCCTCTGTGCAGGGGAAGCTCCAAGGGCGAGAGCCTTTTACACTTAAACCAAAAATTGCCTCCCCCTAACTGCTCCGCAGTAGTAACCAGAGGTACATTATCAAGCACTTACAATATTTCTGGCCCTCTGTTAGGCACTTCGTGGCTGTTGTCCTATCCTGGGGGTGGTTCTGGAGCTCAGTGGTAATGGGACCTTTGCATTACAGCCGAGAAAGCTAAGGCCCAGGGGGCTAGGGAAATCACTGAGTCACTCAGTGATGGGCTTGGACATGGGTCTGTGGGATCCCAATGCCTTGGGCCAATGTGCCCCCCCCAGCCTGCTGGGCCTGGTTCTATGCTCCAAAACCCCAAAGTGTCACCCCTCTTTCCCAATGCCTTTCCACATCCCTGTCTTTTCTCCCGGACCAAGCATCCTTGAGCTTCTCATTGCCACTTACCATCTTTGGCCTCAGTCCCCTCCCCATCCTGGTCACTGTGACTTGGGGTCCCTTCTAAGGGTGATGGGCAGGAATGGGCACAATCTTCCAGCACTGCTAACCACCTCTCCAATTCTGAATTCAATATCCCTCATGAGGCAGCTTATGATTCACATGCGTTTTTTTTTTTCTGCCATGCCCTCAAAAGCAACTCCAACACCTGAGACTTTATCATATGTGGTATTTGAAGTTCTTCCTTCTGCCTTCAAAACTTCACATTTATCTCAGTTAAATTTCATCTTGTTCGATTTGACTATTTCAGTCTGTTGAATACTTTTAACAGTGCTGATTTCTGTCATTTAGGACAACAGCTATCCCTCAAAGTATGTCACAGGAAGCGTGATCCACGTGCCTCATGCCTCCATCACCATCCCTGATGACGCTGTCGAATGGCCGAGGACAGGGCCTGCGGCCACCACCCACCGCCCTCCAGACCAGGACCCCTCACTTTCAAACAGGATTCTTCGGGAAGCACTGTTGCCTGTTACGAACCCTCCACTTAATCCAAACCCATACCCTTCCAGGCTCCCTCCTGGCCACACTGCCTTCTCTTGGCCCTTCAGGCTCCAGGCTTGTTGTGTCTGCACAGATAGATGAAGTCTGACTTTGACTCCTTTGGGGAGGAAGCATCGTCGGTGTCGCCCCCCCCGCCCCCCGCCGGCAATGTTCTCTGTGGTGTCTTTGAACAAGGTTGATGGTTGGGTGGCTGAGGCCTCTGTGATGCTGCGGGGGTATCAGGATGCCGGTGACGACGGAAGGAGGGCCTTGGGAAACAAGCAGGTAACTCAGGGGTGGGTGAGGAGGAGGAGGAAGGGGAAGGCACCTCCTGGAACGTGAAGGGGGGAGCGCTTCTGAAAGCAGTCAGCGGTGCTGATGGCAAGAAGCCTCCAGCACCTGTCCCGCGAGTCTGTGGAGAGCCCACGGGCCCTGTGGAGAGCTCGAAGCCTTAGCAGAGGGAAGGAATTAAGAAAGTCTGGCCTGGCCTGGCCGAGCCCACGGGCGTGGGGAGTGGACAGACGTTGCCTCAGCTCCTTTTTTTCTTCACAGTTTGCTCCACAGGAGTTGCACCCAGGTTTGCTCTGACGCGGCTCAGCCCCTCCTTGGAAATGATAGCCCTACAGCACAAAGTGCAGCGTGCCTCACTTTAAGCATGCCTCTTCAAAAATCAGGCGTCGGATAGTTGGCTGAGTTGATTAGCTTCATGGCCTAAAGCTGCTTCTTATAGACGATTCATTCATTCCAGGCCCTCAGAAACTGGGAGTCCCTCTACCACTTTCCCACATGTCCACAGACTAACCATTCAAAGAGAGCCAGAGGGAAGGGGCAAACATGTCAGATCCAGGACAGGGGAAGGATTGTCTCCCGCAAAGGAGTTGGACATGAGGGTAACTTCCCTCTGTAAGTCTCTGAGGAAAATGAGCTTTAACAGACAAGAGCTGTATTTCTGCCTGCTGATTAGGAACAGGACTAGGGTGGAAGGGGGGGTTTAACATGTGGAGGGACGTAGGTCCTGATTTGGGAGGGAAACCACAGTGAGCCCTTGGGAGGCATTCACCTAAGTGACCGTGCGTTTTCTGTGTGCCCCAGTGCCTTGCGGGGGGGGGCGGGCGGTGAGCCAGCACGGCGCCCTGGAACAGTGACTGTGAGGCCCAGCCTGAGTGCCAACAGCAGGCCGCTGGCTCCCTCTGCTGTCTGCTTCTGAGGTCTGCCTTCAGTGAGGGAGCGCTGTGCCGGGAGAAAATGTGAACTCGAGAAGCCTCAGCTCAGAACAGGGGCTCTCCCGGGACCCTGAGAACCCCTGTGCTGGACCCAGAGCTCTGTCAGTATCTGAGCTAATGCCTGGAGTGACCCACTCATGGGCCAGGTGAGCCCCAGAGCACTACTGTCAAGGACGTTTCTGGGGCAGGGGAGAGGAAGGGGTCCCCGGAAGCAAAGGGATCCTCAGAGCACTGAGCAAATGATAAAGACATTATTCCTTCAACCCAGAAGGCGTCCAGAGGAAAGAAGACTTCGCATTAATGGCTCCATCCTCCTCTCCTCAGACTGCTGGCAACACTTTCTGCCACCCATTACTCCCTCCTCTAGAACCTGAGCCAGTGTGGAAAGAATTAGGGAGCAGGGATGGGGATGAGGTGCTTGAGCTTGGAGAGAGCTGCCAAGCACTGGCTTCTCTGACCAGGGATTCTTCCACAGCGTGATCTGTGAAGTGTCCAGATGCAGAAACACAGATCGTTTTTCCCCTAAATTCCAGAAGCATCATGGGTTGTCCGGTATGGAAGGCCCCAATGCCCACTTTTCTCCAGACCATAAGCTCCTCCCCTCACTTCAAGATGGTGGGACAGAGAAAAGGAGGAGAAGAGTGTCAGGCTTCACCAAACTTATTTATGTGGTGGATTATGATTTTGTTGAACAAAATGGTGTGTAAGAAATGTCACCTTTCTTTCTTCCTGCTCTAAATCTGGCTAATGGGTTCTGATCTGGCTACGTTGAAAGGGCGTTCTAGTTTGGTGACTACTGAGGCTTTCACCTGTCCTTCAAGGGTCGTATATAAATGTCCTGGGGGTCCTAGCAGGGAAGTCTCTGGTCTTCTGGCCACCACACCCCATTTGATATGCTCCTTGTTCTGCACCTGCTGAGCTGCGGCCTGGAGGTCACTGCCCAGACCAGGGTCCCTGCCTCTCCAGCTGTGTTCTAGCAGATCTTCCTCTGAGGTCCCCTCACATCCCCAGGACACTGTGCTCAGAACCCAGGACAGGGGAAGAATTGTCTCCAGCAGAGGCTTGGGGGACGCTCTCAAGATTTCATCCTAGACTTCCTGCTTTTCTGTGCCAAGCACAACCTGAGGCAGGTGGATCCCAAAGAAAATGGCCCCTCAATCACAGCACCAACCCTTAAACCTAAGCAGCAGGGGTGCCACGTATACGGGGCCCACAAACCATGCACCCATGCAACATATACAATGTGCAAGAGAACACTGAAGTCACTCAGGATGCCACCCCCAGTGCTAGTACAATGTCACTTGTCACCCGAAACCCTCCTCACTAACACCGTCAGGAATCAGAGAAATGCCTGTCTTTGTCTCTTGTTCTAGGGCTTTAAAACAAAAGGGGGCTGTGGTAGACTGCTCCAAGGTTTATGGGAGCCGGACCCTGTTGTGAAATGTAGGATTTGTGCCCTAGCAGTGCCTAGGGTGGAAAAAAGACAAATTGACTTGTCAAATACTTCCTCTTGGCATCAAAGGAATAGTTTTGTGCACAGCAAAGGGTTGCTTCTCTCGGTGCCAAGTGTCCATTTTCTTGCTTTGTGTTCTGATTCATGGTTCCAATTCTGTGGTATTCACAACAGGTGCATATAGTGGCTGAGGAACATTTTGTAACATTAAACAATTCCAATGACGCTTAAATGTGTGTTTGTAAAGGTCTAGAGGTAACATGTTTGAAAGTGCGATGCCGATTCATTTTTATTTTTACGTTTATGGTAATTTACTTCTTTTGATAAATAGATACAATTCCATTTCATTTTTCTAGATCCTTGAAAGCATGAGAACAAGTCAAGATAATGATAAAAACAGAAAATATGACAGCAGAGCTCAGAAAAGAAAAAAAGAAAATCTTCAGAGAAATGAACTGTTTAAATTTTTAAAAACTGGAAACCCTAAACGTGAGCAGGTTTGCATGTCAAACGCATCATGCCTTTATTAAAACTGACAGAAGGCTGAATAAACAGCCTCTAGTCAAGGTACTCAACAAAGACAAATAAGTGTCAAAGCCTGAAATAATATTATATATCAATATTTAGCCAAATACAGTGATGGCTTTTGATGGCAGGTAGCAGTGCAATATTTACAGAAAATAATGGATCATTTTTAACTTTAATAGAAATGATTTTGAAATTTGATGCTAGAATGGTTGCAATGTGTAGTTTGGATAAAAATTAAAGAAGTAACCCCTCTCTAGGATAGAAAGTTCCAAACGAGATTATTAATTTATGAGTAACAGTCGCAAAAGAAATCATACATATTCTATAGCCAATTGAACTAGATTGCACTAGGGAGGGACAAAAGTCATGTTGCATAACTAACATTCATTATATATTGAACTACCAGAAGAAAACAAGGAAGCTGAATTTAATGTTTTTAGTTGGTTTTACAAATATTGTGAAAGATAATATTCTTGTTCAAAGCAAAGGACTAAAAAAGTTTAAATTTTAGGCATTGATTTAAAGTGCAAGTCCACAAACTTTTTATATAAAGGGCTAGATCATAAATATCTTGGTCTTTGCAAGCTGACCGTGCCTCCAATTCTTCTAGCTCTTTCAGGCACAAAGGACAGGTTCTGGGATAGTACTGGGGTCAGCCTGTTCCACCTGGAACACGTTAGGAAATGCTGCAAGACATCATGGGATCCCCAGCTCCGGATGCCTGGCAGGGTTCCTGTTTACAAATGTGCCCCACGAAGGGGCTTGTGCAGAGTTAAAGACCCCAGTCTTCATTTTTCAACATCCTGTTTACCATCTGCCACTGGAAGAACAAAATTAGACATGCCTGTGGCACGTTATGTTTAATAATCTCCTATTGATGCTGCATATTTTCTTTGTGAATATTTAGGATTTTTCTCGTTTAACTGGATTCCCACATCTTCTAACTGATCCACGCTATTTGACCGACCAAGTTGAGTCTTGACATTGAAAACTCAATGAAGAAGAATTTCCCATTTCTTTTATATTTTTTAGGTTTCTTTCTGGGGTCCAACCCTTCACCTTCGTATTTCTAAAAGAAGGAGCATGAAAAAAAAAAAGCCCTCACAGGTTGGTAGGGGTTTCTATCCCAGCATATCATGCCACTATCCTAAGGAAAGCAGACCACAGAGTTACAGGTGAAACTTAAGAAGTCGAGGCTATATTTTACGTGTGTTCATAAATAGTTTTGTTATTTCTCTAATAATACATGCAAAGTCTCCTTTGAAGTTATGAAAGGGGAGAAGACAGAGAGTAAGAGAGGGAGAGAGGGAGGGAGTTTTCCCCTTCTTTTTTTCTAAATGTACTGACAGGCTACCCTGGGCTGGGATTAGACCAAGAACTTCAGAGAGAAAAGGTAGAAAGCACTCATCTCTTGAAGTTTGCCTGCTGGTCTCCTAGCAACTGGCTTCCTGTTTGAGGTACAGTTGAGCTGTGTCAGGACTCAGAACGCTGTGAAGGGGCACGTATTCGCTTTCCCACCGGATGATGAAGTTGTTTGTAATTAATATAAACACTCCATTTAAGCAGCAGGGAAGGAAAGAGGAAGAGTGTTCAGAATGAGCTTTTCGGAGTCGCTGTGCCTGTTGTTGGGACAAGAGGCAGGTGTGTGAGGCGAGGGCTGACGGAGGGCCCACACGGGCCAGGGGGCTGCCTGGCTGAGGCGAGGCACTGGGGGACAGAGCCAGCTGAGGAGGCATTCACTCTCTCTCTCAGGCTGAGGCAGGTGCTGGCTCTCCTCCAGCAGGATTCTGAGAAGAATCCTGCTGACAGGAGGCCACCCACTTACCTCAACTCAGGCCCCGCTGGGAGGGGGCCTCACCCATGTCACCTGCAGAGGGGGCACGTCTGGCCTCCAGACGGCGTTTGCACGGAGACTGTGAGCCCAGTTATCAGATCACTTGGTTTTTAAAGAGACAATAGGAATCTAGATTTGTGTGTGGATGAGAGCATGCACTAAAACCTCCCGATTTAAGAATATTTTCCTCAAACTTTTTCCATTCACCTGAGTCATATAAGGGCCACAATTTGAACAATATCCCTCTGCTTAAATCTTTTCTAAGCAGTCTTTGTTGTTAAAAAAATCTTTTCTATCCCATTTCTAAAAGCCATGCACCTCCCCTTTGAGCAGGGTGATGATATGATGATCTGGGAGGGTGAGAAGCTTCTGAGGCTTTCCAGGCCCACAGCTCAGCCTGTGAGCCTTGTCCCCAGACGCAGGGGCTGTGGCACTCCCACACCTGTCCCCGACCGGCGCAGATCCTTGGCAAAGGGCTATGCTGAGAGGGGAGACCCTGGCTATCGGGGAGCCAGAAACGTGGTGACCAGGGCTTGCCATCGGTGTTTATAGGAGTGAAGAGTCCAATGAGGAAAAATAGCGCAGAGTAAGGGAATGGAGAGTGCACATTTCGGGGGCAGGTGCAGGGTGGGCAGCGGTTTAGCCAAGGACAAACCTGTGAAGCCGAATTCTGCTTCTGGGTAGGTTACAGTAGATCATGGCAGACCAACTCACCCACTGGCAAAAAGCAGGAAAAAACACTTGGTAAATTACAAAAGTCTTATTTTTTAAAATTTTTCAAAAAGGCTTTATTTATTTGAGAGAGAGACAGAGAGTGCACGAGACAGAGCACAAATGGGGAAAAGGGGCAGAAGGAGAGGGAGAAGCAGACCCCCAGCCGAGCAGGGAGCCTGTTGTGAGGCTCAATCCCAGGACCTGGGATCATGACCTGAGCCAAAGGCTCAGACGCTTAACCAACTGAACCACCCAGGCAACAAAGTCTTATTTTTAATGGCATCTGAGAGCTGAGGAAGCTGCAAGAATATATGGACTAAAATTTCAGAAAGCGAAGAGCTGTTGGAGGTGGGTAGACCTTTGGCTGTCCTTCATTCCCCTGGGTCATTTTCTGACTGTAGCCTGAGCTGAGGCCACATGCTCAAACATGTGGCTAACCCCACCTCCCCGCCAGAACATTTTTTGAATCTGAAGCTGGATGGGTAACCAAAGAATTAGGTAAGAAGTTTTAAAAGGTGGAGTGAAATATCCTATGGTCTGGAGGCGCTGAAGAAAGGAAAAGGGTCAGGGGAGCTGAACTAAATACAAAGAGGCAACAGATGAAGGCTGTAGGGAGTGGTGTACTGCCCCAAGGTCCCGCGGGCCCCTTTCACCTGCAGATTCTGGAAGCTGCTAGAGCCTACGAATCTAGGCTTGCCCCTAAGCCAGCTGCTGGAGGACAAAGAGTTTATGACAGTTATGAGAGACAGGGGTGACCCGACTGAAGATCAGAGAGACCGCAAGCAGATGGCTGGGCTCCCTCTTGATATACACCAAATCTGGAATGTGTGTAAGGTGAGATGTTAAAAAAAAACTAAGCACAAAACCTCCCAAAGGTGGAGCTGAATCTCCTGCAGTCTTTCGGGGTTATGGGGACAGAAACCTGCCAGGCTCTAATTGAAATCTCTGGGGAGTCACACCATAGGAAAGGGATAAGCTGAGGGTAGAGGGGGTTTTCCCATAACTCTTACCAAAACTGTATCCACGTCTTGATCCAGCTCAATCTTTGATGAACGGTCTCCTGCCTGACGCCTGATGAGGATCTGGAGCCTTTATACGTCTTTATCCAAATGTCTGGCATACAGTAAAAATTGGCTAAAGAGCAAAGATCATGTCACAGATAACTAAGCAAAAAAACCAGGCAATAGAAATAAACCCACAGGTGGGTCCAGATATTAGCAGTTAAGAACTTTTAAATAGCCATGATTACTATATTTGAGAAAGTAGAGAAGAAGACGGACAGAAGCAATGACAGAATGGAAAGTGTCACCAGACATTTGGAATAGAATCTTTAAAAAGAATCAAATGGACATGTTAGAAATGAAAACACAGTATCTAAAAATGAGAACTCAATGACTGGATTTAATGGCAGATTGTGAACACAGTTTACTAACTAGTTAGAAGATAGGTCATTAGAAAACATTCAGAACAAATGATAGCGAGGACAAATATGGAAAAGGAACATCAATAGTGTGACAGGTGGGTGAGTCGGAGTCTCAAAAGGAACAGGGAGAGGCAATGGAAGCAATATTTAAGGAATTATGACTGAAAAATTTCTCAAACTGATGAAAGACATCATCCCATAGATTCAGAAAGCTCAGTGAACCCCAGGTAAGATAATCACAAACCTGTGGAGCCCTTCTGTGGTGTTTTTAGATCCTGGACTGAGTACATTAAGAAATAAGGGCCTTGACTTAGAGGAATACAAGTATTTACTCAGGGGCATCCACCACCTTTGGTTAGAAAACTTACAGACTCCAAGAAACTCTCTGCTTTTTGCCCCATTTCCCAAGGCACTGCGTACACTGAAATCTCCCTGCTTTGCTCTTGCTTTTCTGTCTCTGAGGGAAATCCGTTTATCCGTTGAATATCCGTTTATCCTTCCAGACCTGTTGGCATGGATGCTCCCCACTGCTCCTCACGTTTGGGCTGAGGGGAGGGCACTCCCGCTATATTCACCAGGAGGGAGGAGTGTTGCAGGAAGAACGTCTGTTCCCGCTCTTCTGCTTGGCCCTATCTCCTTACAGAAGGAGGCCTAATCTTTTGGACTGGAGAGTCAGAGGAGTCTGACTCTTCTCTGCCACCTGTTTCTTTATGCCGTGAGGCTGCCATGTTAAAAATGTCTCCCACACACGCCTTCCTCTCTTCTGCGTTCAGCCTGCATGAGGCAGTCAACAACCCTGCCTGCTGCCGAGTCCGCCCTGCTCACCGGGTTTTCTCCTGAACTCCGTGTGGGTGCAGTTCCTGAGGTCTAGACTTTGAGAGAAATATAAGGACAATTTTTTTTTTTTTTTTTTTTGGCCTGTAGGCCCAAGCCTCATTTTGTAATCCATTTTTATATGCAATATTTTACTCCTTATTATATTTCTTAATTGGTTCAAACTCCAAGGAGATAGAGTGAGCTTTGTTATCACCCTCAAAACCCCAATAAGACACATCTCAAAGGTTACATCTTCTCCAAAGCCTTTCTCATCCCTTGAAAGCAGAATAAACTTTTCCCTTTCTGGCTCTGAAGCACTTCATTATAGCAACCTATTGTGTGGTAATTATTTCTTAATCTAGAAGTCTTCCGCGCTAGGCTCGGGCAGCCTCTTTGAGGCAGGCACCATATCTGATTTGTTTTTGTTTCCTCCTATCGTCTGACAGCATCCGGCACATTCTAGGTATTCGGTATTTGTTTAAAGAAGGGACTCTGGAATTCGCCAAATATCACTGTGTGGGAATCACTAACGCTACCAACTAGTTCTTTGCTCCGCAGCCGTTTTCAAGATCAGGTCCTGAGTCACTGAGACGGGGAAACTGAAGGGACGCCACGAAGAACTGCTTTTTTGGCTCCTTTTCCTTTTTATTCTTGTTAGTTCCTGCACCCCTGCCCTGCACGTGTCTTAGGTTACAGATCATGGACATCTCCCTTGCAGAGGTCAAGGAGTTCGTGATTTCTGTGGAGCCTTCCAGCACAACAGATAGTATCGAAGGAGTGACTGGGTGGGGTGGTTAGGCTCGTTTTTCAAGATCTCGGACTCTAGCCAAGACCCCTGACTCCGGGGCATGAGTGACTTATGGAGGACACCGGAGCACTCATCCTTGTTTTGACCAGTTCCTGGATGTCGGAGAGGACTCGTACACCAGACCGCTGTCTTCAATAAAAACTCCGGACCACAAAGACGAGACTCTCTCCTTTCCTAGTCTCCTTCATGCTGTGTCTGCATCCGCACTCTCTCTATGTCTTCAAGAAACTCTGCTCTCACTTCCTCCCTGCTCACATTTGATTTTGATTTTGCTTAAAGCCAAGGATCCTCTTAGCTGGTCCTGCTGGACCCTTCTGGATTCTTGGACCCAACCTGCCTACCTCATAACCAGGAATGGGCTATTTAAAAAGGTTAACTCTTAGATAACAAAAATTTCTTCTCTAAGCATCAAGTCTAAAATTTTTTTTACCTTTTTGAAAAATAAAATGTTTCCATACATTTGTAAATGTATAACTTTATTTATATATTTTTTTCTGCTCTCTGAAATAGAATATCTTGAGCTCTGCGTAATCTTCCAAAGTCTCAGGACCATAATCCTCAAAAGGCTGTCGAGATCTAAGTTTTTTTGTGCCTGCATCAAGGGACTGAAATGATTTTCAAGTTCAGGGCTTTCTGTCTTCCCCTTTTCTGTTATCCGACACTCATCGCCTCTGACAGGGGCTTAGCTCCAATAACCAGTTAGCCACTTCCAGTCTGGTAGGGTTTAGGAAACCAGGTAAGGAGGACTGTCATAACTATGTGTTCCAAAAAAGTGAAAAGATTCTGAGTGAGAAGCTCTTTTAAAGAGTCAAGAGCCTGGTTTAGTGCATGGACATCACGAGAGGTACAGCTATGGTCTACACTGCTGGGTGATTTCAGTGTCTGTCACCCCCACACTTGGATCAGTGCTGGGGAAGGTGTAGGTGTGGGCGTAGGGGGTAGATGGTAAGGAGCACAAGGGAAAGGAAAAATCCCAGCTCTGAGGAGGTCCCCCATTCTTTTTTTTTAAATTTTTTATTGTTATGTTAAGCACCGTACATTACATCATTAGTTCTTTTTTTGTTGTTTTTTTAAATATATTTTTTTAAGATTTTATTTATTTATTCATGAGAGACAGAGGGAGGGAGAAAGAGAGAGAAGCAGAGGGAGAAAGAAGCAGGCTCCCAAGGAGCAGGGAGCCCGATGCGGGACTCGATCCCAGGACCCCGGGATCATGACCCGAGCCGAAGGCAGATGCCCAAACATCTGAGCCACCCAGGCGCCCCTACATCATTAGTTCTTGATGTAGTGTTCCATGATTCATTGTTTGTGCATAACACCCAGTGCTCCACGCAGAATGTGCCCTCCTTAATACCCATCACCAGGCTAACCCATCCCTCCACCCCCCTCCCCTCTAGAACCCTCAGTTTGTTTTTCAGAGTCCATTGTCTCTCATGGTTCGTCTCCCTCTCCGACTTACTCCCCTTCATTCTTCCCCTCCTGCTATCTTCTTCTTTTTCTTTTTTCTTAACATGTGTTGCATTATTTATTTCAGAAGTACAGATCAGTGATTCAACAGTCTTGCACAATTCACAGCGCTCACCATAGCACATACCCTCCCCAATGTCTATCACCCAGCCACCCCATCCCTCCCACCCCCCACCACTCCAGCAACCCTCAGTTTGTTTCCTGAGATTAAGAATTCCTCATATCAGTGAGGTCATATGATACATGCCTTTCTCTGATTGACTTATTTCACTCAGCATAACACCCTCCAGTTCCATCCATGTCGTTGCAAATGACAAGATCTCATTCCTTTTGATGGCTGCATAATATTCCATTGTGTATATACACCACTTCTTCTTTATCCATTCATCTGTCGATGAACATCTGGGCTCTTTCCACAGTTTGGCTATTGTGGACATTGCTGCTATAAACATTGGGGTGCACGTACCCCTTCGGATCCCTACATTTGTATCTTTGGGGTAAATACCCAGTAGTGCAATTGCTGGATTGTATGGTAGCTCTATTTTCAAGTGTCTGAGGAACCTCCATACTGTTTTCCAGAGTGGTTGCACCAGCTTGCATTCCCACCAACAGTGTAGGAGGGTTCCCCTTTCTCCACATCCCCGCCAATATCTGTCGTTTCCTGACTTGTTAATTCTAGCCATTCTGACGGGTGTGAGGTGGTATCTCATTGAGGTTTTGATTTGTATTTCCCTGATGCTGAGCAATGTTGAGCACTTTTTCGTGTGTCTGTTGGCCATTTGGATGTCTTCTTTGGAAAAATGTCTGTTCATGTCTTCTGCCCATTTCTTGATTGGATTATTTGTTCTTTGGGTGTTGAGTTTGATAAGTTCTTTATAGATTTTGGATAATACCCCTTTATCTGATATCTCATTTGCAAATATTTTCTCCCATTCTGTTGGTTGTCTTTTGGTTTTGTGGACTGTTTCTTTTGCTGTGCAAAAGCTTTTTATCTTGATGAAATCCCAATAGTTCATCTTTGCTCTTGCTTCCCTTGCCTTTGGTGATGTTTCTAGGAAGAAGTTGCTGCGGCTGAGGTCGAAGAGGTTGCTACCTGTGTTCTCCTTTAGGATTTTGATGGACTCCTGTCTCATGTTTAGGTCTTTCAACCATTTGGAGTCTATTTTTGTGTGTGGTGTAAGGAAATGGTCCAGTTTCATTCTTCTGCATGTGGCTGTCCAATTTTCCCAACACCATTTGTTGAAGAGACTGTCTTTTTTCCATTGGACATTCTTTCCCGCTTTGTCACAGATGAGTTGACCATAGAGTTGAGGGCCCATTTCTGGGCTCTCTATTCTGTTCCATTGATCTATGTGTCTGTTTTTGTGCCAGTACCATACTGTCTTGATGATGACAGCTTTGTAATAGAGCTGGAAGTCTGGAATTGTGATGCCGCCAGCTTTGCTTTTCTTTTTCAATATTCCTCTGGCTATTCGGGGTCTCTTCTGGTTCCATACAAATTTTAGGATTATTTGTTCCATTTCTTTGAAAAAAGTGGTTGGTATTTTGATGGGAATTGCATTGAATGTGTAGATTGCTCTAGGTAGCATTGACATCTTCACAATGTTTGTTCTTCCAATCCGTGAGCGTGGAACGTTTTTCCATTTCTTTGTGTCTTCTTCAATTTCTTTCATGAGTATTTTATAGTTTTCTGAGTACAGATCCTTTGCCTCTTTGGTTAAATTTATTCCTAGGTATCTTATGGTTTTGGGTGCGATTGTAAATGGGATCAACTCCTTGATTTGTCTCTCTTCTGTCTTGTTGTTGGTGTATAGGAATGCCACTGATTTCTGTGCATTGATTTTATATCCTGCTACTTTACTAAATTTCTGTATGAGTTCTAGCAGTTTTGGGGTGGAGTCTTTTGGGTTTTCCACATACAGTATCATATCATCTGCAAAGAGTGAGAGTTTGACTTCTCTTTGCCGGTTTGGATGCCTTTGATTTCTTTTTGTTGTCTGATTGCTGTGGCTAGGACTTCTAATACTATGTTGAATAGCAGTGGTGAGAGTGGACATCCCTGCCGCGTTCCTGACCTTAGGGGAAAAGATCTCAGCTTTTCCCCATTGAGAATGATATTCACTGTAGGTTCTTCATAGATGGCTTTTATGATATTGAGGTATGTACCCTCTATCCCTATACTCTGAAGAGTTTTCATCAAGAAAGGATGCTGTACTTTGTCAAATGCTTTTTCTGCATCTATTTAGAGGATCATATGATTCTTGTTCTTTCTTTTGTTAACGTATTGTATCACGTTGATTGATTTGCGGATGTTGAACCAGCCTTGCAGCCCAGGGATAAATCCCACTTGGTCGTGATGGATAATCCTTTTAATGTACTGTTGGATCCTATTGGCTAGGATTTTGGTGAGAATTTTTGCATCCATGTTCATCAAGGATATTGGTCTGTAGTTCTCCTTTTTGATGGGGTCTTTGTCTGGTTTTGGGATCAAGGTAATGGTGGCCTCATAAAATGAGTTTGGAAGTTTTCCTTCCATTTCTATTTTTTGGAATAGTTTCAGGAGAATAGGTATTAATTCTTCTTTAAATGTTTGGTAGAATTCCCCTGGGAAGCCATCTGGCCCTGGGCTTTTGTTTGTTGGGAGATTTTTGATGACTGCTTCAATTTCCTTAGTGGTTATAGGTCTGTTCAGGTTTTCTATTTCTTCCTGGTTCAATTTTGGTAGTTGATACATCTCTAGGAATGCACCCATTTCTTCCAGGTTATGTAATTTGCTGGCATAGAGTTGCTCATAATATGTTCTTATAATTGTTTGTGTTTCTTTGGTGTTGGTTGTGATCTCTCCTCTTTCATTCATGATTTTGTTGATTTGGGTCATTTCTCTTTTCTTTTTGATAAGTCTGGCCAGGGGTTTATCAATCTTGTTAATTCTTTCAAAGAACCAGCTCCTAGTTTCGTTGATCTATTCTATTGTTCTTTTGGTTTCTATTTCATTGATTTCTGCTCTGATCTTTATTATTTCTCTTCTCCTGCCGGGTTTAGGCTTTATTTGCTGTTCTTTCTCCAGCTCCTTTAGGTGTAGGGTTAGGTTGTGTATTTGAGACCTTTCTTGTTTCTTGAGAAAGGCTTGTATTGCTATATACTTTCCTCTCAGGACTGCCTTTGCTGTATCCCAAAGATTTTGAACAGTTGTGTTTTGAGGCGGTCCCATTCTTAAAGAGATAACAAGCATGGGGAGGGGGAGCGGGGAGGGTGAAAAGACAGCTGTTGAAACCACTTATGCGAGAAAGATTGGATTTGTTGTGCTTCATTTATTGATGAGCTCACACTTAGCAGTGACTCTGAATTAATTTACTTTAAACATCTTAAATACAGCACAACAATATAGTTTGGCACCATGAGCTGAGCAATCAGCCTTCCCAGACTGAGCTGGCTTAGGAATAAAAAGAGTCCTCTAGGGAATTTAACACAGAAGGAATTTGGTTTATTTTGTGAAGCAAAACAATTTTTAATGGCATGTCTTACTAATTACTAGGGAACTGAAATATCAGCTTTGGAATCACTTAGGAAGTTTTAGCCAACATCAAATATATCCAGATGTTGACCGCACTCCCAAATCGGATTGTATATATTTTGGGAAAGACCTGTGCAGGTGGTTCTTATCAACAGTGTTATACACAAAGCAGGAAAAGCAAGGGAATAATGTATAAGACTTTATTTCTCCCTTGTATTAATATTAAAAAGATTTTTTGTTTCATATAAAACTTATTGTAGTTTTCTTTGGATATTTTCCCCCACAATTTATGGACAAGTGTAGCTTCATGTGTCTTTATTCAAATGAGAGAAATGGTCTGTGTCCTATAAATGGTCTCTCATTTAATCCCTCTTAGTTATGTAAATACAAAGAGAGTTGGCCTCATTAGTCTAGAATTAGGGATAAAAAGATTCTAGAGTTTTTTTTGAGCATCCTAGAAAAAACTACCTTATCCCATGGTATGCAGAATTGATTTCCAAGGAGGAAATGAATTGATGCAATGATCTCTGTGGTTGCCTTCTTTCTTTTCTTTTCTTCTCTCTTTTTTCTTCTCTTTCTCTTTCTTCTTTCAGTAGTTCTAGTGAGATATAATTCACATGCATGCCATGTCTCAGTCTGCTTGGCTTAAACAACAGATACTTATTTCTCACAGTTCTTGAGTCTGGGAAGTCCAGAATCAAAGTGCTAGCAGATCCTGTTCTTGGTGAGGGCCTCCTCCTGGCTTGTAGATAGCACCTTCTTGCTGTGTGTTCACAGAACCTTTCCTTGATTCATGCACCTGGACAGATAATCTCCCTGTCTTCCTTATAAAGGCATTAATCCCATCCTGAGGGGCCCACCCTCATGACTTAATCTAAACCTAATTATCTCCCCAAAGCCCCACCCTTAAATACTATTACGATGGGGTTTAGGGCTTCGACATCTGAATTTTGGGGAGACACATTCAGCCCAACATTAACCCATCTAAAGTATACAATTCAATGAATTTTAGTATTAACTCACAGATACGTGCAACCATCACCATAATCAACTTTAGAACATTTTTATCACCTCAAAAAGAAACTCCATACTCTTTAGCTATTATTCCATTCTTCCCCTAGTACTCAAATCCAAGCAATCACTAATCTATTTTCTGTCTCTATAGACTTGCCCATTTTGTACATTTCATATGAATGAATTCATGTAACACACGGTCATTGGTGACTTAGACGGGTGGTGTGGATAAGGCTCTCTCATGAAGTTGCAGTCAAGATGTTGGCTGGAGCCTACATGGGCAGAAGGTTTCCGTTCCTCATGACATGGACCTCTCCATAAGACTGCTTGAGTGTCCTCACAATGTGGCTCCTCTTAGAGCAAATGACTTACTGTAAAGCATTTTATGACCTCGCCTCAGAAGTCACACATCATCAGTTTCACCACATTCTATTTGTTAATACCAGTCACCAAACCTACACTCAGAGGACAGGAATAGGATCCACTTCTTGAAGGAAGGAGAATCAAATGATACGTGGACATATTTTTAAGTCACCACAGAAATATTGCTGGATTAAAGATCATTTAAAAACCAATACCATTTCTGGGGCACTCTGGGTGGCTCAGTCAGTTGAGTGTCCAACTCTTGGTCTCAGCTCTGGTCATGATCTCAGGGTCAGGGGATCTAGCCCTGCATCAGGCTTCATGCTCAGTGGAGAGTCTGCTTGAGATTCTCTCCCTCTGCCCCTCCTCCTGCTCACATGCATGCACACTCTCTGAAATAAATAAATATTACTTCATCAAGATAAAAAACTTCTGCACAGCAAAGGAAACAGTGAACAAAACTAAGAGGCAACACACAGAATGGGAGAAGATTTTTGCAAATGACACCACAGATAAAGGGCTGGTATCCAAGATCTATAAAGAACTTCTCAAATTCAACACCCAAAAAACAAATAATCAAGTCAAAATATGGGCAGAATACAAGAACAGACACTTCACCAAAGAAGACATACAAATGGCTAACGTGAAAAAATGTTCAACAACATTAGCCATCAGGGAAATTCAAATCAAAACCACATTGAGATACCATCTTACACCAGTTAGAATGGCAAAAATGAACAAGGCAGGAAATAGTAAATGTTGGCAAGGATGTGGAGAAAGGGAAACCCTCTTACGCTGTTGGTGGGAATGAAAGCTGGTACAGCCACTTTGGAAAACAGTATGGAGGTTCTTCAAAAAGTTAAAAATAGAGCTACCCTATGACCCAGCAATTGCACTGGTGGGTATTTACCCCAAAGACACAGATGCAGTGAAAACAAGGAGCACCTGCACCCCAGTGTTCATAGCAGCAATGTCCATAATAGCCAAACTGTGGAAGGAGCCAAAATGCCCTTCAACAGATGAATGGATAAAGAAGATGTGGTCCAAATATACAATGGAATATTACTCAGCCATCAGAAAGGATGACTATCCACCATTTGCATCAACATGGATGGAACTGGAGGGGATTATGCTAAGTGAAATAAGTCAAGCAGAGAAAGACAATTATCATATGGTTTCACTCATATGTGGAACATAAGGAATAGAGTGGAGGACATTAGGGGAAGGAAAGGAAAACTGAAGGGGGGGGAATCATAGGGGAAGACGAACCATGAGAGACTATGGACTCCAGGAAACAATCTGAGGGTTTCAGAGGGGAGGGGTTGGGGGGATGGGTAGCCAGCCCAGTGATGGGTATTAAGGAGGGCACATATTGTAATGAGCACTGGGTGTTATATGCAAATAATGCATCATTGAACACTACATCAAAAACTAATGATGTAGTGTATGGTGAGTAATATAACATAAGAAAAAAATTTCAAGGAAAGAAAATTCAGTTGTATTGCTAATTATATTTCCCTTCTAATAATAAAATTCTAATCATAGGTAAAAAAATAAAATAAAGAAATATTTTTTAAAAACCAATGCCATTTCTTTATACCAGCAATAATTAACTAGAAAATGTAACCACAACAAAACACACTATTTACCACTTAAGAATTAACTAAGAACTAATGATGTAATGTATGGTGATTAACATAACATAATATAATAAAATAAAAAAAAGAATCAACTAAGGAAAGTGAGTCCTCTATAAAGGATATAGAGGAAGGTCTGATCAATGGAAAGATATTATATGTTTTATCATGGGACAACATACTAATATAAACATGTCAATCTCCTCCCCCAGTTCTCTAAAACTTTACTATTATCAAAATAAAGAGTCAATTTTAACTGTTTGAGATTTTGATAACTTATGCCAAAATCCATACGGAAAAATGGCAGTCTACAAATAGGTAAGATAATTTTAACTTTAACAGGGCGCCTGGGTGGCTCAGTTGGTTAAGCGACTGCCTTCGGCTCAGGTCATGATCCTGGGGTCCCGGGATCGAGTCCCGGACCGGGCTCCCTGCTCAGCAGGGGGTCTGCTTCTCCCTCTGACCCTCTTCCCTCTCATGCTGTTTCTCTCTCTCTCTCTCAAATAAATAAATAAAATCTTTAAAAAAAATTTTAACTTTAACAAAGAGGCATAAAGGGGGCACTTGCAGGGCACCTGGGTGGCTTCGCTAGTTAAGGGGCCCTGGGTTCAAGCCCCGAGTTGGGCTCCCTGCTCAGTGGGGAATCCACTCGTCCCTCTTCCTCTGTCCCTCCCCGCAATGCGAGTGCTCTCTCTCACACTCTCTCCCCCACAAAAATAAATAAAATCTTTAAAAAAGAAAGAAGGGTGCTTGCCCTATCATATATTAAACATATTGGAGAGTGATAATAAAAACCACACCAAGCCCCAAACAGTATGATACCAGCACAAGAACAATCAAATGGACTGTTGGAACAGAGGGGAAAGCTCATTAAGAGAGGTACAAATGTATATCAGAACTTAAGATAAATATGATGCCACAAATCAATGGGGACCAGTTGGCTTGTCTGACAGATGGTACTGGGAAAGTGACCACTATAAGGTGAAAGACACAATGCACGCTTACCTAACACCATGTGAAAAGAGGGATGCAAGATGGATAAAAGAACTAAATATAGAAGGTTAAACTATCTGGTTCATAGGAAAAATGTCAACAATATTGTTCTGAATTAACAGTATAAAACCTGACAAAATTGTATTTGTTTAAATGAAAATTAAGTATTACTTTCCAAAAAAAAATAAACCATGGATATCTTTTGATAGAATGAGAGATGTTTGTAATGTCTAAAACTAAAAATTATATTAATATCTAGAATGCTGCTTCTGAAACTTTAATAGGCATACTAATTCCCTGGGGACCTTGTTAAACTTCAGATTCTGATTCAGTAGGTCTGGGGTGGAGCTCTGAATTCTGCATTTCTAACAAGCTTCCTGCTGATGTCAATGCTTCTGAAAAGCAAGGATCTAGAAGATGCAACAAACTCCCCAAATGGGAGAAATGCCAATGGAAAAATGGACAAAGGTCATGAGCACATGATTTATAGATAGAAAACCCAAAAGGTGATCAAACATATGGGTTTGATAATTAATGAGTCTCAAACTCATTAATTATCAGATAAATGCAAGTTAAAACAATAGCAAGATATTATTTCACATATATCAGTGTGTCAAAAATTAGGAGGATTGAAAATGCCAATTATTGGTATGGATTTGGGGAATATGGAAATACTCATGCACTGTTGGTGGGAGGGTAGACAGGCATAGCCATTTTTCTGAGCAGTCTAGCACTATTTGATAAATTTAAATATATTCATACCAGTTGTACAGGCACTCTACTCCTGGTTACATTTTTCCCAAAAAATTCTCACAAAAGCTCATAAAAAGACATGTTTATTTATAAAGATGTTTATTAGATCATTATTTATGGTGCTAGGAGTTGGAGGTTCTCTGGAAGTCAATTCCTGAGAGAGTGGACAGACGCCCACCTTAGAATATGCATCATGTTAATGGATCAGAAAACTTAATGTTGTTAAGATGAAAATACTCCTCTAATTGACGTACAGATTCAACATAACCCCTATTAAAATCCAAGCTACTTTTTCTGTGGAAATTGACAAACTGATCTTAAAATTCATATGATAATGCAAGGGACATAGAATAGCTACATGGGGGGTTCCTAGGTAGCTCAGTTGGTTGAACATCTGACTTCTGCTGAGGTCATGGTCTTCGGGGCATGGGATCCAGTCCTGTGTTGGGCTCCGTGCTCAGCAGGGAGTCTGCTTGAGATTCTCTCTCTCCTTCCTCTGCCTCTCCCTCCTCTTTCTCTCTCTCTCAAATAAATAAATCTTTTTTTTTTTTTTTTTTTTTTTTTTTAGCTTAATGGGACTTTTGGCATGGTGGAGTGAAGAGTTTGGCAAATCCAACTAATCTTACTCAATGGTAAAAGACTGAAAGCTTTTTCCCTAAGATGAGGAACAAAACAATTATGTCCTATCTTGCCACTTCAATTCAACATTCTGCCAGAGGTTCTAGCCAGAGGAGTTAGGCAAGAAAAAAAAAGTAAAAATCATCCAGATTGTAAAGAAAGAAGTAAAACTATCTCTACTTGCAGATGACATGATCTTCTTTATAGAAAACCCTAAAGAATCCACTTAAAATATTATTAGAATAAATGAGTTCAGCAAAGTTGAAGGATATAAAATTAATACACAAAAGTCAATTATATTTCTATATACTTGTACTGATCAATTAAAAAATAAAATTAATAATATGATTCCATTTACAATAGCATCAAAAAGAAGAAACTTAATACATTTCAAAAAGGGGTGTAAAACCTACACTCTTAAAACTACAAAACATTGTTAAAAGAAATTAAGAGAAGCCCTAATAAATGGAAATCCATTTCATGTTCATGGATTAGGAGATTTTTCTATTTAGATGACAATACTCCCCAAACTGACCTGTAAATTCAATGCAATCCCTATCAAAATCACAGCTGGCTTCTCTGTGGAAATTGAAAAGCTGATTCTAAAATTTGTATGGAAATTCAAGGGACCCAGAATCATCAAACAATCCTGAAAAAGAACAAAGTGTGACAGCTCCTGATTTCAGAACTTACTACAAAACTATAGTAATCAAGACAGTGAAGTACTGATAAAGATAGACTTTGGCGTCAACAGAATGAAAATTTCAGATAAACTGTCACATTTTTAATCGACTGATTTTTGACAAAGGTGCCAACACAATTCAATGAGTAAGAATAATCTTTTCAATAAATAGTACTGGGACAGCTGAATATCCACATGTAAATACATACTTTGGACTCTTCACACCACATACAAAAATTAACTCCAAATGGAACAGGACCTAAATGGAAAAGCATTGAAACTATAATATTTTTAGACAAAAACAAGGGCATAAACCTTCATCACCTCCCATTAGGCAATGGCTTCTTAGATACGACACCAGAGGAACAAGAAGAGAAAAAAAAATATTGGACATCACCAAAATTAAAAACTTCTGTACATCAAGGGACACCATTAAGGAAGTCAAAAGAGAACGCACAGAATGAGAGATAACTTTTGGAAATTGTATGTCTAATAAGGGAGTAGTATCCAGAATATGGATATATGGAAAGATATGGAATAAATATATGGAAAGATAGATATGGAAAGAACCCTTAAAATTCAATAATAACCCATTTAAAAAATGGCCAAAGGATCTGAATATTTCTCCAAAAAAGCATACATATGGCCAATAAGCACATGAAAAGATGCTTAACATGATTGGCCATTAGAGCAGTGCAAACCAAAACCACAATGAAATAGCCAGTCAATAACAAGAACTGCTGAGAATGTGGAGAAACTGGAACCCTAATACATTGCTAGCAAAAATATAAAATGGCACCGCCATTTTGAAAAACATTTTGGCAATTTCTTAAAAAGCTAAATAAACTTTCTATATGGTCCTTCAATTCCATTCCTAGGTATTTACTCAAGAGAAATGAAAGCGGGCTGTCCAGACAAGGATTTGTAAGGCAAACGTGTAGAGACAGGAAACATCAGTGTTGGCCTGGGTCTGCAGGTGGGGAGCAGGTATTGGCTACAAGTGGAATGAGTTAAGTTTTGTGGTGTTGGAGACATTTTAACATTGGGTTTTTGGGTTACACAGATCTACAAATTTACTTAATGGCATTGACTTACATGCATACAATGGGTGAATTTTATGGTATGAAAATTATAGTTCAGTAAAACTGTTAAAAAAAAATAACCAGTAAGAGGTAGGAGAAATGGTGGTATGGATAAATCAAGACTGGCAATATGCTGGGGCACCTGGGTGGCTCAGTCGGTTAAGCATCTGACTCTTGATTTTGGCTCAGGTCGTGATCTTGGGATCATGGGATCAAGCTACAAGTGGGCCTTGTGCTCAGTGCAAGTCTGCTTGAAATTCTCTCTCCCTTTCCCTCTGCCCCTCCCCCTGTTCTCTCTCTCTCAAAATAAAATAAATAAATAAATAAATAAATAAAATATTTTAAAAATTGGCAATATGTCAAAAATTGTTGAAGCTTCATGATTTGCAATGAGGGTCCATTATACTATTCCTTCTATTTTGGAATAAATTTGAAAATGTTCATGATACAAAGTTAAAAAATAAACCAGTAGTGTTCTAAGAAAAATTTGTAACCAAAAACCACGCGACCAGAAAAGTCTACTTAATGGCAAGACTATTCAGAAAGAAATTCCACCTAGAGATTAATTGTACACATTTCTAATTAATAAATTCAAACTAAGCATTTGAGTTGTCTTTATTCAACTACCATTTAAAGAGGTAAATCTTGAAAATCTGTATGGCAATGCTCACAGGTCTGTGTGCCCCAAAACACCATGTTGCTAGATGCTCAGCATCTCCTCGGGCGGGCAAACAAGACTGCCCGCTGGATGACCCCACTTGCTCTCTGCAGGTTGCCTGGCAACAAGTTCTCTGGGATCAGGGGCTTTCCCCCCACCGGTAGAAGGGGCTGCACACAGTCTTGACTTTCCACAGTCTCCAGGTGCTATCAGCACTGGTCTGCAATCCCCCTGGACAGCTAGAGTTTATGCTCAGACATTTTCTCCTCTTGTGAGGCTGCTCTCTGATTGCCCTGTGAAAATGCAGAGCAATAGAAGGACACGGAGCACAGTTTTTCTGCTTATAGCCCTTTTGAAAAAGTTAAAGGGGTTAGTTAGATCATTCTTGGGGTGGGAGACATGGCTCCAGGGGGCAATGGCAGGCCACTGGCTGAGCTGAGATTGTCAGTGACCATGTGGTCCGAGATTGATGCCCATGGACTGCAGGAGCCATAGAGTAGTGGTTCAGACTTTAAAGAGAGGTATCTAATGTAAGATAAGCCTGCCCACGATTCTATTACTTTACTTTTCTGGAAAATATTTTGAGCTTTAAGGACAAGAAGAAAGAAACAAAAGAGCCCTTTCCTAGGCCATCAACAGAATGGCTGGGTCATCCTAACCAATTAAATCTGAAATCTATTAATATGCAGCAACCAGGGTCATTTTGTGGAGAATCGACAGCAGAAGTGTGAACTGGGCTCCCTCCACCATTGCCACCACTGGCCAGGGGAGCCCTGATAAGTGTGTTCATTTACAGGACATGAAAGGGCCACAGAAGAGAAGTTAAGGGAAACCAAGAGGCAGGTAATAGAGTGGGTGGTTAATCAAGATCCCCTGCTGCTAAGTGAACTGTCTAGAAACCATCGAATTCTTTTTTTTATCATTTTATTTTTTCACCATGATAAATGTGCTCTTTAATCCCCAGCCCCTATTTCCCCCACCCCCCCCCCACCTCCCTTCTGGTAACCATCAGTTTGTTCTCTAGAGTTAAGAGTCTATTTCTTGGTTTATCTCTCTCTTTTTTTTTCTTTGCTTGTTTGTTTTGTTTCTTAAATTCCACATATGTGTGAGATCATGTGGTATTTGTCTTTCTCTGACGTACTTATTTCTTTTAGCATAATCCTCTCTAGATCCATCTATGTCATTGCAAATGGCAAGATTTTATTATTTTTCATGGCTGAATAATATTCCATTGTTTATATGTACCACATCATCTTTCTCCATTCATCTATTGATGGCCACTTGGGCTGCTTCCGTTATTTGGCTATTGTAAATAATGCTACAATAAACATAGGGGTGCATGTATCCCTTTCAATTAGTGTTTTTGTATTTTTTTGGTAAGTACCCAGTAGTGCAATTACTGGATCATAGGGTAGTTCTATTTTTAATTTTTTGAGAAAGCTCCCTACGCTTTTCCACAGTGGCTTCACCAATCTGCATTTCCACCAACAGTGCACGAGGGTTCCTTTTTCTCCACATCCTCACCAACACCTGTTATTTCCTGTGTTAATTTTAGCCATTCTGACAGGTGTGAGGTGATATCTCATTGTGGTTTTGATGATGAGTGATATTCAGCATCTTTTCATGTGTCTGTTGGTCATCTGTATGTCTTCTTGGGAGAAATGTCTGTTCAAGTTTTCTGCCCATTTTTAAGTTGGATTATTTGTTTTTGGGGTATTGCTTTCATCAGTTCTTTATACATTTTGGATACTGACACTTTATCAGATACATCATTTGCAGATATCTTTTCCCTTTTGCAGATATCTTCTCCCGGTAGCCTTTTTGTTTTGTTGATTGTTTCCTTTGCTGGGCAGAAGCTTTTTATTTTGATGAAGTCCCAATAGTTTATTTTTGCTTTTATTTCCCTTGCCTCAGGAAACATACCTAGAAAAACGTTGCTACGACCAATGTCAGAGAGATTATTGCCCATGCTCTCTTCAAGGATCTTTATGGTTTCAGGTCTCACATTTAGGTCTTTAATCCATTTTGAGTTTATTTTTGTGTATTGTGTAAGAAAGTGGTCCAATTTCATTCTTTTGCATGTAGCGGTCCAGTTTTCCCAACACCATTTGTTGAAGAGACTGTCTTTTTCCCCTTGGATATTCATTCCTCTTTTGTCAGAGATTAATTGACCATATAATTGTAGGTTTATTTCTGGGTTTTCTATTCTGTTCCACTGATCTATGTGTCTATTTTTATGCCAGTACCATACTGTCTTACTACTACTTTGTAATATATAACCTGTCCAATCTAGAATTGGGTGACAGGGGATTCGGGTCCACATAACTGAACAAAGGACACATCTCTGAGACTTTGAACATAATGTGGAATTCTATTGATGTCATCATGGCCATTTGAGATAGTTTGTGGGCATCAGGAGGAGCTCTCAACCAACCCCTGACTCAGAGTCTGCCGGATGATTTAACACAGAGACTTCCAAATAGAAGTCATGCCAACCTTGTTCCATGAGTGAATGGGGGTGGGGGGGTGGGGAAGTATTATGAGATGTAGGATAATTTTAGCTGAGGTATACCATGTCTCAAGGGAGAAGATGGAGATAAGGGGCCAAATAGGGGCCCGCATGTCTGGCTGCAATGGAAAGAAAGGGGTGGAAGTAGGGGTGAGCAAAGAAAGAAGACCTAAGGGTCAGACTCATGTAAGACAATCAGGCTGTTGGCCAAAGGGCTTGTTACTGAGGAAGCAGACTGACAGGCTACCCAATCATAATCTGTGGGGAAAAAAAAAAGGCAGACTTCTGAAATCTGGGCTGCTGCGGGCTCTGGGATCCCCCTTCCTTCCTGGGTCAGGGGCCTAGGACGGTCCAGAGGGGCTGTATCAATCTCAGTGCTGACCCTTGAACAAGTGACTTTCTGGCTTGGAGGCCTCTCCTGGCCAATCTTGGGGGCTGCCTAGAGGGACAGAGAAGTCAGAGGCCATAGGAACAGTTGTGGAGGGGGGAGGAGGTAAGAGGTAAGACATCCTGCCTGGACATGATGCAGGCAGGGTTTCTGGGGGATGCAATCTTGGGTCTAGGGGTCATCTAGGGGCTTCTGGGTTTTTTAAAATCTCATTCTTGCTTTTTTTTTTTTTTTTTTTAATCTCATTCTTGTCATAGCCAGAGTGATCTTCATGATGGACACGTCCTGGTTTACACTGGGGAAAGTGTGATGGCCAGATGGGCTTTGTCTCCCTGAGAAGTGGCAACAGTGGCAGCCACTGTAATAGCCAACCCAGGCTGACCACTCTCCAGGTGAGGACTTTGTGCATATTAACTCATAAATCCTCACGAGGATTCCATCAGGTAGATTACCTCTGCTTTACAGATGAGGAAACAGAGGCACAGAGAAGTTAAATATCTAGTCCAGGGCAATGCAGCCAGTAAGGATGTTGGTGTTCAGGAGAAGCCGCTGGTCATGTGAATGCACAGACATGGAAGGACACACAGACTGCCTCTCAGACCATGGACTACATACCTGTGCCACTTTCCCACCTCACCTCTGCTGGTCTCAGAAAGGCTGGGGCAGTGAGTGGTGTGGTATGGTGTTAAAGAAAGTGAACTATGGAGTCAGATGACCTGAGTTCAAGTCCTGGTTCTAACACTTGGTCCATGGCAAGTTACTTAGACTCTCGATCCCGGGACTCCAGGATCATGGCCTGAGCCGAAGACAGTCGCTTAACCAACTGAGCCACCCAGGCACCCAAGTTACTTAGACTCTCTACGCCTCTGCATCCTTATCCTTAAAAAGTGGGTGCTTATGTTAGCACCTCCCTCATAGGACATTATCAGTATTAAATGAGACAACGTGTTAATTCCAGACACAGGGCTGGGTATGCAGGAAGCCCTAAGTAAATGCTGGTCATTGTCGTTGCTCATACAGCTGGAGGTGCAACTCACACATTGTATGACTCTATTATATCCATACATCCATATATATCCAGGCAGCAAGACAGAGGATGGCGGGAAGGACAAAAAGTACCCTCTCTGTTTAAAGGAGCCCTTCAGGAAATCCAACACAACTTTCCAGCTTGCATCTCAGAAGCCAGAACTTAGTCATGTGGCCACTCTAGGCACAAGGAGACTCTGAAATACATGGTGGTCCTGAATCTAGGTTCTGATTCCAAGGAGAAGGGGATAAAGGATGATGAGATCCATTCTTTGCCATACTTCTCCAGACACGTGGAGGTTTTCAGAATTTCAAAATAATCATAGAGATGGATGATCCATTTGATTTTACATTGTAGCAGAATCTTCTCTTGGCTTACTCAATCAATACCCATTCCCTCTATCTCCCTTTCTAGCAGAATCCCCATTTTTAGGGGAGAGAAATGCAATTTTGAAAGAAAGCTGTTTCCTTTACTTCCCTTGTATAAAGTGAAGCCATGAGACCCACTTCAGGTCTACGAGGCATAAACCAGCATCTTGCTCAGTATCTGGGAAACTATTTGCTCCCTAGAGAGAGGTGCTTTCTGCCATTTCCCCTCCTTCTTCCTGCCTAGACTGTGGAGGTGATGGCTAGAGCTGAAGCACCACATTGAGCCCAAAGGCAAAGACCAACTATAGAGGTGACCTTAGTTTTAATATCCTGAAGCCTGTCAACTCACATTGGCAACCATGCATCCAGACTTCTTGTATGAGAAAAAAACAAAAAACCCCAAAAAACCACTTAAGTGTTTAAACCACTACCAGCCTCTCCATTTGTGAGAAATTTCCAAATGTCTATCATCTAAGCCACCCAGTTGATGGGATTTTGTTGTAACTGTCCAAGCAGACAAGGACAAAATGTATACAAATAAACTTAAGAAACTTAAAAATTCCCTTGCAGGGACGTATATAGAACTTGAAATAAATGGAAAGCTAAAATATTTCTGATAAGAAAATTCAAATATTGGGGATGTCAATTTTACCTAAGATAGTTTATGCCATGATCCTGATTAAAAAAGGAATATTAACTGGATATTTTTGAGAATTGGGCAAGTGGGATGATGAAGTTCATATGGAGAAATAAATGTGTCATGGAGCCAGGCTATCTCCATCCCAGTTCCCCAGTGAAAATGGAAGAAAGCCAAAAACCAAACAGAAATGTCCTGGTGAAGCTTGGCCTATTCTTCGTTCATCGGTAAGACCGAGTCATGGGGCCAGACCTGGCTGCTGGGGAGAGTAGGGCTGGGGACATGGCAGTCTCCCAGTAACCACACTGTGACTATGGAAGGGGACCCATTGCCTTATGTATTTCTTCCAAGGACTGAGAGGAGGCTTATCATCATCCCTATTTTAGATACCTCCCTCAGCTTTAGGGAGGTTAACAACGCTCCCAAGTTCACAATTAGTCATCGTCAGCACTGGGAAGCAAACTGAGTTTGTTTTTTTGCAGCAATGAATCCCAAGCCTGAGCTTTTTTTTCTCCACAGCATGTTTAGATTTTAGAGCTGGAAGGGAATTTAGAGATGACCTGGTTGCCCCCTAGATGGTAAAATGCATGTAGGCATCTCCTGGAGTATCCACTCAATTAGACATGTTGCCTGCCTGATTCTCCTCCAGATGAGCAAACTGAGGTCTGGCAGAACTGGAATGAGGCCCTGTGTCAGTTTATTGCTTTCTGTCTTCTAGGCCACAATGCCATGATGCCCTCTGTCCTCCATATGAAGACATTCCAGCCCATCCAACCCCTCTTGCCAGAGGCTAAATCCTTTATTCTGCACTAAGAGGGTTGAATATGGCCCACAGGCAGGCATCTTGCAGTTTTGCATGCAATGATAACTTCACAGAAAAGTTTGACTTCTCATCTGAGGTCCTTCATTTCACTTCTGAGGCTTCACCAGCCTCACTTTCTTCTTGATGACCCCACTTCTAGATAAAAACAAAGTTCTTTCTGACTTTCCTTCCTCCTTGAATTCAGTTTGGAAACTGCCCTAAACTCTTCACACCTGGAACTGATTTCTCTCTCAGCTGCTTCTTTACAAATCTGGACTCTTAAATTGTCATTCCCTTGCACTCCTAATCTGAGGCCAGATCCACCTTTGGTTTAATTCCAAATGCCTTCTGCCTCATAATTAACTGTTGCTATCCCTGGCAGTCACAGGGAAGAATCTGGCACTGGGCCCAACCCTGTCCCCAGATGTCTGCCTTGCGTCGCATCTGCTCTGCTCACACCAGGACCACACCACTCGAACTTTCCTGCACGGTTTAGTCACCACCAGTAAGCTTCTTACCTATTACCAATTTGCACTTGCTGGACACACACACACACACACACACACACACACACACACACCCCTTACAGACACACACAGCCTTACCATTTATATGGGTTTGTTCTCACCTGCACCTAAACACAGATACATGCATTACACCCCCCGGAACCAGTGGGTTATTCGTCACAGCAGTAATGAATCTGGGAAAGCCCAGACCTGCCCTTGGAGTTGACTTCACTTTTGCCCATCAGGAACGATTCTCCTGGGTGACAGGAGGGAGTAGTTCAATGTCAATCATTGAGATGCAAGAGCCAAACTGAACCAAACCTCAACAATTCATAACCTGAGGCACTGGAGAACTCTAATTAAAACCTCTTAAAGGAAATTTTGAGAGGCAGTGATTATCTTGCTAAGTAACCCCTATTTTAAGTGTCCTCCTGAGTAGGAAAATTTCTGTCTGAATAGGCCAGCATCCTTTAAATTTCATGCAGATGAAAAAAGTGTCATAACATTAAAGATACAGGAATAAAAGGAGTTCCTTCAACTCATGTATTTCTTTGACACTGAAAATAATAGCTCTCATTACAAGTAATATTATGTGATGTCTTGAGCCTACAAAGTTGGACATTTGGTTATGTCATTACCAACATTTATCTGCATTCACCTTGTGTGTTCAATCTTATTTTAGGGAAAAAGAATGTAAATCCAAATAATCACAATGTAATCAGGCCATAAAGGATTCTTTACAAACCAGCAACAGACGCTGTATCTCTCCCTTTCCATGATCACTTCTTTCAGCTAAGTCTGAAACACAAATGTTGGAGATACAAGGACCAACCCTGGCTGAAGTCTTGAGCTCTCTCTCTGTCTACATCTAGGAAAACTGGGGGCCACATCAGTAGCCAAATGCAACACCTTTGAATTTCTTTCTGTTCATGTCCTAAATCTCCTGATTTATCCTTATCCTGGGAAGAAAAAGGAAAGTCAGATGCTCCTGGTGAAAGGAAGTTAGAGTGTGAAAGTCATCCAAAGTGAGCTGCCAGGGAGGAGGTTCTATGGTGAGTAGGGAAGATGGAAGAGGGCAAATCAAAGGCGTTCACCAGGCTGGGACGAAGGCAAGGTGGCTGTGCCAACAACCCGTCATCTGTCTGGGGAACCACTGCAGGCCTGTGGCTCAGGTGCAGAGGTGGGGAAGCAGGACACGTGAGGGGTCTAGCATATGTCTTGGGAACAGCAGCTGAGGCGGGAAAGACCATGTGTGTGGGGCCAGCTTTGGGCGCAGCAGCCCAGAGCCCAGGAGCCCACTGGAGATGCGCTCGACTGGGGGTCTTGCAGATGGGTACAAGAATGAGGCAGAGTGAATGCTGACAGCAGGGAGAAACATGCTCGTTGTAATGAAGTAGTGCGGAGAGCGGCCCTTTATATGGGTAGTGTAGTTGTATTCCCGCATCTCCAGAAGCTCCTGGGACAAGCCAGTCCCAGGGGTGATGCTCTGCATTTCCACAACTCCCCTGAGGCCCTACCCTTCCACGAGCGTCAGTCAGACTGTGTTCTCAGGTGGAGGTTGTCAGAGTGAAGCGCTAAGGGCAAAGTAAAACCCCACCCATTGCTTGGGCTTTGACTTTCCAAATGGACGTTTACATCGCTAATTGGGCAAAACCCCATCTTTTGAGTACCAAAACCACAGTGTGTGCCATACACGATAGGCCTGGAAAAGGAAGCCGGATGTTGTCATCACCAGCTCTCCTGCCCTAAACTTGATCAAGGGTCTGCTGACTGAGGAGAGTCGGGGAGGAAGATGAGAGCCATGGTGCTGGCATGTGGCCCTGTGCTCTTGCCCCACCTCACCTCTCTGGGGCTGAGTCTGGGACACAGACCCCTTTACGTTTAGGAGTGTAGGGGGAGAGAGAATGTGTGCCTTGCTATGCATCTGGTGCACTGAGGGCCTCACAAATGTGGGGGTGGAGGCCATTATGGCTGGGATGGTGTCAGGGGCACGGAGGGCTTGATGCCGGCCAGCCCTGGCAGCACTTCAGCCCACAGAGGCCAGGGCAGGCAGCTCAGAAGGGAGTTTTCTTGTGTGGGAGAGAGAGGTGCGAGAGGGCAGACTCACAGCTAGAAACAGAAGTGCAGATGGTAAATTGCGCAAGGTTGTTAGTCTACTGCAGGAGTCTGAGTGGGGCGGGACAAAGATGAAAATCCTATTGGGATTTACAGCTTTCAACCCACCTCTCCCTCCTGGAATCAGGAATCCACAAGTTTATCGGTTTGATTGTTAGTTTGCTTGGCTATTATTTCGATCATTCATTTGTTTCCATTGTTTTCAGCACCTACTCTATTTTTAGAGTTTAAACCTTGAATGAGCTACCAAACCAGCTCTTTCCAGCTTTAAGGCACGTTTCCTCATTCCATCCTGGGAAGTGGTGATCAGACGGGAGTTGCTCTGCCCAGACTTTTCATTGTTCTGGATTCTGTGATCCTACTGCCTTTTAGCTGGAAAGGTAAAGTTTTTAGAAATTTTAAGATTCATTTATTTATTTATTTGAGAGAGAGAGAGAGAGAGAGAGAGAGAGAGAGAAACAGCACGAAAGGGGAGAGGGTCAGAGGGAGAAGCAGGCTCCCCGCTGAGCAGGGAGCCCGATGCGGGACTCGATCCCGGGACTCCAGGATCATGACCTGAGCTGAAGGCAGTCGCTTAACCAACTGAGCCTCCCAGGCGCCCAAGTTTTTAGAAATTTTAAACCATCAGACATTTGTGTGGTCATTTTGCAGAGAGGGGAAACACATATTATCTCTCTGTGAGCTTCCTGCAGTTCAGCAACTATTGCACTTATGAAAAGATGTGAGAGAACATCTAATTTTCAGAAGTCAAAGACATTTCAGGATGGTGAACATATAACTTCTTTGTGGATCTCAAGATCAGAGGGCTCAGAGAGAAGTTCCAGCCTCCGTTTAACTTCAGGCCCCTTGACTGACTCTTATTCTTCTTGAGCAAATAAGGCAGTGGCTATGTTCCAAGTATTTCTGAGGAATAGACTCCACAAACACTGGAAACTCATAGCCATAGAGATTTAACGCGATCTAGGAACAAAAGTGTAATGGCTCCCGGAGGCTGTCAAGAGTGGCTTTCCTCAAGCTTCTTTTATTCTTAGGTTTCTTCTGGGGGAAAGAAGGATGGTAAGTGGATTTATGGACCATACATTAGGTGGATCATCAACCTCGACATTTCCAGAAGAATCCATTAACATAGCAGTAGACACTGGCAGACATCCTGCCTCCTGTGTATAGAATTCAATACAAAGTTTCTTCTATACACTCGCAAAGGGGACTATGTATTTTTCAGTACCTATTTCCTTACTGTAAAGAACAAGAGAAGTGACTGAGGTGTTTTGCATGTCAAAGTATGTGGATATCTCGCCTAGTCCATACTCAATGTCTGACCACAACTCACCTTCCTAATGTGACTTGCAAATGCCTAGCATCGGTCATGAAAACCGATTGAGCTCAGGGCATATCCATCACCCCCAGTGGGGAAGTAATGTGAAGTGCATGCTGACAGCTTATTCCAGGCAACAAATGGCTTCCTTTCTGGTTGTGTTGGAAGCTGAAGGTTTTTCTTATTATAAAAAGATGCTATTTAAATTATTGTTTGCTTTTGCTCTGATGTGAGAAAGGACAAAAAGAGAGTGTGGATTGCAAAGACCCCTTTCCTGCTGAGATGAAACTGAGAAGGATAGGCTGCAAGCTGAGAGGGCATCTGTGGTCTCTGCTTGCCTATAGATCCCAGGCTAGCTGGAAGACACCTCATTCCATTACAGGGGCGACGCAGATTCAGAAAGGAAGTACAAAAGCCTCCAAGGTCACAGGCTTTCTCTGAGAGGAAAGGAGCTAATGAAGGAAGCCACAAAGAGATGGCAAGGAAACCCAGAAGGAATGAGTCTGTCAAGAGCAATTTTCCATTGGCTTTTGTTATGCATAAGACAATTAGGAGACATTCAAGGCCAAGTCCTTCAAGGGCAGTCATAAACAAAACTTTCTTCAGCATTTGTGGTAGGTTCACAGATTAACTGGGTCAGTGCCTCATTTGCAACTCAGCTGGTGAAGGATGTCCCTGCCTTTCAGATGTCATGTGGCAGGTTGTTCTCTGGGCTTTGAGGAATTCACCAAGATAACTGGTAAGCTGAAGAGTGATGTTCAGAGCATAGCTGATATCAGCTGAGGCAGAACCTCTTGGGGGAAACTGAGCCTCACCCTGAGCAAGTCCATACATTTGATTTTTGTTTATGTGTTGAGAGTCTGTGCCCAAGGAACTGACTCACACTAACCAAAGCCACAAGAGGCAGAAGCAAAAGCTCAAGTGACAATTCATTAATTTACAGCACAAACGTCACAGTGGCATACTGTGTCAGCTCATCAGCATGTTGGCTCCCCAGAGGGATGGCAAACCCCAGTGCTGATAAGACCAAGCAGGTAAAGAAATGAACTGACCAAAGGTAAGGTGAAGGGGAATCATGGAGATTGTGCCCAACAGGGAACCCTATTTCCCTTATAAAATATGCAGCCAATGTGATCTCTACCCAATTTTTGCTGTTCAGAATTTGTTGTGTCCAGAGTTTCTGATTTTTCAGAAGTTGAAGATCTAGATTTATATGAGAAATTTCCTGATATATAAATATTAGCAACTAATTTTAAAAATCACTGTGCAAGCCAAACATGCCCACACACTTCTCATTTGTAACCACTCATTAAATTATAACCAGAATGCTGCTTTGAGAGCCAGTTTTAGGATAAAGGAGTTAGTTGATTGACCTCAATGGTTAGGGTCATCAAACTGTAAAAGTTGATGTGTCTGTTTCCATCCTGCAGGCATGCATCTGCCAGGAAGGGTGGAAGTCTCCTCTAGTCCAGATACACAGTCACTTCGTCTCAATTTTACAGGTCTCAGTAAGATCACCCCCCTGCCCCCCCAGGCTAGCAAAACTCTCTTCATTTACATTGTGGTGTTTGCCAATTAAGGCCCCACCTTTCTATACCTCTTCTGGTTCCCCAGTTGGATTTTACCAATCTCCTGCTTTTACCTAAGGATTCAGGAGCATTCTGTCCATGTGGATACACAAGCTTATCCATTAGGAATTGATTTTTCTTCTTCTTCTCTTTTAAGATTTTATTTATTCATTTGAAAGAGAGAGAGCACAAGCAGGGGGAGAGGCAGAGGAAGAGGGAGAAGCAGACTCCCCGCTGTGCTGGGAGCCCAACATGGGGCTCGATCCCAGGACCTGGAGATCATCACCTGAGCTGAAGGCAGATACTTAACCATCTGAGCCACCCAGGTGCCCTGGAATTGATTTTTCTTGTTTAATTTTCCAAAGGAAACAATGCCAATACTAATAATATTTATTAATTCAACAAGTGTTTATTGAGTTCCTACATTGCACGAAGCACTGAGCTGGATATCAAGGATGCATTTGCAAACAAGAAGGAACTCAAGGAGCTTACGTTCTAAGCACCACCAACATTTATTAAGCTCTTTCCATGTGATTAGGCTCTGTGGGAGACATTTTATATAATTACCTTATTTAATCTTCAGGCCAACTCTACAAAGCCAATATTATAATTATTTCTATTTTATGGTTAAGAAAACTTAGCTAATCAAGATCAAATTGAGACAAGGAAACTAAAGGGATCCCATGAAAAACTGTTTTTGCTCCCTTTCCTGCTTCTCTTCTCATTAGGACCTGCACTCCCCCCCTGCATCATGGTTGATAGTACAAATAATGTATGTCCTCCTTGTAAAGGTCAAGGAATTAATGATCTCTTTGGAGTCTCCCAGTACAATCGATAACATCTAAGGAGTGACTGGATGGGGTGGTTATATTCATTTTTTCAAGATCACAGACTCCAGACACCACTGACTCCTGAAGCCAAGACTCCTGGCTCCAGCATGAGTGACTTATGGTGGACACCTGAGCACTCATCCTTGTTTTGGCTAGTTCCTAGATGCCAGAGAGGACTCTTATACACCAGACTACTGTCCTGAATAAAAACTCCAGACCCCAAGCAAAGGCGAGACTTATTCTTCTTTCCTTTCTGAGTCTCCCAGACGTTCTGTTTGCATCTGCACTCTCTCTATGTCTTCAATAAACTCTGCTCTTGCTTTCTGCCCACTCACATTTGATTTCTATCCTGTGGAAAGCCAAGGATCCTCTCGGCTGGTCCTGTGGACCCAGCCAGGCTGCATCAAAAATGACCCCACCTCCACTCTCCAGAGAGGCACTATGGGTCCCCATCTATCAACCTCCTTGTCTAACTAGGTTGTCAGGACTCGGCTCTAGCTCACACAATGCTGTTTTAGGAGGGGACTTGGTGGAAGGTAGCAGCTCTTTTTCTTTTGGAAATTCCACATATGTGTTCAAGGTCTTTCCAACTCAAGAGTTATTAATATTATTTTTTAAAGATTTATTTATTTATTTGAGAGACAGAGAGAGTGAGCCCAAGCAGGGAGATGGGCAGAGGGAGAGAGAGACAAGCAGATTCCCTGCTGAGTGGGAAGCCGGATGCAGGGCTTGATCCCAGAACCCTGAGATCATGACCTGAGCAGAAATCAAGAGCCAGACGCTTAACTGACTGAGCCACGCAGGGGCCCCAAAAGTTAATAATAATTATTAAAAAGAGATGCCATTTACTGAGTGCTTACATTGTGCTGGGCCCATGCTAAGTATTTTATAAATATTATTCTATTATATCTTCAAAGCTATCATATGAAGTAGGGATTATTGCCCCTTTTGACAAAAGAAGGAACTGGAGCTCAGAGAAGTCAATAGTTTGTCCAAGGTTACGCAGGGGTCACTGTATATCTCAAGAGGCACTGACATTACAGACCATGGAGTTAGGTGATACACAATCTAGTCAGTTGTTCACAGAGTTAACACATGGTAGCGCTGACAAATGACCCACAGCAGATACAATGAGATTGGAATATAGGTGAAGGTGGGGAGGAAAGAGAATGCCAAGGAGGGATTTGAGAGAAACCCCTCAAAGGAAGTGAGAAATGCCACCATCATATGGAAGCAACCTCTCCAACATCCTAATTTTGCTTGTGGTCAATCCCATCCATTGGGAAGAGCTGGCTCAGCTAATAACTGGCCCTAAACACAAGCAATGGGTTGCTTCACCTATAAGATAGAATCTTGTTAAACTGTTGGATTTGTTCAACATCTTTGATCTGACTGATCTGAGAACAGAATTGACTCTCTTGACCAGGTCTTTTGACATTGTGTGGGCAAGGTGGCATAAACAGTCAACTCTAAGATCCAAAAATTCTAGGTCAAGATGTGATTAAGAAGAGTCAGAATGTTTTGTAGATCATGGGGCTTTCCCTACTTATGGTTTGTCCTATTGTGCTAACTGGGTTTGAGGAAGGAAATATTTTCCTAAGGTTTAAAAATAAATAGGTGGAAAGCCATCAGAAGACATAGATGAAGAGAGTCCTTGGAGAACAGCCAAACAGGATTTGTTGGTGTGGCAGCCTTCCTGAGCAATAGGACAACTCCACAGCATGTCAAAATGGCTTGCCGATGGAATACATAGTCTTGGAATTCTAGAATATTAGATCTGAAAGGGACTTTAGAAACCAGCTAGGCCATCTCCCTTATTTCTTAAATGAGGAACAAACTTAATGACCAGAGAGAGCAACTTACCCAAGGTCACACAGCCAATAATGAAGGAATATTAGGGTGAAGCCTTCCTGAAGCTCTTACACTGGGCCAGTGTATGTCTCTGCTGTCCTTGAGGGTTACTTGGGGCTATTTGGGGGATTTAAAATAAATAGTTGATTTATTAATGTTATAAATTCAAAAACACAGTTTTCCCCTAAACTTTTACTTTCAACTTATATCTTATATTTTTGTTTATCAAACAGCTTTATTGAACCCAGTTAATAAAATTCTTTTAAAATCCATTAAACATTATTTATAAAGGTCATATATTCCATTTTCATTTTTAAAGGTTTTAAATGTCTGAACTAACAAATAACTTTCCCAAGTACTTAACCCTAACAAATCTAATCAATCTAGTAGAATTTTTAGTGACCATCAATCTTAACTGCTTCAGTAAAGTTGTAAAACTCTCCTAACATCTATGAACTAAAAATCATAATCTAGTCAACTACTCAATCTTACTTTTTAAATTGGAAGCACAAGGCAATGTTTTATTCTCTAATATACCAAATTCCCTTAAACATTTTAGACATCTTAAGCATCAAATATATACAGACTGTCCCAATGTTCATAAACTCTGTTCTTAAAATTAATAAGAAAGTATCAATTCTCCGGAGTTAGTGTACTTCATCATCTCGTTATTTAGAGTCTAAATCTTCCCCTGAGCAAAAAACAGCCATTACTCCATCCCTGGGTTGAGGCTGTCATCTCAAGAATTGAAGTTGCTGAAGGAGATCCATGAAGCACTTGGCTGCGATAAGCAGTCGAGAGCTTTTGCAAATAAGGGAGTCATCCCAGGATGTGCGCTACATCTTGAACCCTTTTAAAATTGTTTCTTCAGTAACACAGTCTCCCAGCCCAGTTCCTCTGGCTTGAAATGATTCCTTCTCCTTCTCCTTTCTCCTTCCTCCTTCCCTCTTCCTCCTTCCTCCTTCCTCCTTCTCCTCCTCCTCCTTCTCCTTCTTCTTCTTTTTGAGAGAGAGACAGGTCCTGCGCCTGCTTGCAGGTGGCAGGGAGGGACAGAGGGAGAGGGAGAGAGAATCTTAAGCAGGCTCCATACCTAGCACTAGCCGAAGGGGGTGGTGGTGGGAGGTTCAGTCTCATGACCCTGAGATCATGACCTGAGCCAACATCAAGAGTCAGATGCTCAACCAAGGAGCCATCCGGGCACCCTGATTCATTCTTTCTTTTGACTTAATCTCCATTCCCTTCCCACCAGTAAGTGTGCTTTGCAACTTGATTGGATTCTACTAATCCCTTTACTGCCTGGTTGTGTTCTGAAGATTATCCCTTGTTCCTGTTGCCCAGACTACAGTTCTTCACGATATTTAAATGACATCTGTTTGGATTCTGTTTGGGTATCTCAGAGCTTTGTCCAGTTCTGTGGTCCCAGAATCCAACGACACCCCACAGGTCTTTCTATCACACATCTTTCTCTATTGACATGATGGTCAGTCTTTGGGAACTGTCTGGTGACTGCAGCCCTTTCCTTCCACTCTCCCAGAAAAAATATACCCCCAATGCTGATTGCCTTATAGACCTCTGAACCAGGGCCCAATTCTCCCCAGGGATCCAGTTGCATACAACAGCTTTATTATGGCAGTATTCTTTTTTTCCCCCTTTCTTTCTTCTTCTTCTTCTTCTTCTTTTTTTTTTTTTTAATGAAAGCAGTGTTCTTACATGGAAGAAATTTCAATAAAAAGCTTTTTAAGATAATGAGATTTCTGGTGTCTCTTAACATTCATAAGAATACAAAATTTGGAGGATATGTTTGGGTAGTAATAAAATAAAATAAAATAGTTATGTTGTGTGGCCACATTGTACTTAGAATGAGTCCTGGGAGCTCTAAAGTGATTGGGAATTACACTTCAGAGAAATGGAAGCTCAGATATAATAGGAGGTCCAAATGGCTTTTGGTCGGGAGTAATCTGTTCCATGTATTAAGATGCTGTAAACAGGGTGCCTGGGTTGCTCAGTTGGTTAAGCATCTGCCTTCAGCTCAGGTCATGACCCCAGGGTCCTGGGATCAAGCCCACATCAGGCTCCCTGCTCAACGTGGAGCCTGCTTCTCCCTCTGCCTCTGCTGCTTCCCCTGCTTATTCCCTCTCTCTCGCAAAAATAAATAAAATCTTAAAAAAAAAAAAAGATGCTGTAAGCAGAGAAAACAAACAATGGTTTCAGATATGAGTTCCTAATCAAAACTCACCTTGAATTACAGGTGTTGATTTACAATTGGGCTGCTTCTCTCATGAGCATATTCCTGGGTACAGGGCAGCTGGGGATGAATGATTAACCAAGGCTCAGTGTGTTCCTATATATGTGTACTCTTTCAAATTAAAAAAGGAAACAGAAGTTCCTTCAGCTGCTTTGTTTATTTACAAAAATATTTAGCTGAGCTTGACACAATTTCCGAGTGTGTGCAGCAGACGTTGTAAATCTGTGCTCCTTTGGTAAAACCCAGCCTGTAGATGGGGTAGTTTAGCCCATCAGAACTGGGTCTTAATGGAGTTTAAAAAAAAAAAAAAAAAAGATCCAACATTTAAGAGTAGAAAAGTAGCAAACTATTCTCTACACCCAGTGTTCCCCCAGGGTGATGATGCTGTCCCCACTAGATGGGGCTTGTACTCTCTAGTCCCCATCAATCCCCATCAGTCTCCATTTCTACCTGACATCGCGTGCCAATTGCTGTTTATCATCACTCTCACCCTGTTCTTTTAACAGTAGTGTTAAGAATCAGCAACATAATTCTATCCAAAATGGAAAAACAAGATGAAGGGAGTTGTGTGTTTTCAAGGCATAAAAGAGTATATTTCTGTGCAGAAATCAAGACTACTCCTGTTTTTAACACGCAAAGTTTGCTTAGACCCAGCGTTATGCATTGACCTGGGGTTTCTTGTTGGCACCTGAGTATGCACCTCCCTGGGTAGGATGTGCTTTGGAATGGGTCCTTATATTCGGCTTCCTGATAATAATGAATGTCAGCATACTGTAACCTACTGAAACACTCATGGCATGGAAGGGGGGTGAACCTCACGAACTTTAGTTTCTACTTCTTATGTTCCCTAAAATCTTAGAGTGAACCCTCTTTTCTCATGAAATTTTCAAGCTGGTTGCACTAACTCCACTTTATACAAACATAATTGCCTTCTCTGGTATCTTTGCTTTTCCAATCTCCCTTGAAATAACTGGGTTATTGCACTAGAAGGGTTTCTGCTGATAGAAGCGAATAGAACTATGTAACACAGAAGACCCAACATTCCCCTAGGAAATTATAGTGGAATAGAGTTGAAAAGGGAAGGTATTAAAACCAAGACAATGTTGAATGAGATTGAAAAGGAAACACAGTAATTGAGAGGAGGAAAAGAAAGTCATTGGAGGGATTTCTTGATTTTAAAATTCATTCTATTGGGGCACCTGGGTGGCACGGTAGGTTGAGCGTCTGACTCTTGATTATGACTCAGGTCATGATCTCAGGGTCGTGAGATCAAGCCCCCAAGCAGGCTCCAGGCTGGGCATGAAGCCTGCTTGAGTTTCTCTCCCTCTGCCCCTCCTCCTAATCTCCCTCTCTCTCTAAAAGAAAAAAAAAAATCATTCTATTAAAAGGATATTGTTGGTTTAGGATAGGCCATACTCTTACCTTTGATTAAAAAGTTGGAAGAAGAAATAAATATTTCAAACTTCCATACGGGCAGAAATAGAGTTGTAGATCACTCATGTCAAAGGGGAAAGAAAAGAAAATGTTTTCTTGCGGTAATGGAAATAATGGAAATAGTGCTGAAGGAGAGGCATATTTTTCAGACAATGAATCTGATCTACTTAAATTCAGGGTCTGGAGAAGCATGGAAATATCAAAGTGCTAAGGAGTCACTACGATCATGTCCTCACTTTCGTATATGAGACTTTTGTGGAAAACCACAACTAATGCAACGAACAGAAAGGATTGAGTGCTAAGGTACTGGCCCAAACAACCTTACTGGTGCTCCCACCCCCAGATCCTGGCTCAGATCTGCTCTGTAGAGCTCCTTTTCCTGAGATCTAAGGTAGGTTCCAGATTGTCTTGGTCACTTACAGATAAGAAAAAAAGTCTTCTGATTACCTCAAGTCACAAAATCAGTCTCATCTCAGTAATTAGGATATTTGGTTCCATGAAATCATCTCAACTCCAGCTGCATTTAGAGTTACAGGTCTTTCCTCTTTTAACTCAGCTTTGCCCCAGGAAAAGGGGGCCTGATTGAATTCTTCAAGATTTCCCAATCTAGCACTTACACCAACTCTCCCCGCCCTCCTTCCTCAGTTTGCTAACCAGCATTTCTGATCATTCTAGAGCAAAGGAGGAAGAGGGAAGAGAGGTCAGATGTCAGGAATAGTCTTACCTGACAGGGACAGACATGACTGGCATTGGGGCTGGGATTAAGACATAAAATTTAAGGGCCCCCCAAATTAGTAATCAATATAAATAATATTTTAATGTATAATTCTAAAGAACTATCTAATGCAAAAAATCAGATGAATAATATGTCAAAATTTTAAATAGACAGGATAAGTTGAAATTAATTAAAAAATTATTTCAAATAGTCACTTAGACAAGAGAAATTGCCAAACACAGCAATTCTCTCAATTGAAAATGTCATAAGCAAATACATTGATTTTGAAAATATTGATAAGTTTATGTCCATAAATGCCAGGAAATTAAATTGGTAGTAAATCTGTTTGGGATGTAAATAAAATATTTAAATGTAAAGCAATGTGGTTTCAATACACCTCAATTTTTCAATATTTTTTCAACTATGTTGATGTTCTGGAAAAAAATTCCCATGAAAAAGATACATTAAAAATGTATATAGAGAACATACATCTTTTCTTTCACCTCAGGCTCTGATATGGCTTGGTGTAGCACTGTTATGAATCCCTCCTTTATTTAAAATTTTATTTCTTTGTTCATCATGGATGTTTTAACCTTAATTTTAATTTATAAAAATGTTGTATCAAAATATCATTCATCTTGATTACTTATATCCCAGACTTCTTTGGTGTCCCCTGAAATTTTGCGCCCACCTGAAGTTCCTCACTCCCCTTACTCTAATCCCAGCCCTGGCTGACGCTGGGTTTGTCCTGCTGCAGGCGCATATACTCTGTCTATACACTCATGACTTCTCCCTCAGGCTTTGGACATCCCACAGGACACTTCCAGCCTTCCCTGTAGCTCTTGGGCACGATCCCCAAGCACACTTGAGTGACGGTCAGGTGCCCATACCTTTCCCAGAAAGCAATGCCTTAGACCCACTGTTGGTGGGGTACAGTCTACCCCAGCTATAGCTCTCTCTGGCTGCCACCACCTCCTGCCTTTTAGATTTTTCAGGTATATGTCACCACACGTCCCAAGGAGTCATATCAAGTTTCTAAAGTGGTCACCTTGATGTCCCTCTCACTAATCTTAAAGTGAAGGAAAGGTAGCCCTGCTTTACCTCCATGGGGAAAATTCCTCTGAGCCTCTCTTCAGTCTCCAACAACTGTTTCTACCTCTACAAATTCTTAGACTGGAAGACCGTTGTCAACTTAGGCTTGCAAAACTTTTTTTTTTTTTTTTTTAGTAACAGCATTATTGAAATTTAATTTGCATACAATGTACTTCACCCATTTAAAGTATAAAATTCCTTAATTTTTAGTGTATTCATAGAGTTGTGTAACCATCACCATAATCAAATTTAGGGCATTTTTATCAGTCCCATGAGATATTCCATCCCCATTAGCAGTCGCTCCTCATACCTCCCAGTAGCACCCCTAGCTCTAGATCAGCACTAATCTACTTCTGTCTCTATGGATTTGCCTATTCTGGACTTTTCATATAAATGGAATCATGCAATGTGAGGTCTTTTGTGATTGGCTGTGTATAATTAGCATAATGTTTTTAAGGTTCATCTACGTTGTAGTATGACTCAGTACTTAATTCCTTCTTATTGCCAAATAATATTCCATTGTACAGAGAGATGTCTATTCATATTCTTTGCCCAAATTAAGTTATTTATTTATAATTATGTTGTAAGTGTTCTTTCTATATTCTGGATAAAAGTCCCTTATCAGGTATATAATTTGCAAAAAAGATTCTCCCATTCTGTGGATTGTTTTTTCACTTCTTCATAGTGTCCTTTGGTGCAAAGAAGTTTTGAATTTTGATGATGTCCACCATATTTATTTTTCCTTACTTGTGCCTTAGGTGTTGTAGCCAAGAAGTCATTGCCTAATAAAAGGACATTAAGATTTATACCCATGTTTTCTTCTAAGAATTTTACAGTTTTAGCTGTCTGATTAGGTCTTTGTTGAATTTGGAGTCAATTTTTGTAAATGGTGTGAGGTAGGGGTTCAAATTATTTATTTTCTATGTGGATATCCAGCTGTCGCAGTACCATTTGTTGAAAAGATTGTTCTTTACTCACTGAATTGTCTTGGTACCCTTGTTTAAATCAATTGACTGTGAATGTTATGGTTTATTTTTCAGTTCTGTTCTGTTGACTTATATGTCTATTTTAGGCCAGTACTTGACTGTCTTGCTTACTATAGCTTCGTAGTAAATTTTCCAAATCAGGAAACTTCCATCTTTATTCTTCTTTTTCAAGATTGTCTTGGCTATTCTGGGTCTCTCAAATTTCCACACCAATTTTAGGATCAGCTTGCCAATTTATGCAAAGAAGCCAGCTGGGATTTTGATAGGGATTTGTAGATCAATTTGGGGAATTTGTACTTCAATTTGGGGATCAATTTGGGGAATATTGTCATCTGAACGATATTAAATCTTCTGAACCTTGAACATGGGAAGTGATTCCATTTATTTAGGTCTTCTTTGAATTTCTTTCAACCATATTTTATAGTTTTAAGAGTATAAATTTTGCAGCCTTTTTGTGAAATTTATTCCTAGGTATTTTAATTCTTTCTGATGCTATTGTAAATGGAATTGTATAAATTTTATTTTTGGGTTGTTGAAAGCAAATCTATAGACATATAATTGACTTTTATATATTGGTCTTATATTCTGCAACTTGGCTGAACTCATCTGTTAATTCTAATAGTTTTTTAGTGGATTCTTTAAGGTTTTTAATTTACAAGACCATGCCATCTGCCTATAGAGATAGTTTTACCTCTTTCTTTCAAACATGGATGCCTTTTATTTATTTTCCTAGCATAATTGCTCTGGCTAGAACCTCTTGTACAATGTTGAATAGAAGTGACAAAACAGGACATCATCTTTGTTTTGTTCCTTATTTTTAGGAGAAAAGCATTCAGTTTTTCACGCTTTAGTAAGATGTGAGCAATTGGTTTTTCATATATGCCATATTTCAGATGAAGGAAGTTCCCTTCCAGTTCTACTTTGTCAAGTTTATTTACCATGAAAGTTTTTAAATTTATTCAAATTTTTATTCTGCATCTATTGAGATGATCATGTGGTATTTATCCTTATTCTATTGATATGTTGTAGTATGTGAACTGATTTTTGGATGTTAAACCAACCTTGCATTTCTGGGAAAAATCACACTTGATCATGGTATATAATCTCTTACATGTTGCTGGATTGGTTCGGTAATATTTTCTTGAGGGATTTTGTGTCCATATTTATAACACATATTGGTCTGTTATTTCTTGTAATGTGTTTATCTGCTTTTGATATTGGGTAATACTGGCCTCAGAGCATGAATTTGGGGGTAGTTTCTCCTCTTCTATATTTTGGAAGAGTTTGAGAAGGATTGGTATTAATTCTTCCTTAAATGTTTGATAAAATTCACCACTGAAGCCATTTTGGTCTGGGATTTTCTTTGTGAGTAGTTTTGTTGTTGTTGTTTCCCCCCTAATTCAGTCTCTCATTAGAAGGCTATTCGTATTTTGTTTTTCTTGAGTCAGTTTTGGTAATTTGTGACTTTCTAGAAATTTTCCCATCTAGGCTATCGATATTTGTTGGCATACAGTTGCTAATAGTATTCTTTCATAAACCTTTTTAATTCTGTAAGGTTGGTAATAACGTTCCGTCTTCATTGCTGATTTTAATAATTTGAGTCTTCTCTTTTTTTCTATGCCAGTCTAGTGAAAGGTTTGCAACTGTGTTGATATTTTCAAAGAACCAAGTTTTCTCTATTGTTTTCCCATTCTCTCTTTTTTTTCTGCTCTAATCTTTATTATAGTCTTCCTTCTGCTTACTTTGCATTTAGCTGCTCTTCTTTTTCCATTGTCTTATGGAGGAAAGCTGGGTCATTGATTTTGAGACCTTTCTTTGCTATAAAATAAAGTTTATTTGTAGAACTGTTTTATATTTACAGAAAAACTGAGCAGATAGCACAGAAGTTTCTCAAATATCCCCACTCCAGTTTTCCCTATTATTAACACCTTACATGAATAAAGTACATTTGTTACAATTAATGACCCAATATTGATACATTACTAATAACTAATGTCCTTAGTTTATTTATATTTTCTTAATTTTAACTTAATGTCCTTTTTAAATTTAAATTTTATTTTTATTCACAATTTTGTAAAGAAGTCTTCATTTTTTGGAGCATTTTTAGGTTCACAGCAAAATTAAGAGGAAACTATAGAAGTTTCCTATATACCTTCTCCCCACACCGTGGATAGACTCCTGAATTATCAGCATCCTCCACTAGAGTGGTACATTTGTTACAACTGATGAGCCTGCCCTGACACATCATAATCACCTAAAGTCTGTTGTTTACATTAGGGTTCAGTCTTGTGTTGTACATTACGTGGATTTAGACAAATGTATAATGACATGTAGCCATCATTATAGTATCATACAGAATGATTGCACTACTCTAAAAATCCTCTGTGTTCTGCCTATTCATCCTTCCCACCCAACTCCTAACCACAGCAACCACTGAAATTTTTACTGTCTCCACAGTTTTTTTTTTTTTTTAGAGATTATTTATTTATTTATCTATTTGAGAGAGTGAGCGAGCATGAGTTGGGGGGCAGAGGCAGAGGGAGAGAGAGAAGCAGACTCCCTGCTGAGTGAGAAGCCCGACGTGGGGCTTGATCCCAGGACCCTGAGATCATGACCTGAGCCGAAGGCAGACACCTCACCGACTGAGCCACCCAGGTGCCTCTACTGTCTCCATAGTTTTGCCTTTTCCCGAATGGTATGTAGTTGGAAACATATAGTATATAGCCCTTCAGATTGGTTTCTTCCACTTAGTAATATGCACTTACATTTTCTCCATGTCTTTTCATGGCTTGATAGCTTATTTCTTTTTAATCCTGAATGATGATACTCCACTGCCTAAATGTCCCACAGTTTACTTATTTTACCTGAAATTTACTTATCTTACCTAAAGAATATCTTGGTTGTTTCCAAGTTTTGGCAATTATGAATAAAAGTACTGTAAGCGTTTGTTAAGTTTTATGCATAGACATAGTTTTTAATTTCTTTGGGTAAATACCAAGGAGTGCAATTGCTGGGTCATATGGTAAGGGTATGCTTAGTTTCGTAAGAAACAGTCAAACTGTCTTCCAAAGTGGGTGTATAATTTTCCATTCCAACCTGCAATGAATGAGAGTTCCTGCTCCTCCACAGCCTCACTAGCATTTGATATCGTCAGTGTTCTCAACTTTAGCCATTCTAATAGTGGTATCTTGTTGCAGATTTAATTTGCATTTCCCTGGGGACATGTGATGTGGAACATCTTGCATATGCTCATTTGCCATCTGTATATCTGCTTTGGTGAGGTGTCTGTTAAGGTCTTTGGTCCACTTTTTATTTTATTTAATGAACTTATTTTAAAGGCCTATTTCCTTATTTATTTAAGGAATCCCTATACCCAACATGGGGCTTGAATTCATAACCCTGAGATCAAGAGTCACATGCTTTTCCGACTGAGCCAGCCCGGCGCCCTGGCCCACTTTTTAATTGGGTAGGTTGTTTAATTATTGGTGAGTTTTAAGAGTTCTTTGTATATTTTGGATAATAGTCTTTTATCAGACATGTCTTTTGCAAATATTTCTCCATCTGTGTCTTGTCTTCTCGTTCTCTTCACCTACTGTCCTTTTTAAGTTCTAGGATCCCATCTGGGATGCTCTATATCTGTCATGTCTCCTTAGGCTCTCTTGGCGCTGACAGTTTCTCCGACTTTCCTTGTTTTCGATGTACTTGACAGTTTTGAGGAGTCCTGTTCAGGCATATTATAGGATGTCCCTCTATTGGAACTTGTCTGATGTTTTTCTCGTGACTACACCGGGCTATGGGTTTTTAGGTGGAAAATCGTAGAGGTGCAGTGTCATTTCTATCATGTTAAGAGTATGTACCATCCACATGATTTTGGTCACCTGGATGGGGCAGTGTTTTTCAGGTTTCCCCACCGTGAAGTTACACTTATCTCCTTTCCATACTGTACTCTTCAGAAGGCAGTCACCATACGCAGCTCACGTTTCAGGAATGGGAATTATGCCCCCCCTCTTTTATTTATTATTTTCTCCAAGTTTTTATTTAGTTTCCAGTTAGTTAACATACAGTGTAACATTAGTTTCAGGTGTAGAGTTTAATGATTCATCACTTACATACAACACCCAGTATTCATCAGGATAAGTGCCCTCCTTAATCCCCATCACCTATTTCACCCATCCCCCGCTCCCCTCCCCTCCAATAACCATCAGTTTGTTCTCTAGAGTTAAGAGTCTGTTTCTAGCTTTGCCTCTCTTTTCCCCCCTTAGGTTCATTTATTTTGTTTTTTTCTTAAAGTCCACATATGAGTGCAATCATATGGTATTTGTCTTTCTCTGACTGACTTATTTCACTTAGCTTAATACTCTCTAGCTCTATCCATGTTGTCACGAATGGCAAGATTTTATTCTTTTTTATGGCTGAGTAATGTTTCTATCTATCTATCTATCTATCTATCTATCTATCTATCTATCTATCTATCTTATCTATCTATCTATGCACACACATACCACTTCTTCTTTATCCGTTCATCAGTCAATGGATATTTGGGCTCTTTCCATAATTTGGCTATTGTATCTAATGCTGCTATAAACATGTATCCCTTCAAATTAGTATTTTTGTATCCTTTGGGTAAATACCTAGTAGTGCAATTGCTGGATTGTAGGGTGGTTCTATTTTTAACTTTCTGAGGAACCTGCATACTGTTTCCATACTGATTTCCATGCTCCCTTCTTTTATTTTTTCTAAAGATTCTATTTATTTGAGAGAGAAATAAAGCGAGTGAGCATGCATAAGTGGGGGGAGGGGCAGAGAGGGAGAGAGAGAGAGGGAGAGAGAATCCTGAGCAGACTCCCCGCTGAACACAGAGCCCCACACAGGGCTCAATCTCACAACCCCAAGATCATGACCTGAGTGGAAACCAAGAGATGGAGGCTTAACCCACTGAGCCACACAGGCACCCTTCCATGCCCCCTCTTTTAGAGGGGAGTGTCTATATAAGTTATTTGTAATTTTTCTATATAGGAGATTTGTCATTGATTAATGTATTCAATAACTTATTTGTATCAGTAGGACTCATATACATTTATTCTTTCTTCTTTTTAAATGTAGCTATTTATAGCTATGTAATTCCTTAAGCACTACTTAGCTGCATTCCGTAAGTACAAAATGGGTTTTTAACCAATTCCTGAGCAAGTCCTTTAGAGTCCTTTAGGTGCTAGATGTAACTAGCACCTAGAGTGCTAGTTACATCTTGGAGCTGAGCCAAAACTTGGAATGAGTGCCATTTTAACATTTCAGGACACTCACAACAAGGTTCTCTGGCACTTCCCCAGCGAACTCCTTTATTATGAAATCACAATAGATATGCATTGATTTCACAGTTCTGTGATAGAAAGCAAAGTTCTAGGGCAGGAGGCTTCACGCAGTTGGGGATTACCAGAACAGGAAGTAAAGTTTCTAATGTTCGCCATGGTTACTTTTAGTTTAGTTTGGGCCTACCCTGGGGTCAGTTTCACAGCTGCATTTGTAAGTTAAGCAGAATAAACAGACCTATCTCTTCTAAATTATCTGGTTAACTTAGACAAGTATGTGTGTTTATATGTAGAAGTATGGAGAAAGGGAGAGTGGAAATGGTAAATATTTGCAATAGTTGAGTCTGGCTCAACCTCCAGAAAGGAGCCCAAAGGCAAAACTCTCAGTCACAGTGACTTCAGGAGCACGATAGTTTGAAAATTCTTGTTGGCACAAAACCAACCACAAACAAAGTAGCTTATTTGAAAGAGGATTATTCCGGCCCACTTCCTCATTTCTTGGCTCTGAAACAAACTGAAGTTGGCCTTTGGCTCTGGGAAGGCTGACATCCCAGGACCGACTCCTGGGGAAGCTGGTATCTACTGGGGACAGATATTACCTTTGAGGCTTCCCAGGGCTGGCATACTGTCACATCAGCCCCAGCTGCTCCATAACTTGCTGTGTGACCTCTTGCAAGCCCCTTAACCTCTCTGACCCTCACTGTCCTTATGTAGAAAATGAGACTGAAAGGGACTGAGTAATTGATTTCTAGATTGTCTTCCAGCTCTAATCTTCTGTTAGATTTCCTACCTGGTTTTAGCCTATCTTCCATTATAAAATGACCCCACGAAACACAAAGAGTACTCGTTTGGTCTTCTCCTTTCTATTTTTTTTTTCTCCCCTCACCTTTGCCTAGGCTATTCTACATTATATTTATCCAAATACCAAAATCTCCCTTAACCTTTAAACTGCGATGGAATTGGAAAAGACATGTGACTTCCCATACATCTGTGTTTAGTAAGGTGGAATGGCTGTTTTAATTAGGGAGGGAAGACCTCTGAAAGCCCAGCAAAAGAAGCTAGTTCTTTAGGGCATGCCCCAATTATGTTTTCATCAGGGCATTTTCAGTTACCAAAAGATAGTTAACAATACAATAGAAGCAAAGCAAGTCCATTCTCTTCACAGGGTGATGCCTAATTCTGGAAGTAATGGTAAAAAAAAAAAAAAATGACCACAAAGGGCTCTGTTGTGCTGCAGTTGGTCAACAGCACACTCCAGTTCCTTTTAATATGCACAAGGTCAGGGAAGGGCTCAAATATGACTAGGTTGCAAGAGCCTTGTTTGGCAAAAACTCAGTGAACTTTTCCTTTGTGTCGTACCTCCTGAGACCTGACGTGGGAAACGAAGACAGAAGGAAATGTAGATAAAATTAAATGTCCTTATAACCTGCAGCCCATTGATGAATGCTTGAGGCAGGCAGAGTGGAATGTTCCTCTAGGAAGCTCCTTAACTGTTCAAAGTTAATGCCTTGCTAGAGGGAAAAACAACCTTGGTCTGACAATAGCAAGGCCTCAGGCGGTATCCTGTGAGTCTTCCTTAGCATATGAAAATCCTTCTGGAACTTCCCTTATCTTGGAAGTGCACTCTCCCCAACACCAAAGTATATAATCCGTTGCTCCTCACAATCCCCCGGGGGCGGGGCGGGAGCAGCTCTTCCTGCCCAGGGGCCCTGTCCCTGGCCTTTAAGAAAACCACCTTTTTTGCACTGAAGATGTCTCAAGAATTATTTCTGGGCCATTGGCTCCAGACCCCAACAGCACTACTCCAAAAAAAAACGACGTCAAAACCCACTGAAACGGGGCACCTGGGTGGCTCAGTCATTAAGGATCTGCCTTCGGCTCGGGTCGTGATCCCAGGGTCCTGGGATCGAGCCCCGCATCGGGCTCCCTGCTCGGCGGGGGGCCGGCTTCTCCCTCTCCCACTCCCCCTGCTTGTGTTCCCTCTCTCGCTGTGTCTCTCTCTGTCAAATAAAGAAATAAAGTATTTTTTTTAAAAACCCCACTGAGATATCTTTTCTGCTGAAAGCACTTCGGAGCAGGGGGAGAGGGGGAAAGAGAAGTAATGTCAGGGATAGGTCCAGCAATCCAGCTTAGGCCAGAGAAGGCCTGGAGTCCCCCGCTGCTCAAGGATGACAGTACAGGGGAGATGAGCGGGGCACGGGAGTTGGAGTCAAAGCCTGGTTCGCAGCCTGACGCCAGCCTCAGTGTCTGAGCCTCCTCAGAACCACAGCTAGTACCTGTGCACGTGATTATCGTGATGACCAACAAAAGATGTGTTAAAGTGCTCTGGAAACCACAGCAGCTCCTGTCGGCCATTGTCGGGAAGAGGCCATGCTCCTTGGGAACAGAGATGCATTCTACACAGAGCAGGGATTGCTGGGAGGGGCCGTATTTGAGGATGGTGAGGGCTGTGGGGATGTGTACGCCATTCTTTCCACATGTATCTCTTCCTGCAGAGACAGACTCGTAACCCGTGAGGCAGAGGCCCCACAGGCAATGGCCAAAGGGAGGTCAGGGGAACCTGAACCAGCCTTGGGGACTCAGGCAGGGGAGTTACTTGAGGACCTGGTGATGCTCCAGGGAAGGGCTAGCTTGCTAGAAGCTCTGAGAAGGGCCACAGTCACTTACGAAGGGTCCGTGCACCTCTCCCTCCTAGCTACAGTGGTGCTGAGCTTAGCTGGGTGGTTAAGCTTTCTCTCTCTGAAGAGTTCAAATGAGCATGCCCAAGAGCCACAGGGTCACAGACTAGGAGCTGTTATCCCTTTTAGTAACTCATTTTCTTCTACTATCTGATGGTCTGTCCTTTAGGCTTCCAGAGTGCTTTATCCTACCAACTTCATTGCCCTTTATCCCCTCTGGGTCCTTCTCTTGGCTTTTCACACACACACACACACACGCGCGCGCGTGCACACGCACGCACGCGCGCACGCGCACATGCATGCGCACACCACTGCTATGTCCCAATCTTCCCTCTCTGGTAGTCTTCCAACTCTGCCAGAGATATTCATTCCTTCCTACGTGATAAAGAAGCCCTGACTCCATATTCTGTGTCTTGCAAACTCTAGCCACTTGGGTTTCAATAGGACAGTGATGGAGGGTTTCCTTTGCTGACTTTAAGTAGTGTGTGGTACGTGGGAGCTGCAGAGGGGTAGCCTGGTTAAGGAAGGAGGATGTCATTGAGGGATACAATGTGGTTTTCTAATCCAGGTGAGGTTAGGTGATCCATCAGCCACAGATGGGTTGAGTTTTCTCCTAAATTAACCTACGTGAAAATATATCTTGTGTTTCTAGACAAAAGTATGGAAAATTCTCTCTCTCTCTCTCTGTGTATGTGTGTGTGTCTGCTGGGGTTGGAGGAAGAGGGATCTTAATATCATTCTATTTTTAAGTGGGATCATTTTAAAATTTAATTTCTACTGGGAGCATGGATAGATGGTTAAACATCATTTAAGTATAAGCTTTAATGTCCACATGACAATGAGGGACATTCAGAAACAAACTGAAGTAAATGATAATTCAGCAGATCTGGTGTGGTCTTGAGGCTTCATAATAAATCTCCATAATGAATAGCAGAGACAGCACTACCAAAATCCATCACCTATCTCATTGAAAATTTCTTTAACTTGACCAAAAGGACACATTTTCACCCGCACATCATTTAAAATGGAGCAAACCAAGCACAATGAAATGTAAAATTCATTAATGGTTTTAGTCTAATCAGAAATAAAAATGGGGTTGACTTTAGTCTCTCAGAGTTCAGATATGTCTTTGGAATGTATAAAAATGCATCATCTCAGCTTGACTGTCTTTTTTTTTTTTTCTCCTAGAGAGGGAGAGAGAGCGAGAGCACGTGTGAACGAGCAGGGGAGGGGCAGAGAGAGAATCCCAAGCAGGCTGCACACCCTGCCCAGAGCCCAACATGGGGCTCGATCTCATCACCCTGAGATCATGACCTGAGCTGAAATCAAGAGTTAGACACTTAACCAACTGAGCCACCCTGGTGCCCCACTTGGCTGTCTCTTCTAGAGCTGAAACACATTCAGTCAGATCTATAACATAGATCTTGACCAAGTTGTCTCATATGAAGTAATTCTGAAATTTTGAAATAAGCTTGAAGCAATTTGTATTTGCTTTCAGTTGTATTATTTCCAGCCCTGACATATTATGACCAAGACAGAAGAGACATCACCTCAATGGTGGATGTGTGGTGCGTCCCCTTACGCTCCCCAGCCCTCTGATCCACTGAGGCAGCCCTGGTTGTCAGGACTTAGCTCGATTTCCCCTGTGCCTTCCTCTTTGTCAAACTTGGGGAAGCTGGTCACACCATGATCACTTCCTCCCTGTGATGTAGTGAAAAGAGTTCTTACTGACGTGGGAGTTTTTTTTGCAAAGTGCTCTTCTGGCCCAGTTCCCAGGTTATCTGGTGGGTACTTCATAAACGTGTGCAGTCTTGAGCGGTGTTCGGCTGCTGTATTTTGTGGGCTTTCCCGCTCAGGGTACTTGGGCTCTCAATGCACTTTTTGAAAAGTATTCTTTTCATTGTGGCATTCTCTTTGACTTTGCTGGTTTCGAGTGCCTGGTATTTTTGGTCTTTGGCACACTCTTCCTGGGTTTCCAATAAGAGGCCCTTTAAATAGCGTCTAGCCTTCCTGTGGGTTTGTTTGCCTGTTTTTTTTAATATCTTGTCTTGTAACTCTTCCTTTACATTTCCCCCCCTCACAAGTGTCCACATGGTGTCAAATTTCCCTTTTCTAACATTGAATGGCTATCCTTGGTTTTCTCTCTCCCTGTGGGCAGTGGGGGAGAGGTGTGGTTGGTGTTGAAAGGAAAGAGCATTCATTCTAAACACATTATAGACTTTACATGTAATTTTATTTAATCCTCACAAATGCTTATGCCCAGGATTATTACAATAAAGAGGCAATATTTACTGAGCATTTACCACCTCACTAAAGACCCAGCTTTTGCTAAGTGATGTGTACTATCTCATTTGATTCTCAAGTGGGGTAGAATATAGGATTCCCACCATTTTAAATGTGAAGGAAGCTGAGGTTCAGAGAGGCCAAATGACCTGCGCAAGGTCTCATGTCTAGGAAAATGGCAAAAGTAGGCTTCACACTCCGTCCAGAGCTTCAGCTGCTATACACTTGGACATCTTGCTAATAGCTGCTGCAGGCAGCGTTCACAACCAGGAGGGCCCGGCGGCAATGGCCATGCTCTTCCCTGATAGCACCCCTGCCTCCCTCGCTACCATGTGCTGTTAAACTCAACTGCAGTGTGTGCAATTTAATTGTCTTGCAGTTACTGGCCCATGGTGAAAAGGTGATATCCCTACGTTGCCTCTAAAGATGTAAAGCCATAATATGGCTGAACAACTGTGGGCATAAATGATCTGAAAATTTATACTGAATTTTGAATAATTTGCAAAAGGTTAAATGATATGGACAGAGGTACTTTCTGTCTAAGGATGCAAAAGATTCACCAGCCCTGTAAGAACTTGACCACGTTCCCATTGCTCCTATTAGCCACGTTTGTGAAATAGAGGAACTGAGCTTGTAAACGACTCCAGTTCATTCACGGATTCATTCTTTCCCTCATTCGTTCATTCAACAAATATGTTTATTAAGTTCCACCAGTATTTCAGGCACTGTTGCAGGTAATGTGGTTATAAACTGAACAAGACTGATAAGGCCCCTGTCCCCTTGGATTGTAGTCTAAGTTGACAGGAGTCACTGGAAGGTTTAAGCAGGGCTTTGTGGATGACTATTCTTGTGTATGTTTTTAAAAGATCACTTTGGAGCGCCTGGGTGGCTCATTTGGTTAAGCATCCGACTCTTGACTTTGGCTCAGGTCATGATCTCAGGATTGTGAGATCAAGCCCCAATTTGGGCTCCAAGCTCAGTGGGGAGTCTACTTGTCCCTCTCCCTCTGCCCCTCCCCCGCTCACATGTTTTCTCTCTCTCTCAAAAAAAGAAGTAAATAAAATCTTTTAAAAGACAAAACGAAATAAAATAAAAGGATCACTCAGACTGCCGGAGGTCAATAGCAGAGGAAGGTAGGCTAGGTGGAAGGATTTTGCAGTGGTCTGTGCAAGAAGTTATGGCAGCATGAATGAGGTGCTAAGGGTGAAAGGCTGAGGTCAGGATGTACTCTGAAGCCACAACCGATGTGACTGCCTACAGATGAGCCGTGGGGGGTGAAGGAGAGAGAAAGTGGAAGATGGCTCCCAGGTTGGGGTCTGGGGAGCTGGCGGAAGGGAAATGCTGCCTCCCGTGTAGGCAAGCCCCGTGGGGGAGCAGGCTGGGGAAGGACTTCTGTTTTGACGACTTGCACTTGCAGGCACCATGTCAGGGTGGTCGAGGCTGTGTGGTTCTCCCTGCATCTGAACTGCCCCACCCAACTCTGGTCATTCAGAAGAAGATAAACTGGGTCTAAGGTTTCCTGCCTCTTCCACTTGGCAGTGACTGGCCACACCCTGCGCGGACCTGGAGGAGGCATATGTGGTTTCTCTGGTGTGTCCTCCTGAGGAGCACCTGACCCCCCAGTGCTCCTCACATTTCCACAGAAGAAATTTTCCAGACCGAGGACATGGCTCCCAGGGCTCTGGAAGGGGGGCACAATGGCCAGCTGGAAGAGGTTTTAATCAACTGACAACGTGCTGGATTACTTCTCTACCTCCACTCCTCCTTCCTAAATCTGTGGTGTAAGAACAGTAGTAAATACTTTGTAACGCTCATAGGAGCCAGGCACAGTTCTAAGCACCTGAATATATCATCCCATTAACCCTCACAATCCCACGTGGAAGGTGCTCTTATTATTCCCATTTCACAGACAGCACACTGAGGCACAGAGCAGGTATAGAACACGTGGCCAATAGGCTGGACTGCCCTCCGTCCTGCTGCCCCCCCCCCCATGAGGTCCGCCTTCCTTGGACCTGCTGCTCACCCTAGCCCCCTTCACCTTCCTTGCTGAATGAAGCCTGGCAAAGGTGATGGACTTTCTGCATAGTGCTCAGGGCCTCATTATTCTCCTTACACCCCTGGAGAGCTGATGGACCACCAGCTCTGCCCTCTGTGATGGGGTCCTCAGTCACAGCCTGGCCTACATGAGGTGAACCCCACTTCTCTGCTTGACCTCTGAAGCACTCCAAACAATCCATCCCGCAGGCATTTACCAAAGTGTGACTGAGGAAGTTCCAAATAGAGGAAAAGAAGCCCTCATGGTTCCTTGTACTGCTTCGAGCATGTCACTTGGAAGGGTCAGTGCAAAAGCTTCCTGGCTGACCCTCTTGTTTCTGCTCTACTCGATCACATCTCCTTCTGGGTCTTCATAGCGTTTAAACATTTTCCTTCAGATATCCTTGTACATGTTTTGTTAAGCTTCTTGCTACTTGTTTTATCTTTTTTGATTGTTACTTAAATTTCAAAAAAAATCCCCCTTTACTAACTAGTTGCTATTTATATATGTTTGAAAACTCCTGATTTTGTATATTTATTTTGTATCCCACTAGGGCACTGAACTCTTACTGTTAGCAGTGAATTTTCAGCTGGTTTTCTTGGGTTGTACAGGTAAAGAGTAATATCTTCAAATAATGAGAATTTTAGCCTCTCTTTTTAAATTTTTTATACTTTTATTATTTATTTATTTTTTTAAAAAGATTTTATTTATTTATTTGAGAGAGAGAGAATGAGAGAGAGCACATGAGAGGGGTTAGGGTCAGAGGGAGAAGCAGACTCCTTACCGAGCAGGGAGCCCGATGCGGGACTCGATCCAGGGACTCCAGGATCATGACCTGAGCTGAAGGCAGTTGCTTAACCAACTGAGCCACCCAGGCACCCAAATTTTTTATATTTTTAATTTCCTACTCCCTCCTGCCTGTGTTGGCTAGTAGTACCTCCAGGAAAATGTTAATAATGGTGGTGAAAGAGAGCATACTGACTTCTTGACTTTGGTGAGACTGCCTCTCCTAGGTCCTGATTCACCCTACCTCAGGAGTGAAGGAGATACATCATGTTAAGAAGTATCCATATATTGCTACTTTATTGTGCATTTTGATCAAGGTGGTTTACTGATTTTGTCAAATGCTGCTTCGGGTCTATGCATATTATTACATGATTTTCTCTTTAGAGTTATTAATCTGTTAAATTATATTAATAGTTTCTTTAATACTGAATCATATGGGAGTTCAAGGAATAAACCCCACTTGGTCATGATGTATTAGTTTTAAATGAGCTGTTAAATTCACAAACGCTATCCATACCTGAGATCGATCTGTAGTTGGTTTGTTTTGTACAAGCTTTGACAGATTTTATCTTTACTATACTGACTTCATAAAAGGAATTTGAGGCTTTTCCTTCTTTTTCCATGCTCTGAGACAGTGTGCGTTAAAATGATCTACCTTTGAGGGTTTGGTAGAATTCCTCTATGGAACTTCCTGGTGCCATCTTGGGAGTCAATTCTTTGACAACTTTCTCTCCTTTTCCCCGTGGAATAGACATGTTGTGATTTTTCTCTTCCTTGTGTGTTGGTTTTATTAAGTTCTATTTTCCTAGAAAATTGTCCATTTCATCCCTACTGACATGTTGTCACTCTCTTAATTTCCTCTTTATCTATGGTATTGTCCTATTACCATTTCTCATTCTGTGTCTGTGTACTTTTGCCCTCCCTCTGCTGACCTGAGCCAGTGGTTTGTTGGGAGTTGGATTCTCAGGGTAATGGACTACGAGGAGATTTGGGGGTACAGATGTTTATCAGAGAACACAGCTAGAGTCAACACCTGTGGAAGGTGGGGGGTGGGGGTAGGAGCAGCAGAGGAGAAGTAAGGCAGGACCACTGACAACCTCTGGTGACTTCTCAGGCAGCTCTGGAGCCAGAATGTTCCTTCAGAGTTGTTTCCTATCAGGTCAACTGATAGGGATGGCCAGGCCTCTCTCTGCTTCGAAGAAATACTGGATCTGAGTGATTCCAGAAGAGGTGTCCACTTGAGTGAGGTGGCTCTCCTCAGCTGAGGCAATCCCCAAAGTTGTTGGCAGCTGAAGTGACCAGTCTTTCAAGAAGAGAGAATTGGGGTGGCACATCTCTGTGTCCCCACATGAGTAATCGATGTTTTACTTCTGGAAGATTCTACTTTTTGACTTATTTATTGCCTCTGCTGTTTTCCCCCTATCAATTTCTGCTTCTATCTGTATTAGTTCTCCTGTCTTCCTTTCATTTCTTTTTTTTTTTTTTTAAGATTTTTTAATTTATTTTTTGACAGAGAGAGACACAGCGAGAGAGGGAACACAAGCAGGGGGAGTGGGAGAGGGAGAAGCAGGCTCCCAGCTGAGCAGGGAGCCCGACGCGGGGCTCGATCCGTGGACCTGAGCCGAACGCAGACGCTCAACAACTGAGCCACCCAGGTGCCCCTCATTTCTTTTCTTGTTTATTTCCTGACTTTTTGAGTCAGATGCCTAATTCATATGTTTGGTTTTCTTTCATGTTTATTTTTATAAATATTTTTAAGATTCCACAATTTCCTCTGAGTGTGACTAGCTGTATTCTGTAGGTTCTGATACATCTTTGTTATTCTTTCTTTTCCTTTCTAGGAAGTTAAAAATTTCTGTTTGTATTTCCTTTTGTCCCCTAAAGTTGTTTAAGAGTGTTTAAAATTTGCAGATGGAAGGAACTTTTTTTTCTGAGGTTATTAATTTCTGATTTTATTGCCTTTCACTGGAATATGTTGTCTGTGCTATTTCTACTACTTGAAATTTACTGAGGTTTTCTTTGCAGATTTAATATATGGTCAGTTTTTATGAAAGTTCCATAGGCACATGAAGAGAAGGAATGGTTTGAATTTTTAGGATACACGGTTTGATGTGTATCAATTTAGACAGACCTTATTAATTATTTAGGTATTCTATATCTTATTTGTTCTTTGTTCCATTGAGTGCTTTTTGGCCTAAATTCTAGCTTAGCTTATATTTAAGACTGTGACCTCTGCTTTTTTGTTTGTTTGCTTGCTTTGATCTAGTATGTCTTAGCACAGATTTCTGTTTCCAACCTTGCTGTATACATTTTTTTCGTGTATATATTTTATATGTTGCACAGAGGTAGTTTTTGCTTTATGATCCAATCTGATAATTTTTTTATTTTACCTTTTTTTACAATTTTTTTTAAGTAATCTCTACACCCAGCGTGGGGCTCAAACTCACGACCCTGAGAGCAAGAGTCATATGCTCTATTGACTGAGCCAGATAGGTGCCCCCTGAAAATCTTTTTATTTTAATAGGTAAGTTAAGCCATTTATATTAATTGATGTGACAGATATATTTGGTTTCAGTTCTATCATTTTGATTTATATTATGTTTTCTGAATTTAGAGAAGTTCTTATTTTTTTTAAGATTTTATTTATCTATCTGAGAGAGAGAACGGGGGGAGGGGTCAAGAGAGAGAGAACCTCAAGCAGACTCTGCTGAGTGCAGAACCCCACACGGCTCAATTTCACAACCCTGAGATCATGACCTGGGCCAAAATCAAGAGTCAGACACTCAACTGACTGAGCCACCCAGGCACCCCATGTTTTGTTTTGGTTTTTTAACCATATGGTCTTTTTTCTTTGCAATGGGTCTCTGGGCAGTCCTTCTGCTAGTTAGAAAGGTATCTATTTTTGTTTGTTAACAATAATTTGTAATGTAATTGTGTTTAATGCCCTTAGTCCTCTGTTTTTTTTTTTTTAAGATTTTATTTATTTGTTTGTTTGTTTGTTTATTTATTTATTTATTTTACAGAGAGAGATTGAGAGCGAGAGAGGAAACACAAGCAGGGGAAGTGGGAAAGGGAGAAGCAGGCTTTCCTACCGAGCAGGGAGCCTGATGTGGGGCTCTATCCCAGGACCCTGGGATCATGACCTGAGCCAAAGGCAGATGCTTAACAACTGAGCCACCCAGGCGCCCCTAGTCCTCTGTTTCTATAGAAAATATCTATTAATTCCTTACTAAGAGAAGTTAAAAAGTTAATATGTCTTTTCACTTCCACTCCCCCTTTTTTTCCTCCTTTTTTCCTTCACTTAATTTTTGTCAATGTTCTCTTTCTTAGCATTTCTTTCGACCTGTTACATAGACTTTGACTTTGATTACTTGTTAAGTTTTAATTTTTTTTCTTTTAAGAGAGAGAGCACGCAAGCAGGGAGAGTTGGGAGGGGTAGAGGGGTAGAGAAGAGAATCTCAAGCAGACTCGCTGAGCATGGAGCCCGATGCTTGATCTCTCAACCCCGAGATCATGACCTGAGCAGAAACCAAAAGTTGGGTGCCGAATGACTGAGCCACCCAAGTGCCCCTAATTACTTGTTAAATTTTAAATGATATCTTTGGCTCCCATTTTTATGGATGAGATCATCTGTGAACTCACTCTACCATCCCTAACAAGATTCCTCTCCCTCTCTCCCATTTTTTATTGTATAATTTTTAAATCGTCAAGAATAACAGTTTCCCTGACATGGGAAGTGCCATTTCAATATGCAAATTTAAGATTGAGGCAAAAGCTCTTGAATTTTACCTTTACATGTTCTTCTCTTTGATTGTCTTGACTTTCTTCTTTCTTTCAGTTGAAGGCATATCTAGGGGCGCCTGGGTGGCTCAGTTGGTTAAGCGTCTGCCTTCGGCTCAGGTCATGATCCCAGGGTCCTGGGATCGAGCCCCGCATTGGGCTCCCTGCTCAGTGGGGAGTCTGCTTCTCCCTCTGCCTCTCCCTCTACCCCAGCTTGTACTCTCTCTCTCACTCACTCTCTCTCTCAAATAAATAAATAAAATCTTTAAAAAAAATAAAGGCATATCCAGTTTAATTCATCCGTTCTCCGTCTGTTTTCTCTAGCCCTTTTATGTTATTCCTTTGCTGACATTTCATTTTAGTCTTTGCTTTTATTTCTATCCTCTGTGTCCCTTATTACCTTTTCCTATAATGTCTGAGCTCCCTGTGCTCCTTCCAAATTTTGCTTTTTTTCCCCTTTGACATTTTTCTGTGTTATTCTAGCTCAGATTTGATCTCCTCTTGAAGCCTGATATCTCCTCCTTGATATCTTACATCTGTGCTCTGTGGATTTTCCTTTGCAGAAGCAGTTACTTCATTAGGTTAATTTTAATTCTTAGCAAAATATCTGCCAGCCATTTCCATCCATTTCATTGTAACATTTTTCTGATAGCAATTTTATCCGTTGGTAAGTTTTATTGTTCTTCTCCACCTTTTTTTTCCTGATGGTATCTTTGTATCAGTATGTGTCAGTCTCCTTATGATTACTCAGGTTTGAGTGAGCTATGTTTTTGTGGAAGTTATTTGCAGGAATTTTCCTTGGGGTAGGGCAGTAAGTAACTTTTAAGTCTTCATAATTCAAAGGCTCTCTACTATCTGCTGCTGAAGACACTGCACTCTGAAAATATGGCTCATCTGGTGATTCTTTGTGTAGTGAGTTCCCACTGTTTCTCTGATGCCAGCCAGACCCAGGAGGTCACCTGTCACCAGCCCCGATCATTTCAGTTCCCATGCTTGCTTTGTAAATAAGAGACATTTGCACTTTGCACGAGGGTGAGCCTTGTCAATTTCAGCAAGAGTATTTTATGGCACATTTGTAGATATCATACCACTGAATCTTCTTGCAATTCTCTATGGTTCTCGCCTTTACATTCTACCCTATTTTAGCTGCTTTGTGGCATCTTTTAGCATATTTTGAAGGCCATGAATTATATTTGTCTCCTAGTATTGCTGAAATTGAATTTGTGGTTTTTCTTTTTCATTTCTTTATTTCTTCTGTATAATTTCCCGGAGAATGGAAATGATACTGATTTGGATACTTTGTTTATATCAGAGGTTCTGAAAAATGACCTTCTTAAGAGAAAAACCAAATCCTGTCATTCCCAGCTTGAAATTCTTTGTGGCTTCACACTTCATCTAGAATAAAATCCAAATTCCTTTGTACTAATAAATCTTGCATGGTGGCCTAGCCTCTGTTCATCTGTCCAACTTCACCTTAAATCTCCCTCACACACATCATGCTCCAGCCACATGGATTATCTTGGGTCTCTTCGAACATACCAGGTTCTTGCTCACCTAAGGCTGTTTGTCCACTAAACACCTCTTTCTCCTCTCCCTCTGGTCTCAGCATTCTTTACATTAGCTCCTTCTCATTTTATCGGTCTGAGCTTAAATAACACATTTAGAATGATGCCTTCTCTGACCATCCTATTCCAGCCCCTTGCTTGTGATGGCAGTAGAAAACACCATCCCAAAATATGTGTGTTTGGCATATTGATCATTCTGAGCTGTAGGAACTTGAGAACCAGCAAATGAAAGGAGAGGCTTTCTCTGAACTCCCCTATATGCCTAAAGATAGATCCTCCAAAAGGAACTCACTTGTCATAAATCTCCTTCCCCGGAGTTTCATTAACCAGGAAAGATGGACTCTTATCACAGGAGAGGAGACTAGAAGCCAACACCTACACCCAGACAAACTTTGTCACAAACCATCATACCTCCCATCAGTTCTTCTAAGGCCCCATTCATCTTTCCTAAAAACCATCTACTCTCCCCTAAGAGGCCTACATCCCACTCCTCTTTCCCTATTAAGATCATATGTAATCCTGAATTCTAAGGGTCTTGGGGAGTTACTCAGTTTTCCTGGTTTCTCCCACGCGTATAGGTGGTATACATGTTAATAAGCTTCTGTTTGTTTTTCTCTTGTTGATTTGTCTTTTATCATAGGGGTCTCAGCTAGGAACTCAGAGAGCAGAGGGAAATTATTTCTTCTCTACACTTGCTTCTTTCATGGTATTTCATACATTTTGTGATTATTTATTTGTCTCTTTCCCTTCTCTCTCTCCTTCCTTTCTTCCCTCTTTCCCTTATTTCCTTGCTTCCTTCCCGCTCTTCCTTTCTCTCTTTAAGCTTTAGGAGAACAGTGAAAGAACTATGATTGTCTTGTTCTCTGTTTATCTCCAGCTCCTAACACAGTGCCTGTCATCAACATGTGCTCAGTAGGCATTTGTTAAGAGAATACACTAACACATGAAGATTGTTTTCACATATGAGTGTCTTATTTCAATAGGGAAACTGATAGGGTCTGTTGTTTGCATTAGAGAATAAACAATTTGGAAGGAGGTCTGGAGACCATTTCTTAGAAGAGTTGGTCATAGGAATAAGGGAGATTTCATTTTGGAAAAAAGAGAAGTTTGGAAGTAGAAATTAATAACCTTCAAACACAGAAGTTTAATCTTGTAGAAAAGTGGTTTTCATCCTCAGAATCACCTGAAGGGCTGTTGAAAAACATGGAATCCAGGCTGTTTGCTGATCTTTGATTCACTGGGTATGGAGTAGGACTAGAGAATCTGGAATTTTTTTGTTTGTTTGTTTGTTTGGCTTTTTAACCCCATCTAGTTCTTTATGTCAGAAAGTGTTGGGAAATGCCATCTTATAAGAGGCAGTGTTGTTATTGTGGGAAAAACTGGAACACATGGGTTGAAGCCATAGAAAGGCGACTTTGGACAAAGGGCAGCTGCTTCAAGCTAGAAAGGCACCAGAGAGCTGAGGCTGCCTCCCTGGCGGGATGCCCATTAGAGCCTGTCAACCCTCCAGGGGCCAGTTTTGCTGTGGATCTTGCAGGTGGTGAATGAGAGCTGTGCTAATGTGGCTAAAATCTTGGGTTCAAGGAAATACAGTTTTAAATGCTTGGGGCTCGCCGCTATGGTGCCAGTGGGGAAAGGCAGGAAGTAAGAATAGTAACAAACGAGAACCAAAAAGAAAACCACATCCACAAAACCGAGTGGGGTTGGAAGCCCTGCAGGGGATGTAATGAAGCCCTCAGAGGCCTGGAAGAGCAGAGGAAACCTGACATTTTCGGTACAGGTAGAGCCACAAGACAAATGACAAGCGCGATGAAGTAAACTGCCATCTCAGTTAGTAACTAGGCTATCTTAAAGAGCAATGAACTTGCCAAACCATTTTGCATTCGCAAATAGGAAATTATGAGGAAACATGAGAAAACGGACTACAAAGAAGCAGTAGGAGGAGGAATTTTCCAGAAATTTTTTCTCTGTGGTGGGTAATTCCACAGGCAGTCCCAGGGAGGAGGGAAGCCTGTTGCCATTCTGACTTCCAGGGGCCACAAGTCAAAAGCAAAAGGTCTGGTTTGTTTCTGGATCCAAAAGCTGGTTCTAGAAACTCATCCTAGACTGGCCTGAGGGAAGTTCAGAAGGGCAGGACTCAACATCATCACTGTTAACATTTATTAAGTCACGAATATTATCTATGATTCCATCCTCATAAAAATCCTGAATGATAGATCACATCATCCCCATTTACCAACAAGGAGACCAAAGTTCTGAGAGGTTATGTATGTTGCCCAAAGGAACATCGCTATTCCCTGAACAAAAGCCTACTGAGTATTTTCTAGGGGCTAATAAGTGAAAGAGAGGCCAGATTTGAACTTCTAACTAACTCCAAAGCCCACACTTTTTTATCCATTTTTTTTTTTTAAGATTTTATTTATTTGACAGAGAGAGACAGCGAGAGAGGGAACACAAGCAGGGGGAGTGAGAGAGGGAGAAGCAGGCTTCCCGCCAAGCAGGGAACCCGATGTGGGGTTTGATCCCAGGACCCTGGGACCATGACCTGAGTCGAAGGCAGACTCTTAATGACTGAGCCACCCGGGCGCTCCTTTTTTTTGTCCATTTTAACAAAGGGTCAGTTTTAATAATAAAGAAAATGCTATCACAAACCTGTAAGAGAAATTCCAAGAATCCAAAAGAAAAATTGACAAAGGGCACGAATAAACAGGTTTCCAAAGACTGAATACAAGTGAATTTAAAGGACATATGAGTGGGGTATAAAAATTTAAGGACATCACAATAAAAGGAAGGCAGAGAACAAGCAATGGCATATTTGTTGGAGAATATGGAAATTAGTGCAACTGCTTTGGAGGGCAAGTTGGCAGGCAGTACCTCTGAAGATTTCAAATGCACATTCCCTTTAGGGCACCTGGGTGGCTCAGTCAGTTAAGTGTCTGACTCTTGATTTTGGCTCAGGTCATGATCTCAGGGTCCTGAGATGCTCAGGGTCCATGCTCAGGAAGGAGTCTGCTTGAGGATTCTCTTCCTCTCTTTCTGCCCCTCCCCCCCAAATAAATAAAGAAACCTTAAAATAAATTCACATTCCTTTGGCCCAGAAATTCTACTCTAGGATTTTGTAAATATGTATATATATGTATATAAAATATGTCAAATATATAAGTATATACATACATACACACATAGAAGCAAGGATATACCTGAAGACACTTCGGGGTTTTTTGTTCAAACAAAAGACCAGAGAAGCAACCCAAATGACCTTTAATTGGAGACTTAGTAAAGAAATCATGGTAAAACACAAAATGAAAAAAAAAAATTTACAAAGCCCACAATTAACTACTAGGGGATTCTGTTCCTCAATTATGATGAGAAGACCCCAGTCATGGCACATTGTAGAGAGAGATGTTGAGTTTTGTACTATTTAAAGATCACTTGGAAATCGGCCTTAATTCTGAGTCTTTCAACAACACAGAGAGGCAGACAGAGCAGGTGTTGTCCTACCCTGTAGACAAGGAAGGAGGGACCCTGTGAGGTTGAGTTGTCCAATCTAACGGTGAAAAAGACTGTGGCTGGAACACAGCTTCGTGGACCTGTGCCCCGTGTGTTTTATGTTGCCTGGTATTTAGAAAAATAGACACCTGCAGAGGAGGTGACCCTTTCCTCTGGGAAAAGGGACAAGATCAAGGAGTTACTTTTAAGTTGATACGGAGAGGGCCCCTTTGGGATGGAGTCATGGCTTGCTCTGCTGGTGGCGTGGTTTCTCCGGCTCCTAGTAAGGCCTGGCTTCTTCTCCTATGCAGGGAAGCAGACAGCTCCGGACACTTTCACTGCTGGTACCGAGTGTCCAAAAATAGAGGCAATTCTTTTTGATATATACCTTCTAGTGGGAACCAACCCTGCAGCTGAGGAAGCCATGGGATCACTCTATGGCTTCAGACTTCTGAGCAACAGAATCATGTCTGCTTTCCTCTACAGTAGAGTTTCCAATCCTGACTGCTCACTGGACCCATCTGGAAGAAGTATATTTTGGAGATGGTGCATACTAGCTCATAAAAACCAGTTCTGAAATTTTCAGAAATTTTGTGAAGCAGTGGTTGAATAAACCTATGGTTAAAAATTAATTACATAAAGGTATAGTTAGCTAAATTATATTAAAAACAACACTTATCATTTCCTAATTATTTTACCCTTCTCTGTACTCTCGAGGTTATTTGCATGTGTTGTATTTGCATGGTGGAAATACTATATAATGGTATGCACCTGTTCATCTCTTCCCAATTCCTGTGCTCTGTGATGGCACATTGCTAGCTAAAAACTGACCATGATGAGAGTATTTACACCATTGAAACTGACAAATACTATAATTAGGGCTTGATCTATTGTCTTGTTGATTATCTAGACTTAAGAAAATGATAGAAGAAATGCCAATAATGCAGATTAAACTTAAAAGTATGTCCTAAAACAAGTAATAAAATGACAATAAATACATACCTACCAACAATTACTTTGAATATAAGTGAACTAAATGCTCCAATCAAAAGACATAGGGTGGGGGCGCCTGGGTGGCTCAGTTGTTAAGCATCTGCCTTCGGCTCAGATCATGATCCCGGGGTCCTGGGATGGAGCCCCGCATCGGGCTCCCTGCTCGGCGGGAAGCCTGCTTCTCCCTCTCCCACTCCCCCTGCTTGCATTCCCTCTCTTGCTGTCTCTCTCTGTCAAATAAATAAATAAAATATTTAAAAAAAAGACATAGGGTATCAGAATGGATAAAAAAAACAAGACCCATCTATAGGCTGCCTACAAGAGACTCATTTTAAACCTAAAGACACCGGCAGATTGAAAGTGAGGGGGTGGAGAAACATTTATCACACAAATGGATGTCAAAAGAAAGCTAGAGTAGCAATACTTATATGGGACAAGACTTTAAAACAAAGACTGTAAAAAAAAAAAGACAAAGAAGGACATTATATAATCATAAAGGGGACAATCCAGCAAGAAGATATAAAAATTGTAAATATTTATGCACCCAACATGGGAGTACCTAAATACATAAAACATAGAGGAGCTAATTGATAATAACACAATAATAGTAGGGGACTTTAACACCCCACTTACATCAATGGACAGATCATCTAAACAGAAAATCAACAAGGAAACAATGGCTTTGAAAGACACACTGGACCAGATGGACTTAACAGATACATTCAGAACATTCCATCCTAAGACAGCAGAATACACATTCTTTTCAAGGACACATGGAACATTCTCCAGAACAGATCATATAGTAGGTCACAAAACAGGCCTCAACAAATATCAAAAGATTGAGATCATACTTTGCATCTTTTCTGACCACAAAGCTGTGAAACTAGAAATCAATCACAAGAAAAAATTTGGAGAGACCACAAATACATGGAGGTTAAACCACATGCTACTAAGCAATGAATGGGTCAACCAGGGTGTCAAAAAAGAAATAAAAAATTACATGGAAACAGATGAAAATGATAACACAACAGTCCAAAACTTTTGGGATACAGCAAAAGCAGTCCTAACAGGGAAGTTTATAGCATTACAGGCCCACTTCAAGAAGAAAGAAAAATCTCAAGTTAAAAGTGTGTCCTGTTTCTAACCATCACACTGTCAATAACACAAGAAGTTGAGGAAATAGGCATTCAAAGTTATCTGATTAAATGAAGAAGTTACTCATGTAATTGACAAGTAAAATTCTGGCATATTTTTTACATGGTTCATTTTCATTTTCCTTGTTAACATAAATAAAAATACTAACCAATATTCATGTCTGAACTACATTCCTCTGTCAGCTGCAACCATGTGTCACCCAGAAATGTAAGAGTTTACCAAAAATCAATGAAACCATTCTGTGAGATTTAATTGGCTAAATGGAATTTACAACAAAGGGTATTATGTTTTATTTTTATACCTAAATTGTGTACTACATATCCTTTATGTTACTAACATTTGTAATACGCTTATGTAGGTATATGCATACAGATTTTTTTCTTTTGGAGAGCTGGTTGTTAAACATTACCACCAGACCACTACTGCCTGGGAGCTTCAAAAACCCTGAATATCTGGAAGAAAGTTATCAGCAAGATGGTGGAATAGGCAACACCACCCTTTGTCTCCAAAATAAAACAATTAGACACCTACCCATGAACAAAAGTAGCCCTTGGAGGGCACAAGTCCAATGAAGAACCTGCAGCAACACAGTAGAACATCAACAATAGCAAAAAATGGAGATAACTACATAGATAGCATTGCTGGGGATGTGTGCATAGCTGAAATGTCTGGAGATGGCTAGGAACATAGAAAAATAGAATAGGGCCATCAGTGTCCCCGGGCGCTACTGCATTTCCTAGTGGCCTGCTCATGATTGACGCTGGCTGTCTTTAACACTGAGGACCTCAACAGTCTCTGAGACAGCCACAGACTCCCTGCAACTGTCATAGCAGAGGACCCCATAGTGTTTGTTGGCATGGATCCCAGTGGCCTCCTCCAAAGAGGACACCTACACCTTCCTAGGTAACCGACAGTTATCACTGCTGTGGACCCCTTGGAGAGGGAGATGCTACTGTGCCCTTGCCCCAAGAATGAGCAGCTGTTGTGCCATCCTGGGCCTGGGGCCAACACCTCTCCACCCAGCCCTGCATTCGCACTGGACCCAGGGGCCATGGCTTCTCTGTGTGCACCTCTCCTTAGTTACCAGTCCCACTGTTACTGTGGGCTAGCTTGTGCCTTGAGTTAGTTGTGGACCCCAGCTCTGCGGCTCCTCTGTGTTTGCCCACACTGGGGAAACTAGAACCAGCACTGTAGCAGGTGTGCCTACACCCTGAACCCTGGAGCCATAGTCCCTCTGCTCATACCCCCACTTAGGACCCCGGCTCCACAGCCATTCTGTGAGTACCTGTGCCTAGGACACTGGGCTACCACCGCAATGGGCACATCTACATCCTGAGCCCCAGAGCCGTGGTTAATCTGCACACACCTGTGCTCAGGACTCTGCAGCTACTCTGGAAGTGCCCACCCAAGGGCACTGAATCCATCTGCCGTGGGACGTGGACCGACTATAACTCTGCACGTGTCTGTGCTCTAGATCACTGGGTCCATGGCCACCCTCTGGGTGCCTGTACATTAGACCCTGGTGCCACCACCACTGGGAACACACTCAAAAGCCAGAACTAGAACCAGAAGGAGTCCCTTGGCCACAGCTTCCCCTATGGGAGAAAAGGAGATCAGGAAGAGCCCAGAACCCTTTGCCACTAAAGACCCCAATAGCTTTCACTGTTTCTATGGTCACCTGCAGTGTTAGCTGCTGAGGACCCTGCAAACCTTGCAAACATTGGCCTCGATTGATGAAGAAGCACTAGACTGGCACCACTGTGCCCTCACTGGAGCAGGAACTGCCACACTCCACCCAGCCAATGCCCTTGCCCACACCCACAGGTAAAGGTCTTTCCCCACTGAAACCAGTCCATAAAATCTGGAAGACATGACTGCTACGTCAAATGCATAGACGTCGACATAAGGCCACAGAAACACGAAAAATCAAGGAAACATGAGACTGCCAAAGGAACACAATAATTTTCTAGTAACTGACCCCCAAGAAATGGAGATCTATAAATTGCTGGACTAATAATTCAAAATAATTATTTTAAGAAAACTCAGTGAGCTATAATATAGATAGGCAACTCAGTGAAATCAAGAAAATGATAAATAAACAAATGGTAAGTTCAACAAAGAAAGGAGAAATCTTAAAAAAGAACCAAACAGAAATTCTAGATCTGAAGGGTACAATGAATGAAATAAAAAGTACAATAGAAGGCATCAATAGCAGACTTGACGGAACCAAAAAAAAAAAAAGAATCTGAAAACCAAGAGTTAAATCATTTGAAATTACCCAGTTAGAGGAAGAAAAAGACCAAAGAATGAAAAAGAATGAAGACAGCCTGCTGGTAAAGGAAACAACCAACAAAATGAAAAGGGAACTTACAATATGGGAGAAAATATTCACAAACCATATATCTGATAAGGAAATAATATTCAAAATACGTAAGGAACTCATGTAACTCAGTAGCAGAAAAACTCCAAATAACCCAATTAAAAAATGGATGAAGGAGCTGAATAAACGTTTTTCCAAAAAAGACATAGAACAGCTATATGGGAACACACTCAACATCACTAATCACCAGGGAGAATGCAAATCAAAACCACAATGAGATATCACCTCACACCTGGTGGGATGGCTGTTATGAAAAGTCAAAAGACAAGTGTTAGTGAGGTTGTGGAGAAAGGGGAGCCCTTGCGCACTGTTGGTGGAAACATAAATTGGTACAGCCACTAGGGAAAACAGTATGAAGAGTTCTCAAAAAAATTAAAAATAGAACAACCATATGATCCAGAAATCCCACTTCTGGGTCTATATCCAGAGGAAATAAAATCACTGCCTCAGAGACATCTCTAAACTCTCATGTTGGTTACAGCATTAAATTCACAGTAGCCAAGATAATATGGAAACAAGCTAAGTGTTTGTTAACAGATGCACAGATAAAGAAAATGTGATATGTATCTATCTGCCTATAGTAGAATATTATTTAGTCCTAAAAAAGAGGAAATTCAGCCATGTACAACAAAATGGATGAACCGGGAGCACCTTTTGCTAACTGAAATAAGCCAAACACAGAGAAAGACAAATACTGCATTATTCCACTTATATGCTGAATCTAAAAAGTTAGTCAAACTCATAGTAACATAGAGTAGAATGCTATTACCAGGGGCTGAGGGATGGGGGAAAAGGGAGATATTTGGCAAAGGGTACAAACTTTCAGTTATAAGGTGGATTAAGTTCTGGATACCTAATGAATAGCATGACTATAGTTAATATGTGTTATATGCTTGATTGAGAGTAGCTCTCAAGTGTTCTCACTGAAAGGAAAACAAAAGGTATCTATGTGAGGGGATGGAAATGCTATTTAACTTCTGCGATAACCATGTCACAATGGATACATATACCAAAACATCTCAGATACCTTAACTCTATCGTTTTTATTTGTCAATCAGACTTCACTAAAGCTGGAGAAAAATGGCTAATACTTGGATTCTGTTCCCCAAATTTCAATGTAACAGTTTCTGACTTAATTATATCAGCCTTAGGCTGGGAATTAGTACCACAGTAGTTTTCAAAATTGAATTCTAGAAAGTTTAGGTTGGGCCATTGGACCAGGACTGGCTTCATAGAAGATGTGGATCTCCCTCCCAGGCCCAGATGACTACAGGGCAGCTTTACCCTCTGAGATGCAGCCAGCCTATCTTAAGCTCCCAGCTCTCAAAAAGATTCCAGCTAAGGCAGGGAGGGCGGCTTGGTATAAATGAAATATGATGAATAATGCAGAGCTTACGAAACTAAGCTCCAGATTATGGGAAGAGGAAGGAAGTATGAAGATTGATTTGTCACAGGCAACTAGGTAGGTACATGTCGGCAATAGTATACTATCAGAGATCTTTTTGAAGGAGGCCAGAAGTAGCCCAGGGCCAAACTTAAAGAGGTTACACCTCTAATTAATAAAACATGTTACTTACACACACACACACACACACACACACACACACACACACACACGGTACAAGTGAGGGCCAGAGGCTGAAATACAGATCTTTTAGGGAGAATATCTGCCTAAATCAGTAGTTTCTTCTTCTCCCCTTTGGTTTTAAATTATTCTTTATACTATTTCTTCCTATCAATTCCTTTCTTTGATCTTATAATAAATACATCTTACTCATTCTTACTGAAAAGAATCAGAGTAACTCCATGTTCTTCCCAAGCCTCCTGAGAGCCAGCAGACTGCCAAGAGCCTGGCTAATTAGCCCAGGATGAGGCTCTCGGGAGGGTAGGAAACCAGGGCTAGAACTTGCAAGGAAATAAAAGGAAAAGAGCTGTTAAAAGGTCAGCCTATGCCTACTTCTTTTCCTGATCACACTCAGGTGAAATTCAAAAAGACCTTCAGCTAGAGTGAAGCCTATAGGGGGTCAGGCGGGAGGGGGGGCAAACATCGTCCCCCGCTCTGACTCACAAATCTCAGCTGCCCCGACGTCCCTCCCAGGGTACTGCAGGGAGACTAGTGGGAAATGCAGAGCAGAGTGTTCTATAATAATTTCATTTTCTATAATACATTAGGACTGACTTCAGTGCTGTACACACTTTAGGTATTTTTAAGAGATAAGGATTAGAAAAAGACATTGGAAAGAGCTGAAATGAGGCCTTTGTGGCAGGCTGCTGCTTATCCCCCGTATCTTAATTCTCTTCTTTCTTATTCATACAGCGACCATTTCTTAACTAGTCAAATGATTATCTAGAATAAAACCCACTTGGCAGTGTATTGAGGCTTTGTGGCAAAGTTCTGAAAATAAGACACGGTTATATGAGATTCTAGAAAATGTCCTTACAGTGAGGGATGTATTCTTTGTCTCTTCCTCCTTCTTATTGACTGGAATGAAGACATAAAAACTGGAATGTTGCCAACTGTCTTGGACCACTGGGGATGATGAAGAGCAAGATGGAAGGAGCCTGAGTTCCAGCTGCTGGTAAGATGGAGTAGACATTGCACCTGGTCGCCCCCACTGAACACAGCTATAGATCCTGGATGGAATACTTGGAACTGATACTTCTTAGAGGACTCTAAAAAAATAAATGATAGTAGGAAGATTGGGGAAGAAGACCAGAATTCAAAAGATCACCAAATCAGTAATTCATTTCCCCCCTTTTTTCTTCTGTTATCCCCCAGCCAGGACTCAAGGCACCCTGAAACCAGAAAGTAGGCACCAAGACATGGATGTGAGGAGAAGCCTTTAGTTCTGGCTTGAAGAGTGGGAAAGGGGATTCTTAGCATATTGAGAAATCCTCCTTGTTTTCTTCATCCTCTTGTACCTTAGCCCCGAGGCGATCCCGTGACAATGGCAGTTGAGTGGAGAGACAGTGACAGCAGTGGAACCTGCAGGTACCTAAAGCTGAAACAGGGAGATTTTCCTCTCTGATCAAAGGGGCTGTGGTCCCAAAAGTATAAGGTAAACTTATATTTTGTTTTGTCCCTCTGACTTTCTGCCACTTGGCCTCTGTTAACAGGTGCAGTTGTGGGAAATATGCTGCAAAATAAAATTTAAAAAACCCCAGTTTTCTGGCCAGTGAACCACAAAGAGGAGCCCCAGGGAGCTTGGGGAAAAAAATCCCATAAAGCTCCTGGGTTCATCCTCAAATTCTGCATACTTGGACCTGACCCTAATAGCACACCCTAGACATGGGGAATTAGCTCCTGGTTAGGCCACTGCCTAAGTCCCAGACTGGCCGTGGAGGGGCATACATGACTGACAGACATGAATAGCACAGCAATGACTTTCAAAACAGATTTGACACTGGCATTCCATTCCACAGAAGACTGGTCAGAACTTGATGCCTGAACCCAAGCAGAGCTATATCCCAGCAACACAAAAATATCAACATTCTCTGTGGTATTTAAACAAGACTTGGAGTCTCATAATATTCAACATGTCCAGGATACAATATGAAATTATTTGGCATATTAACAACCAGAAAAATCTCAATTTGTATGGAAAAAGACAATCAACAGGCACTACTCCTGAAAGGACATAGATGTTGAGATTATTGGACAAGGACTTTAAAGTAGCAGTTACAAATTGCTGTAAAAAGTAAGAGTGAATTTTTTTAATGAATGGAAAGATAGAAAGGCTCAGCAAAGGAACAGAAGATATAACGGAAAAAAACAAATGGAAATTTTAGAACTAAGAATACAAGAAATGAAAGAAAAATTTCACTGGATGGATTCAACAGCAAAATGAACATGACAAAGGTAAAAGTTAGTGAACTTGCAGATAAAGTAATAGAAATTATCCAGTGTAAACTACAGAGAGAAAAAAAATGGGGAAAAAAATTAAGAGCCTCAGGAACTTATGGGACAACACCAAATGGTCTAACAGAATCCTACAACATGAGGAGAAAGAATATGTTACAGAAAAAAAATTTGAAGAAATAGTGCTGAAAGCTTCCCAAATTTCTCTGAAGACATAACTCTACAGATTCAAGAAGCTCAGCAAACCTCAAACAAGATAAACCAAAGAAATCTATGTCTAGCCACATCATAATTAAACTGCTGAACACTAAAGACAAGTGAAAAAAGTCTTAAAAGCAGCAAGAGAAAAACAACACATTGCTTATAGTGGAAAACAATTCAAGGGACTATGGAATTTTTCATCAGAATTCACAGATGCCAGGAAGAATTGGAATAGCATTTTAAGGTGCTGAAAGAAAGTAAGTCAACCCCAAACTGCAGTCCTGGGATAAACGAAACTTGCTTATGACAGTCTTGTTTCTATAACTTCACTGGATTTGCTTAATTTCCCCCCCATCCTTGCTCATGAGAAAGACTGACTTATAATTTTCTTTTCTTGTGTTTTACTTGTCAGATTTTGGGTTCAAGATTATGTGCCTTATAATACAAATAAAGGAGTGGTGTCTCTTTTTCTATACTTGGTAACAGCTTGCATAAGACTATTTTATTTGTATTTAAATTTGTTTGGTAGTAATAGTTAGGAAACCATCTGGGGCTCAAGTTTTCTTTGTGGGATTTTAAAAAGTCGATTGAATTTCCTTAATGATTTCAGGGCATTCAGATTTTCTATTTTTTCTTAAGTCAGTTCTGGTAACTTATATTTTTCCAAGTATTTATTCATCTCATCTAAATTTCCAAATGTATAGGCACAAAGTTGTAGATCTCATTATTTTTTTAATGACTGCATCATCTAGAGTATGTTTCCCATTTTATTCCTAATATCGTTTATTTTGCCTTTTATTAGGAGTCTTTCCAGATTTTTTTTTCAATTTTATGGGTTTTCAGGAAACCAGTTTTGGGTTTTGATTTTCTCTATTTGTTATTTCATCAATTTCTGTATTTATCTTTATTATTTTCCTCCTCCCATTGCCTTTGAGATTATCTTGCTAGCCTTTTACTAAATCTTTATCTCATTTTCTAACTTCAGCTCAATAATTTCCAGCCTTTTATCTTTTCATATATATACATAAGCATGTAAGGTTATAAATATCCTTATAAGTTCTGTTTTATCTTATCTCTTAAGTTGTGATATATAGTGTTATTTTTATGATCATTCATCTTGAAATAGTTCCAATTTCTTTTATGATGAGAGACAGTCCAGTGTTTTGATTACAAGTGTGAATCTAGGGCTTTATTGATTGAATGTAGCACTGCCAGCTGTGTGAGCTCGGGTAAATCACTCCTTGGGGTCATTGATTCCTTTGTTTGTGGAAATGGGAGAAAATAATAATGATGTGTACCTTGGGTGGATTTTTGTACAGATTAAATGGTGCCTGGCACCCAGTAAGAGCAATGTACATGTTAGCTGTTATGCAGTAGCTCTTATTTCTTCTTTGATTCATTTATTGTCATTCCTTAATTTCCAAACATGTTTTTTTCTAGTTATTTTTTACAATTTATTTCTAGTTTTAATACATTGTAACCAGAGAACATTTTCTGTATGATTTCAGTTACTGATGGTCCAGTGCATCATCAAAGCTGGAAATATTCTGGGGACCTGGGTGGTTCAGTCGGTTAAGCATCGGACTCTCGATTTTGGCTCAGGTCTCGACCTCGTAAGATCGAGCCCAGTGTCAGGCTCTGTGCTGGCGTGAAACCCACGTTAAGTCTCTCTCTCTCTCCCTCTCCCTCTGCCTCTGCCCTTCCCCCTGCTCACTTGCCCACTCTTCTCTCTTGCTCTCAAAAAAAAAAAAAAAAGCTGGAAATATTTCACACATGTTTGAAAAGACAATGTAATCTGCAGTGTTGAGTGCAGTGTTACACTGTATTAGTGTATCAGTCAGTACCCTCTGAGAAAAGTGGAAACCATTCTAGGTATTTCAGAGAGAATTTAATACAGGAAATCGGTTACAAATTTGTTATAGAGCTAGAAAAGCAAAAAGAGAAAGAAAAGGGGGGGAAGCTTAGTAACCATAGAAAACCATTAGCATTCCTCCTCACCTAGGAGAAAAAGTTAACGTGGCTTTATCCAAGAGCCCAATATCCCCACACATTTGAGGATGCTAGAGCACCCACAACTGCCATTAGAACGATTGCTGTTGCTTTGAACAAATAGGAGCCTGCACAGGGACAGATGATGCAGAAGCCCAGCAACCAGCAGTCAGGTGCTTTGCTGCTGCTGGTGCGGTTGCCACCAAAAACAGAAAAGAAAAGAAAAAGGGCTTCCCTTTCCCTTCTGCCTTCTGATCTCTGACCAGTGCCTCCCATCGATAGACTATAAACTGAAGCCAGCTGACAAAGGAATCTGGAAACACTGTAGGATTCAAGCCTGTTTTGAGACAAAGCAATGCTCGGACGGTCAATGACTGACCATCTTAAATGTGTTGTTCAAATCTTCTATATCTTTGCTGATTTCTTTGTCCTGCTTGTTTTATCAATTATGGAGGTAGTGGATTTGTATATTTCTTAGAGTTCTGTCCATTTTTTCTTTAATTACTTGGGTGCATACAAACTTAATGTTTTTAGAGCCTCCTGGTAAATTGAATCTCTTTTTTTTTTTTTTTTTTTTTTACCAATTAGACCCTCTTTATCTCTAGTAAGCATTTTTGTCTTAAGGTCCATTACTATGATATGATAGTTTGTTCTAGGCTGGGTTCACTAAGAGCAGAACAGAGACAGGGATTCTGATGCAAATTTTACCACTTTACCCATTTTTAAGTGTACAGTTCATTGGCATTAAGCACATTCATATTGTTGTGTAACCATTATTGTTATAGATTTTTTTGTAGATGCCCTCTCTAAGACCAAGTCAGTTTCCACTTTTCCTGGCTGGTAGAAAGTTATCATAAATGTGTGTTAAATTTTGTTAAATGTTTTTTCCTCTGTGTGAAATAATTATATATTTTTTCTTTTATTTTGTTAATTTAATAAATCATATTAAACTTTGTTTTTAGAATATCCCATCAAAATATTTTGGATTAAAACCCACTTGTTCATGGTGGATTACATTTTAATATATCGATGGATTCATTTTACGTTTTGTTAAATATTTTAAAGCTTATGTTCATGAGTGGAACGGCTCTGTGATTTCTCTTTCTTTTAATATCTTTACAGTTTTGCTATAGCTAAGCTAGTCTCATAAAAACAAATTGGGAAATGTTTCTTCTATTATTTGAAAGAAATTTTGTGAGATTATAATTATTTCTTCCTTAAATGCTTGCCATTTCTTTTCTTAAATGTTCATCACTATATCCACCTAGGTCTGAAGTTTTCTTTGCAGAAAGGTTAATTACAAATTCAATTCAACAGATATTCTATCTCTTCTTGTGTCTTTGATAACTTGTATTATTGACATAAAGATGTTTGTAGTATTCACTCATCCTTCTACTGTATGTAATAGTGTGGTTACCTTCTGATACTGGCATTTAGAGTTTTCTCTCTTTTTAAAAATTCAGTCTTGTCAATGTTTACCAATTTTATTAATCTTTCAAAGAAGCAATTTTGACTTTTAAACATTTTATTGCTGTTTTTCTATTTTCCATTTTAAAATTACTGTTCTTACCTTTATCATTTCTTTCCTGTTACTTGTTTTGGGTTTACTTTGTTGTTCTTTGTCTAGCTGTTAATCTAGATCATTGTTTTAAGCCTTCCTTTTTATTAAGATCAGTATTTATAAGTTTTCCTCTAAGCAATGCTGAGTCCTACACATTTGTTGTATTTTCAGAATTTTTCAATTTAAAGTATTTTCTAGTTTCTTTTATGATTTCTTCTTTGACATATGGGTCATTAAGAAGTATGTTGTATAATTTTTAAAATGTGGAGCTTTTATTTCTTTTTATTTCTTATTTCTAATTTAACTTTATCATGGTCAGAACATACACCCTGCATGATTTCAATATTTTGAATATTTTTGAGATCGTGTTATGGCCCAGCAGGTGGCCTATTGTGGAGGATGTTTTATGTTCACTTAAGAAGTATATTCCACCATTTTTGGTCATTGTGTTCTAGAAATGTCAGTTAGGTTGAGTCACTTGATAGTGTTCATTTTTTCTGTATTCTTACTGATTTAAAAAAAATCTACTTGGTCTATCTATCATTGAAAGGGAAGTGTTAAAATTTCCAAATTAGTCTATTTCTCCTTTTAGTTCTACCAAGTTTATTTCCTGCATTTTGAAACTCTAATCTGAGATACATAATGATTTAGGATCATATGTCTTCCTGATGAACTTATCCTTTTATCTTTATAAAATATTCCTCTTTATCTCTGGTTATAGTCCTTACGATTTTTTTCTCTCTCTACTTAGTACCAAGGTTCAAGACAATTAATTTTCCTTATAGTCTCATGATTGTGTGGGGGCAGACATGACTACCTTTATACTAATGATGTAGTTATTTGGGGTTCTATAGATAGTAGGTGTCACTTTTTTTTTTTATTTTTATTTTTTGAGATGGAGAAAGCTAAAAGAGATGTAGCAGCTAGGGAGATAAACCAAGACTTACAGACATGTTATATTTGAGATTCCTAAGAGCTATACAAATATAAGTGGAAATAATTTTTTGAGCCTTTTCTATATGACAAGCACAACTCCAAATACTTTACACGTACTGACAGATTTAATATTTGTAACCACTCTATGAGGATAACATTATTATTCTCTTTTTTCTTTTTTTTTAAGAAATCTCTCTACCCAATGTAGGGCTTGAACTTATGATCCTGAGATTAAGAGTTGGTTGCTCTGCCAACTGAACCAGCCAGGTGCCCCCCCTTTTTTAATTTTTTTTTTTTTTATAAATGGGAAGTGCAGAGAAGCTAGATTACTTGTAGAGCTAGTAGAGGGCAGAGGCAGAATGTGAGTCCAGGCAATGATGCTTAGAGACCCAACTCAACCACTATGAACATACAGTGATAGAATGACCTCAGGTCAACCGTTAGGTTCTGAATCTGATATGCTCATCTGATCATGACACTTGATGCTCAAATCCTTTTAATGGCTTGTCGTGGTTCTTAGGCTGAAGACCAAAATTCTTTACCTGTTCAAGGAAGATTTATCTCCTGTCCACCTCCCTAGCTTCATTTTGAGTTACTTTCTCCCTTGGTCTATTTCATTCATACAGCTTAGAGAAATCATCTCTAAGATTTTCCAGTATAATATGCTTTCTCCTTCTCCAAGAGCATGACATATACTGGACCCTTGGCTTGAAACCCTCTTTCCCTCTCTCTCTGTCTCATAATCCTCTAAGTCTCAGATATTGCCTCCTCCAGGAAGCCTTCCCTGATGCTCCTTGGTTACATTCCTCAGCATTACATGCTCACAGCAATCTCTAACACTTACCATGCTTGGAACTGCTTGTTGGATGTATGTCTTCTCTTCTAGACTTTAAACCCAATAAGGCCAGGGAGGGTAACTATCTTATTCACAACTGGGCCCCTATTGCCTAACAAAGGGCTTGACATATAACAGCTCTACAATAAAGATTTTTTAAGTCCCAAAGTAAAACCGGCATCTCTAAAAAATAGTCCTCTCTCTGGGCCCACGGTCTCTGAGAATTTGGATATCTTATAAACACTTCAGGCACTTTATAGGGCTTATATCCACGACATAATTCACCATCTGAAAATTAGTTTAGCATTCTGGGACCAACCCTCAGGAGACGAGATGTTTGAGAATTTTGCTTTATAAAATGCTTCCTTTAGAAAAGTATTTCTTTTGGTATTTTGACCTCATACATTCCAGTCCTGTCTGGAAACTACAAAAGCAAAGTTATGTATACTTATGAGGAAGCACATGGCTACATCTGTGAAATAATTCTTGTTTTTCAGATTCCAGATACATTTGTTGTAACCAATGAATAGAGGGCATAGGGGATATTGTGTATAGAGGGACTGAATTGAAATATGAAATAGATGTCAGCAAATCCCCCACACTCTGAAGTATTTCCTTGATGCTTCCTTTAGTTCCTCTTGCAACATTGTTTATTTTGGATAAAAGCAATTGCCTCCTTTTTTTAAAAAAAGATTTATTTAATTAATTTATTTATTTGAGAGCAAGCAGGCGAGCTAGCGAGAGAACGCACACAAGAGTGTGAGTAGGGGGAGGAGCAGAGGGGGAGGGAGATGGAAGGTGAAAGAATCTGGAGCAGACTCCACTTGGGGCTTGATCTTATGAGATCAAGACCTGAGCCCAAATCAAGAGTTCGCCGCTTAACTGGACCACCCAGGTGCCCGGTGATTGCCTCTTTTAAGATGCAAATATCGGGATGCCTGGGTGGCTCAGTCAGTTAAGCAGCTGCCTTTGGCTCAGGACAGGATCTCAGGGTCCTGGGATGGAGGCCCTACCTCCCACTCCCCCTCCCCCGCCCTCACTGGAGAGTCTGCTTCTCCCTCTCCCTCCCAAACCGCTTGTGTTCTGTCTCTCTCTCACATAAATAAATAAATAAATAAATAAGTAAATAAATAAATAAATAAAATCTTTTAAAAAATGCAAATATCACCAAGGTTTGAGAGGGCAGAACTAAAGGAGGTAGCATGCCATACTTTTCATGTTTGCTTGTTTGATTCTTCCCCCTGCAATTTTGTGTGAATTAGTAAATCATCTCCTTCCCAGACTGACAGGTACGTTGAAAATAGGTTCCAAGAGGAGGAAAAGGGGGAGAGAGAAGACAAGGGAAGGAGTTGCTGCCAGGGTGATCCTTCTTGGAAGCGAGATGGCAAACCCTGGATGCCAGCTCAGCAAGAATTCCACAGAATGCCAGGGAAGGAGGAGGGGTCCCCTGTAGGCAGGAAGGACAGCTTCACAAAGAAACTGCATCGTGTTCACAGTGCTTCAAGGGACAATTTTTTCTTTTTCATTTAGCTTTGCTTAATGACCGCTATCCTACCCCTATTAATTTGAAATAAGAGATCTTTTTAAAAAGATAGTTTTATTGAAGAATAATTGGCATACATTGCACATACTTAGAGCATACAATTACACATTTTGCTATACGAACACACCTGTGAGCTTTTACCACAGTCAACCTAAAGAACACATCCACCAACCCCAGAAGTCTCTTTGTCCCTCTTTGTAAATTCTTTCTCCTCCCCCTTCCCACCCTCTGCTAGGCAACTACTGATCTTTCTCTTACTATAGATTACTTTGCATTTTCTTGACTTTTTATACAAATGGAATCATGTTGTACGCATTTCTTTCATTTGGCATAATTATTTTGAGATGAATTCCTTATTGAATGTATTGATAGTTCATTGCTTTTTCACGCCATTGCATGGATATGCCACAATTTGTTTATTCATTTGCCTGTTGCCCATTTGGATTGTTTCTAGTTTTGGGCTATTACAAATAAAGCTGCTATGAACATTCAGGTATGAGTCTGTGTAAGTCTCTGTGTGGACATATGCCTTTAGTTCTTTTGGGTAAATACCAAGGACTGGAATGGCTGGGTCATATGGTAGGAGTATTTTAACTTTGTAAGAAACTGCCAAACTGTTTTCTGAAATGATTGCACTATTTTGCATTCCCATCAGCAGTGTGTGAGAGTTCTCGTTTTTTTGGCATCCTTGCCAGCATTTGGCATGGTCACAGTTTTTAATTTTAGCCATTCTAATAAGTGTTTAGTGGTATTTCCTTGCGGCTTTAATTTGTATTTCCCTCATGGCCGATGATGCTGAGCATCTTTTCATGTGTTTATTTGCCATCTGCATGCCTTCTTTGGTGATATGTCTATTCAAATCCTTTGCCCATTAAAAAAGTTGGGTTGTTTTCAAATTTTTGAGTTTTGAGAGTTCTTTATATTTCCTGGATATAAGCCCTTTATCACATACACGCTTTGCAAATCCTTTCCTCACTCTTCCAGTTGTTTTTTGTTTTGTTTTGTTCTTAACAATGTCTTTCAGAGAGAAGTTTTTAACTTTGGTTAAGTGAAATTTACCAGTTTTGCTTTTTGGACTATGCTTTTGGTATCGCATCTAAGAAATCTTCGTGTAACCCAAGGTCACAAAGATTTTGCTTCTACATTTTCTTCTAGAAATTTTATAATTTTAGTTTTTGTGTTTGGGTCTGGGATCCATTCTGAGTTAATTTTTGCACATGCTGGAGGACTGGATAGAAGTTCTAAATTTTGGCTTATGGCTATCCAATTGCTCCTACACCATTTGTTGAAAAGACTGTCCGTTCTCCACCAAATTGTCTTTGCAACTTTGTCAAAACACAGTTGTCCATATACGTGTGGGCCTATTTCTGGACTCTATTCTGTGCCATTCGTTTATTTAATCTTTATGTCAAGGCCATATTGTCTTGATTATTGTAGTTTTATAACATGTCTCTAAATCAGATAGTGTTAGCCTTCCAAATCTGACTTTCTCAAGGTTATTTTTGGTTAGCCTAGATCCTTTATATTTATCCACCAAGTTTAAAATCAGCTTGTGAATTTCTACCAAAACAAAACAAAACAAAACAAAACAAAAAACCTGCTGAAATTTGGATAGAGATTGCATTGACTCTATAGAACAATTTAGGGGAAACCTGACATCTTAACAATTTTGAGTCTTTCAACCCATGAACAAGGCATATATCTCTATTCATTTAGGACTCCTTTATTTTCCTTTGGTTACTTTTGTAGCTTTCAAAGCCCATGTTTTAAACATTCTTTGTCAGATTTATCCCTATGTATTTCACATTTAACACTATTACAAATGGTAATTTTTTAAAATTTCAATTTTTGATTCATTGCTAGGAAATAGAAATATTACTGATTTTTAATATTGATCTTATATACTGTAACATTGCTAAATTCATTTAATTCTAGTAGCTTTAAAAAATAGATTCCAACAAATTTTCTTAATAACCATACCAAATATTGGCTACAAATAAAGACAACTTTATTTCTTTCCAATCTGGATGCTTTTATTTCTTAGTCTTCTCTTGCTGTACTGACTAGAACCTCCAGTACAATGTTGAATAGAATTGGGGAGAGTGGACATCCTTGTCTTGTTCTGGATATTAATGGTGAAAGACTGAATGTTTTCCCCTAAGTATTATGTAAGTAATAAGTTTTTCTAAATTACTAATATCTAGTTAAGAAAGTTCCCTCTGTTCTCAGTTTGCTGAGAGTTTATTTTTCCTTTAACAGGAATGGATGTTGGACTTTGTCAATGCTTTTTCTGCATCTATTGAAATGATCATATGCCTTTTCTTTTTAAATACTTTTAAAAAAGTGTGTTAACAGGTGAATCACATTGATTTTCCAGTGTTAAAATGGTATTGAATTCATGGGATGAATTATATTTGGTCATGATATATTATACTTTTTGTATATTATTGGATTCAGTTTGATAAAATTTTGTTCAGAAAGTTTGCATATATGGGGTGCTTGGGTGGCTCAGTCAGTTAAGCATCTGACTCTTGATTTCGACTCAGGTCATGATCTTGGGGTTATGAGATTGAGCCCCGTGTTAGCTTCTGCACTACATATATGCTCATGAGGGATTTTGATCTGTAGTTTTCTTTTATTGTAATCTGCCTAGGTTTTGGTATCAGAGTAAAGCTGACCATATAGAATGAGTTGGGATGTCTTCCTTCCCCTTCAATTTTATGGAAGAATTTGTGTAGAATTGATATTATTTCTTCCTTAAATATTTAGTAGAAATCATCAGTGAAGCCACCTGGGCCTCGGGTTTTCTTTGTGTGAATGTTTTTAATTACAAAGTCAAGTTCTTTTTGATATAAATTCATTCAATTTGTTTCTTTCATTTTGAGGAGATTTGGTCCATTTCATCTAAATTATCAAGTTATTATGAAGTTGTTCACCATATTTCCTTATTATCTGTTTAATATTTGTAGAATGTATGGTGAAATAGCCATTCTCATTCTTGATTGTGCAAATTTGTGTGTGTGGTTTTTTTTTTCATGATCAGTCTGCCTAGGGATTTATCAATTTTATTGATCACTCATAGACTTAGCTTTTAATTTTACTGAATTTCTCTACTGTGTTTCTGTTATCTAGTTCACTGATTTTTGTTTTAATATTTATTGTTTCATTTCTTCTGCTCTTTTTTTTCTAGTTTCTTAAGGTGAAAACTGAAGTCATTGATAGGATACCTCTATTTTTTCCCTAATACAAGAATTTAAAGATAAGGGTTGGGGGATGGGCAAAATGGGTGAAGGGGAATAGGAGATATAAACTTCCAGTTATGGAATAAATAAATCATGGAAATAAAAGGCAGGGCATAGGGAATATAGTATAATGATAATGATAATAGCATTTTATGGTGACAGCTACACTTGTGGTGAGCATAGCATAAACTATAGAGAAGTTCAATCACTATGTAATAGACCTGAAATTATTGTAACATTTGTGTGTCAACTCTCCTAACATAGAAAACAGCTATAATTTTCTCACAAGTAATGGTTTCATAGCATTCCTTACATGTGGATTGCTGTATTTTCATTTTTGTTCAGGTGTAAATACTTTCTAATTTTCCTTTTGATTTCTTCTCTGACTCACGGATTATGTAGAAGTGTGTTATTTAATTTTCCAAATAATTGGAAATTCTCTAGAGGCCTTGGCAATTTAATTCTACTGCTGTCAGAGAACATTCTTCAGATGAACTGAACCCTTTTAACTTTACTGAGACATATTTTATGACCCAGAATTTGGTCTATCAGGGTAAATTTTTCCTGTGCACTTAAAAAGGATGTGAATTCTGCTATAGTTGGGTGGAGTGTCAAGTAGGTCGCATTGGTTGATTGGTGTTGTTCAAGCCTTTTCTATTTTTACTGATTTTTATCTCTATTTTATTAATTATTGAGAAAGTGGCAATGAAATCTCCAGCTATAGTTACAGATTTGTCTGTTTCTCCTTGAAGTTCTAACAACTTTTATTTTATGGACTTTGAAGCTCTATTATTAGATGCATAAATCCTTATTATTGTTATGTCCTCTTGATGAATTGATCCCTCGTTATTATGAAATGACCTTTTACCACTGGTAATATGCTTTGCTCTGAATACTACTGATATTAATTTAGTCACTCCAGCTTTCTTTTGAGTGTAATATATATTTTTCCGTTCTTTTACTATTAACTTATGTCTTTATAGTGAATGAGCATTCATTATATAGAGCATTTAGTTAGATGCATCTTCTTTTTCCCCATCAATCTGACAATCTTTACCTTTTGACTTTAATTTTTTTTTAAGATTTTTATTTATTTTTGAGAGAGAGAGAGAGAGACAGAGAGCACTAGTGGGGGGAGGGGCAAAGGGAGAGGGAGAAGCAGACTCCCTGCTGGGCAGGGAGCCTGATGTGGGACTTGATCCCAGGATGCCAGATCATGACCTGAGCTGAAGGCAGACACTTAACCAACTGAGCCACCCAGGCGCCCCTTGACTTTAAATTTTTATTAGGACACTTAAAGTTGTCTCAGCTCATTTAAAAAAAATTATTTTTTCTCTGTTTTATTTGGTAGTTTCTATTGTTACATCTTCAAGTTCACTAATCTTTTCTTCTGAAATGACTGATCTGCCATTAATTCCATCCAATTTTCTTTTCTTTTTTTTTAATCTCAGATATTATAGTTTTTATGTATAGAAGGTCAATTTGGGTCATTTTATTTCCTTCATGTCTACCTGTTTTAACATAGAGAATGTAGTTATAATGACTGCTTTTAATGCTTTTGTTGGCTAAGTCTTACATCTGTGTCGGTTTTTATTAATTGATTATCCTTACTATGGGTCATATTTTCCTGCCTCTTTAGATAGCTGGTAATTTTTTTTTTTTTTTAAGTAGGCTGTATACCTAGTGTGGAGCCCAGTGCGGGGCTCAAACTCATGACTGTGAGACCAAGACCTGAGCCGAGATCAAGAGTCGGACACTTAATTGACTGAGCCACCTAGCCACCCCTAGATAGCTGGTAATTTTTGATTGGATGCTACAAATTGTGAATTTTACATTGAGTGTAGGATATATTATCTTCCTAAAAATATTCCTAAATTTAGATTTGAGATACAATTAAACCACTTGGGAATAGTTTGCTCCTTCCAAGTTTGGTTTTTAAGATTCTTTAGGTGGTAAGACCTAGAGACTCTTCTGAGTAGTCAATCCATTTTCTTGCCAATTCTGAGGTTTTCCACTCTTCTATCTTATCTTTTAGAGGGGTTCTTTCCCTGGCCTTGGGTAATTTTCTCACATGAGTATGATGATTGGTGCATGGCTGAGTACTCAAAGCAGACCCTCTGCACATCTCCAGGATTCTCACTCTGTGCAGTGCTCTTCCTTTAGTACTCTGTCCTGCCAGTTCTGCTTTGGTCTCCACCAGACTCTGTTCTATCTCTTCAAATCAGGAGTCTGCTGGGCTCTGCATAGGTCTTCCTTCCCCGCACCACAGCTTGGAAAGTCTTTCAGGACAGTAAGTGAGGGCAATTGTAGGGAAAGGAGCTCCCAGGTAGTATATAGTCTTGAAGTGCTGTTTTCTTTGATGCAGATCCTGCTTTGGACTCAGAAAATATGCTGAGGCTCATTATAATTGGATAGAATTACTACAGAAAAGTGCTTTTGTATCTTTGTGTGTATGTTCAACTGACCTAGCATATCTGGATATAAACACTAACAATGTTTTGAATTTTTGGCCCGGTCCCACTGGTAGCCATTTTTACAGAGACAACGGCTCAGGCTGCCTTAAATGGGCCCAGGAAACACAGCTTCTGCCTGGCTTTCCATAGCTACATTTTTCAATTCTTTCTTGAAAGTGTAGTGGAGTTAGATTACACAGGCTTGTGGTACTTTAAACTTGGGCAGGACCTCTAAGCCTCTGTTTCTTCATCTGAAACATGAGGATACCCTACCTTTCACAGAGGGTTAGTGGGGGAATTAGAGACGTTGAGTAAATGTAAAGCATTTATTACAGTGCCTGGCATATAATAAGCTCTCAGTTATTGCCAACTACTGTCATTATTCATCATCTAATAAGTACTTATTGGGTAACTACTATGTACAAAGCCCCACACTGGGTTTTGAGATATTCTAGTGAAAAAGCTATCATCTTTGCACTACAACCTAGAGCAAGCTCAGCAAACTTTTTTCATTAAGGGCCAGAGGGCAAATATTTTAGGCTTTGTGGGATATACAGTCTCACAACTATTCTATTCGACTTTGCTGTTATGGCTCAAAAGCAGCCACGTACGAGACAAATGAAAAGGGTCTGGCTATATTCCAAAAGCTCCAGTAAGTAGTTTGCCACCCGCAGTCTAGAGGGCAGACAGAAATTCAAGGAGGCCATGACAATACAGTATGATAAGTGCTATGATAAAGTGGGGGAAAATCTAGTCCCTCACTACTCAAAGTATGATCCTCAGACCAGCAGCACAGACATCTCCACGGAGCTTGTTAGAAATGTAGAATCTCATATCCTACCCCAGAACAGTTGAATCAGAGTCTGCATTTAGTAACAGAAAGTCTGGTAGGAGGCACTTCAGAGAAGGAAGAACATCCAATCTGAAAGCTGAAGGACAAGTAGATTGTTTCAAGGTGATGTATGGGCATGGGGACATCTCTCAGGCAGAAAGAACAGCAAGTACAAAGGCTTGGAGGTAGGAGAGAGCATGCTTGAAGAACTGAAGGAGTTGAGGGCCTCACCAGCATTGTTAACATGTTAACTCAGGGTAGAAGAGAGTTAATGAAGGTAATAGTCAAATGCAGTGACTTGATTTTGTTTAGATCCTGTTTTGAAGAAACCGATTATAAAAAGACATTTTTGAGACCATTGAAAATTTGAATATAGAGTAGATGTTAATACCATTGGCTGTGATGATGGCTCTGTGTTTATATAGGGAAAAGTCCATATTTATTAGAGATATGTATGGAAAGATTTAGGGGCAACATGACCTGATGACAGGAACTGGCTTAAAAAAAAAACCCACAAAAAAAAGAGGAGGCAGATAAAAAGGAATGAAGAAAGTAGAGCCAAAGTGAGTAACTGTTGAATCAGGGGGATGGGCACATGAGGTTCATTATATTATTCTCCCCTCTCTTGTGTACTTCTGACAACTTTCATAATAAAAAGTTAAAAAAATTTTTGGACTTCATCAAATCTCTTACCTTTGCTTTTATGTGAAGTTTGGTTCATGATTAATCTATCCCAGGAGCTAGGCACAAAGCAATATTTTCTTTCTTTGAAGATGATTCAGAAGCCCTTGACAGAAGGTCACTTTGAGCCCAGTGGATCTATGTGCATTTTCTTTTATTGGAAAAAGCAGAAAAACATGGCTTTGTGGAGGTTTTACTCCACTTCTTTAAGCAGATGCATCTGGGCCTAGGGCTGGGGGGGCTTCTGCCCAGAGGCAGCACAGACCTGCACCCAGAAGGTCCCCTGTGGTGCAGGCACAGCCAGGCCTGCAGCTGGGTGGGCAGCATTGCGCACTGGACGTGAGAAGAATGTGCACTTTGGTGCTAGTGAGTTAGAAGTCATGTATACACAATAGTGGCTTTTGATGGTGAGGATTATGGATTTTTCAATCTATAGGGACATTTACCACATCTCTGGGAGGATCAGTAAAAAGGAAATGAGGACAGAGTAAAGGGGATGGCTTTGGAGCTACCATTTATCAACTCTGTAGCCTTGAGAAAGCTACTAGATCTCTTGAGGCTTCATTTTATCACCTGTAAAATGATTTCACCTGCTCAGTTGGGTGGCCGTGAAGATTTAATGAGATGATTTGTCTAAAAACCTCGTCTCGTTGGAAGCTGTAAAAAGTGATCAATAATTTTGCATTTTTTCTCAGTTGGACTTCTTAGTATTCTCCCCTCTTTCTTAGGAGGCTTGGAAAGCTTAATTTTGGCTCTCAAATTTGACTGTTCTCCTTGAGACCCTGCCTTCATTTCTAATGCAAAATGTGACCTTTAGCATGTGCCTCTTAACCTGGATCTTCTTCCTGCCTGCAATGTTGATGTGATCCTGGAGGTACAGTAGCCATCTTGCCATCGTGAGGATTATCCTATAACCTAAGGGTATCAGGGCAGAAAGATAGAAGGAACCTTAGGTCCTTAGTGGCTGTGTTGGACTGTACCAGGGTTGGACTACCCATTGAACCTCACCTTTGAAGAATACACATTCTAGAATTTAAAACTCCAAGTGTCTCTAAAATAAGAAAGAAAATAGGTGTAGTTAAGAAAGTATTGCGGAGCACTGATAAATGATGATCTGAAGACTGGATATATGGATTTACTATATTTTTTTGCTTCTGAGTTTCTGTGTATGTGTGCACGCACGCGCATGTGCCTTGGTGGCTCAGTTGGTTAAGCATCTGCCTTCGGCTCAGGTCATGATCTCCGGGTCCTGGGATTAAGCCCCGCTTTGGGCTTCCTGCTCAGCAGGGAGTCTGCTTGTCCCTCTCTCTTTGCCCCTCCCCCTGCTTATGCTCTCTCTCTTTCTCTCTCTAATAAATAAATAAAATCTTTTCTAAAAAAGAAAATTTTCATAATAAAAAGTTAAAAATTTTTTGGACTTCAAAATATTTTGCATCTTATCATATGACACTCCAGCTCATAATCAAGTTCTTCAAAGAGCAGAGCACATTGATTTCCTGTTGGCAGAGTTTCATTGGCCTCACCATATACCCAGGCCTGCTTCCATGTTCCTGCCAAGCTGCTGCCCTCTGCTGGCACCTGCCATGTTGTGTGCCTGAGTTTAAGCCTTCCAACCACGTCAGAGAGTCCTGGTTGTAAGCTCTCTCTACTGAAGGTGTTCAGGGAGTTCTGTCTCTTGATATCAGATGATATTTAATAAGTGAATGTCCCTTCTATTCCAAAATTCTTAATGTCTGCTTCTTACAAAGCACCATGGCCCCTCAAAAATGGCATATGTGGAAATATAAGAGATATAAAACCCCAGGATGAGGATTCAGAAAGATCCCCCTGGAGTTGATGCCCTCCTTTTTATTCTTATTCCTCTGATTTCTTCAGTTCTCTACTTGTGGACATGTTCTGGGATATGTTTCTGAAAACCCATCCTTTCTGTTTTTATTTGATCTTAGATTTCATGGGTGTGATGTTGGTGAAATGTTGGAGATGGGCCAAGGAAAGAGAAGGGATTGGGTGTGCAGCGTACTTCACCAAAGAGGTTATGGAGTCACTTCTGTGATCCCAGATCTAAATAGAAATTTTATCACTAGGCTGACTGACAAGAGACTGAAGAAGTTGCAATATCTTTTCAAGTTCAGAAAAAATGAACAGATTCACATCCTCCTTTCTTAATATTATTAAGGCTGCAGAAACTTCCTTGTAAGAATGAAATTTTTGTATGTAGTTTTTCAAATTCCTCATGGCTTCTGGGCAACTAAAGACAAGGCTTTGCAAACAGGTTGTATCTCCCATGTCTATTCATTCAGGAGTAGTTAAAATTGGTTTGTTATTGTTGACAGATGGGCAGGAAGGAAGCGGTCTCATTTCTATTTACTCATGGAAGGGGGGTGCACATTAAAGACAGAGGGGAACTTCTAGAGATTATCTAATTCATTCTAATTTTATAGACATGGGAATAGAGGGCCATGTGAGATGGGGTGATTTACCAGATATCCCATTGCTAGGCCAGTAGTAGACAGGTGCTAGAGCTTAGACATATTTTCAAGTGCACTTGGACTATTTGCTAGGATAGATCATATCTTGGATGATAAAAGAAACCTCAAGATATTTAACAGAATTGAAATCATACAAGAATGTTTTCTAATTATTATGGAGTTAAACTACAATCCATCAACAAAAAGATAATAGGAAAATCCCCGAACACTTGAAAAACCATGCATCAAAGAATAAGTCTCAAAGAAAAGTATAAATACTGTGAACTGAATTTAAATGAAAATAGATTTTAGTATGCCACTAAAGCAGTGTTTAGAGGAAAATTAATAGCATTAAATACTTGCATTCGAAGATAAATGTTTCAAATTAATAATCACAACTTCCACTTCAAGGAACCAAAAAAAGAAGAAGAAAATAAACCCAAAGCAAGCATAAAGAAGGAAATAACGATAAAAGGAGAAATTCATGGAATTGAAAACAGGAAAACAAATAATAGAGAAAAATCAATAAAACCAAAAGCTAGTTTTTGGAAAGACCAATAATATCAACAAACTTCTAGTGGGACTGCCAAAGGGGGAAGAAAGGAAATAAGAGTCACCACCTCAGCCTGATTTGCCTGGGACTTGCCAGTTTTAGCACTTTAAGGCCTGTGTCCCAGGCAATGCCCCAGTCTGGAACAATCTGGGAGGGTTTGTCACCCTACAACAAATTACCCAGGTATGGGTGGCTCAGTCGTTAAGCGTCTGCCTTCGGCTCAGGTCATGATCCCAGGGTCCTGGGATCAAGCCCCACATTGGGCTCCCTGCTCGGCGGGGAGCCTGCTTCTCCCTCTCCCACTCCCCCTACTTGTGTTCCTTCTCTCGCTGTCTCTCTCTGTCAAATAAATAAATAAAATCTTAAAAAAAAATTAAAAAACAAATTACCCAGGTATGAGAAAGGACATTTCACTATAGACCCTGCAAAGGATAAGAAGGAAATACTAAAAACAACTTTACACATATAAACTCAACCAAACCAGATGAAATGGACTCATTCCTTGAAAGCCACAAGTTACCAAAATTCACCCAATATGAAACTCACACATATAAAACAGACAACCTGAATAGCCTTATAAATTAAAGAAATTAAACTCATAGTTAACAATCTTCTGTAACAGAAATCTCCAGTCCTAGATGATTTCACTGATAAATTCTACCAATCATTTAAGGAAGAAATAGCACCAACTCTATACAATCTCTTTCAGCAAATCGAATAGGAAGGAACATGTCCCAACTCATATGATTACTTAATTACTCTGATAGCAAAACCAGAAAAGAGATTACAAGGAAAGAAAACCACAGACCAATATCCCTCATGAACATAGGTATCAAAATTCCCAATGATACATTAGCAAATTAAATCCAGCACATCCTATCTATCTGTCCGTCCATCCATCCATCCATCTACCTACCTACATATATATCTATCTCACCATGACCAAGTGGGTTTTATCCTGGGGAATGCAAGAGACTGGCTCAATTTTTAAACAACAAACGTAACATATCATATTAACAATCTAAAGAAGAAAAACCACTTAATCATACTAATTGTTGTAGAAAAAATTTTTTTGACAAAATACAACATTTAATCATGATAAAAACTTTTGATGAACTAGAAATAGAAGGTAACATTTTCAACCTGATAAAAGCATCTGTAAAAAAATTTACAGCTAACATCATACCTAATGGTACGATGTTTTTCTTCTAAGATCAGGAATAAAACTGGGATGTCCACTCTCCTTGCTCCTATTCAACATGGCACTGAGTCCTAGCTAGTGAAATAGGGCAAGGAAAAAAAGGTATACATAATGGAAAGGAAGAAATGAAACTGTCCCTATTCATAGATTACATGATTAAGAAAATCCCAAGGAATCTACAAAAAGCAAAGACAGGACCCCTCCTAGAACTAATAAGTGAGCTCAGTGACAGGTATGAGGTCAATTCCCAATTCAGTTTTATTTATATATACTAGCAATGAACAATTGGAGCCCCAAATTCAATACAAATACAGTAGTCACCACCCCTCCCCAACAAAAAAGAGGAAAAAAAGGAAAGAAATACTGAGGTCTAAATCTGACCAAACATGTATAGGTTCTGTAAGCTAAACACTACAAACTCATGAAAGAAATCAAAGACCTAAAAAAATGCAGATATACATCTTGTTCATGAGTTGGAAGTCTCAACATAGGAAAAATCCAGTTCTTCCTAAATTGATCTACAAATTGAACATAATTCTAAAACAAATTCCAGAAGAACTTTTTGCTGACGTGGATAAGCTTACTCTAAAACTTATTTGGAATGGCAAGGGAAATAAAATAACCAAAACAATTTTGCAAAAAAAAAAAAAAGTTTGAGGAATCACAGTATACAATTTTAAGACTTACTATAAAAAACTACAGAAATCAAGACAGCATGGTATTGGTGATGGGACAAAAAATAGAACAATGAGCAGAATAGAGACACGAGAAATTGACCTACACAAATATGGCCAACTGATTTTTGATAGGAGTTCAAAGGCCATTCAATGGAAAAAGGGTTATCTTTTCAACAAATAATGTTGGAACAAGTAGACATCCATGTATAAAAAAAAAAAAGAAAACCTAAACTTCACACAGATACAAACATGAACTCAAATAGATCATAGATCTAAATGTAAGACACAAAACTATAAACTTTTACAGGAAAACAGAGGAGAAAATCTTCATGATCAGGATTAGGCAAAGAATTCTTAGGACACCAAAAGCATGACCCACAATAGAAAATATTGGTAAATTAGACTCCAGCAAAATAAAAAACTTTTGCTGATAAAAGTATTGTTAAGAGAATAAAAATACACACTGCAAACTGGGGGAAAATATTTATAAATCCCACATCGAAGGTCTTATATGCAGAGTATATAAAAAGCTAAGCTCAAAATGTAATAGGAAGAGCAGGATTGATCCAACCATCTCAGTCCTCTGTATTTACCCTAGGAAAATGAAAACTTTGGTTCATACAGCTCTATTGAAAATCTACCCAAACTGAAAACAACCCAAATGTCCATCAAAAGCGAGTAAGTAGGGGCGCCTGGGTGGCTCAGTCGGTTAAGCGCCAGACTCTTGATTTCAGCTCAGGTCATGATCTCAAGGTCATGAGATCGAGCCCCGTGTTGGGCTCTGCACCGGGTGTGGAGCCTGCTTAAGAGTCTCTCTCTCTCTCTCTCTCCTTCTTCCTCTGCCCCTTCCCTCTCTCTCCCCCTCAAATAAATAAATAAATAAATAATAAAATTTTAAAAAAGGGAATCAGTAACAAACTGTGACACATCTATACAATGAAATTTTACGTGGCAATAGGAAAGACTGAACCACTGATAACACACAACAATTTGGAATTCCTCAAGGCATTATGCTAAAAGGTGATAGACAGTATTATTCCATTTATATGACATTCTTGAAAAGACTAAAGTATAATAAAAGACAATAGATTAGGGGTGGTGTGAAGGTGTGCTTACCCTGGGGCACCATTTTGGGTGTAGGAACTGCTCTGTATTCTGACTGCGGTGGTAGTTACAGAAATCAGTACATGTGCTAAAATTCACTGAACTTTACATCATATGTTAACTTAAAAAAATAACATTTGAGTTTTAATAATAGACATTTAGTTTTCTGAAATAATTTCTGCAAACTCTAAGAATCGGGAGTTGGACTAAATGACCCCTCGAGATTCTTCTAGCTCTGATTTTTATGGAGCAGTTCTTTTGGAAAAGACTAAGGGAGAGATTCATCTATATTTAATTGAATTGCTTCCAATACCATAATTTTGGGTCAAAACTCAATCTTGAATACTAAAGATTGAATACTCAATCTTTAATTACAGAATAATAGAGACTTTTAAAAGTAGGTATTTTATTTATCACAGAAACAGTTGTTTTTGTTAATGTGTGAGGCAAGAATATAGGTGGGAAGAGAGTAAGAGTCATTCTAACCTAATTAGAACACATTTGCATTTCAGTCAGGAACTGTTTTGACCACAGTGGCTTAAATGTAATAGGAAGCCCTGACCTCCTATTTTTCTGCTCCTCCATCCTTAGCATATAGCCTGTATCCTCAAGGACACCTCATGGACCAGAGCTGATGATCTCCAACGGTTGTGTTTTCTTTCCAAGGGAATAGGAAAGATGGAGAGAAGGATTTGCAAAAGGGTACACCTTCCAACGGAGTCAAGTCCTTTTAAGGAGTTTTCTTTGGTGTTCCTTATATACTTGCTCTCACTGGCCAGACCTTAGTCACATGGCTATACAAATCTGCAAGGGAGGTTGGGAAATGTCTTTTAGCAGGGCCCATGGCAGCCCAGGATAAAATCAGAGTTTTGTTACCTAAGGAAGCAGGGGAAATATATATATATATATATAAAATATAATTGACTCACGTGATTATGGAGGCCAAAAGTCCTATGTCCTGCCATCTGGAAGCTGGAGAACAAGGAAAGCCAGTGGTATGGTTCAGTCCAGGTCTGCAGGCCTGAAAACCAGGAGTGCTGATGTCCAAGGGCAGGAGAAGATGGGCATCCTGGCTCAGTCAGGGAGCAAATTCACCCCTCCTCCACTGTTTTCTTCTATTCAGGCCCTCAATTGACTGAATGATGCCCACCTGCATTAGTGAGGCCTCTTCTTTATTCAGCCTACCAATCCAAATGCTAATCTCTAAATGCACTCTCTAAATGTAACCCCCTAGATCCTGTAGCAGTCATTGTCAACTTCTAGCCCTTGTGCCCCCTCCACCCCCCAGATTTCTCATTGGTAGCACGGGCATTTCTTTGCCTGAGGACCTTCTCTTGCTCCTGGAGCCCGCCGCTCTGCTGCTTACATAGCAGGCCAGAAATACTTGGGAGTTAATGCTCCCCAGAAGCAGCCCTCAACCAGTTGCTTACGTGAATTGGTGTATAAATGCCCTCTTGTGTGGGCTAACTCTGAGACACACACTTTATGCAGGCTGCCAGAGTCTTCCCAGCGGGGATAAGCAACAAGCATCCACGTGGTAGTTACCTTAATGACATACTCTTAGCTCCCACTGGGGCTTCCTTTACTTCCCCCCAAAATGGCTTATGCTAGAGTCCTTGTCTTAGGGTCTGCTTCTGAGGGAACCCTAACTAAGGCAGGTCCCAAGTGAGAGTACTGTGAGAAACAGCACAGATAAGCAGACAAAAGAGAGATCACTAATTTTGTGCATTTTTCTTTTTTGAGGAGCACCGCTGAGTCTCACACTAATGACCTAACTATCATTACTTCATACCAATTCTAGCAATCTTAGATATCTATTTTCTAAACCCAGAACAGATTAGAAGTAAAAAAAAAAAAATTAGAAGGGAGTAGTTTTATGCTACAGGAAGGCATGGAAAGAACCAAAAATGAATACAAGGGAAGGGCAAAAACATGATGGAAAATAAGCAGTCATAATTATTAGTAGCCTCAGTGCATGGGGCCACCCATTTAGTTTAGGACAAGCAGCTCTACACAATTCAGGTGTGGCCCCAGTGGATTGGTGTTTACAGAATTTTAGATGAAATGGGTTTAATTCCTAACTCCTTGTTCTTGACCTGAAATAGTAATCCATTGCCCACTGCTGTTGCCCAGGTGGAGACTCTTCCTATTTCTTGCTTGGACTATTGCAACAGCCATTTAGCTGGTCTCTTTGGCTCACCCTCATCTCTCCTTAAGTCATCCCCACTGGAATTGCCAGAGAGATCATTTAAAAATGCAAACCAAGTTATGCTTCAAATCCTTCAGTAGTTCCCAGCCAGGGAATGTCTCAGATGTCCTAGGGGGTTTATGCCCTCAAAGTCTTTTTTTCTTAATTTCCTGCTTCAGTTTCTATTTTTCTGAATATGAAATATGGATTTTAGAATTATGTAATTATTCCCACCTGTTAAAGCTGAAGCATTTGCTCCCTTCCGAGTGGGCGTGCACGGTGGTTAAGAGGTGGGAAGAAGGAAAGCTCTCTCGAAACAATTACTCAGCTGGGATAGCCAGGGACCACTGATGTGCATGGTGGGGTTTTTAGCTGTTATACTATTTTAAGTTATTTGTATTTTAGGTCCTATATTTTTAAAATGTATGCCCATAATGGATTAAAGGCGAAAGAAGGGATACACGTAGGAACTTCTGTGAAATGCAACAAACGAATGGAAAACATAAGAAAGAAATTTTCTAAACCTCTTCAAGATGATTTCATCAGATCTAGAAGTTGCAGTTATATAATACAATGTCTTATATAGTATATCAAGGTATTGCTGATGCTTGTGACTCTTCTATCCAGTTGGGTGTCCAGTTTATTGGGTACAGAGACCACTAATACCTGTAAAGTGTTCGTTGCTAAGAAGGGGTGGAAAAGAGGAGCCTGAAGGCCTTTTCTAACTTCATCATTTAGAAACAAACATGAATGTTTCAAAAATAAACCCGTTGCATTTTTTTTCCTAGCAAAGACAAGTATTCCAACATTAGGTCATGAAAGGAGTTTTCATCTATTTTTGCTACTGTAAAATGTCCTCAAAATCATTCTATATTAGGTGTGTTCAATCTCAAAACACAAGGCAAGATGTTCATATTAAATGTATACTGGTCAAGAGACCATGCCTTTCCTTGCATAATTAATAAGGTAAACTAAGGAACATGTGTTGCTTATTAATGGAACAAAGAAGAAGTATCTCTTAAAATAAATGTTATAAAGATTTATTAAAAAAGTGAAACTTGTAATCTGTAATATGCTAATCTGAAAATGTTTTTTAACTCAAACCTATTTCTTTAGCATATACCACATATAAATGACCTTAGATTTTAAAAATCCTCCAAGAATGTCACAAGCCTATCATAACTCTATAAAGGGAATCCTTGAGTCCTGTGTTGACCCGTCAGTGTGACACGCTAGGCTCTCTGAGGCTTGGTCCACATTCCTGCCCTTTGGCAGTGCACACTGCCTTCCCAAACTATAAGAAGTTTCCCTAGACATGTCCTCAAACCCTGGGTTTTTGCACGTGCTTCTTTTTGCCTGGAATGTTATTCTATCATTGTAACCATTTGGGAAAGGAAGCATTTCTTAATCTTTGACATCAATTTCTCTCTAAACATTTCCCTTTCTGAAATTCACGGAGAGCTAGATGTTATGTTCTGTGTTCTCAAACCACCCTTTTCACAATCCATTTAATTATCAGGAAGTTTTGTAAGGAGTTGATTAGTCCTCTGTCTCTCCCACGAGGCTGTGGGGCTTGCGTGTTATTTATGTTTGTATCCTTTTGGCATAGCGCCTGGAACAAAAATTGGCTCCCAATAAAAGTTTTAAATGATGTACCATAAAGTGACCCCATCAAGAAAAGGCTTAATTGTATTCTACATATTCTGCTTCAAAAGCCAGAAACCGTAAAATGTTATTTTGGAGAAGACTGCCATCACAAATGACTAAAACAGAAACAAAGATGTTGATGCTCAAAAGGGTACCCTCTTGGATGTTCATGGCAATGGGCTTCCTGCAGAGTCCATCCTCTAAGGGATGCTGGGTAGGTGAACTGTGCTGGGCTCAGAGTTGCCCATTTGCTTCCCGACACTGACTTCTGGTTATCTTTGCAGAGGGTCCTGTTGCTTGAGTTAATGGGGTAAAGTCAGAAAAGGACAAAGGAGCCGGGCTATCATTAACATAAGACATTATTTTAGTGCCTGGAGAGGAAAGAGCCCCTTGGAGAGAAGAATCCATGTACATGAGCATGTGACATACATTTAAATTTGCTTCGGAGAAATCCTAAGAAAAGCTGAAGGAAAGCAATGATTCCTTTTCTCTTTCTGGCACAGGAATCAAAAGAAGTGAATGCTAAAAGCCTCCTCGTTTCTAATAAATCAGGGCTGGGTGGGGCTGCTGGGCATCCTCTTTTATGTCTGATGAATGTCAGAACATCTCTAATTAAATATTCTGAAGAGGTGCTCTAAACTTTTTGGAATTTTGTTTGAGCAAAACTCCAGGGATGGGGAAATAAAAAGTTGTGTCTTAAAAGTCTATTTCTCTTTTCTGCTTGAAAGGGCACTGGTGCATTCTAGCAAATTCACCCTCACTTCCCTAAAGAAGTGCATGCAGGTTAAGTGGGTCACCCTTAATCCCTTCCAAGAGAGTTTAATTATTTAACTCAGCTCCAGGTGATTTAGCTGAAAGCAGTTTAGCGAGTTGGTCAAACATAAGCCGGCCAATAAGATAATTTTGGTTAAAAATGAATGCTTCTCTGTCATTGATTTTTCATGTATTAGTCATTCTGGCAGATCATGAAGGAGGTTTTGAAACCCATTAATACTTTTTTTTAAAGCATTTTTTGGTCTCTCCTCCCTTTCTTTTTTTAAGTACAGGGAGATTCCCCCCCCTTATTCTTTGGATATTTAAAATTTGGAGTTAATTTTCGAACCATTATTCCAGCTTTGCACTGTGTATGATAATGAAAAATTGGAAACCTCCTAAATGTGTAGCAAAAGAATATTAGTTGAAATAACCTCCATGTCCAACAACAGGTGGACTGCTCAAATAAATTATGGTGTGTTTCAAAGAAATATGAAAATCCTCAGCTATTTCCCCCATATTAGCTGTTTTTTAAGAGCTATAGACGTGGGGCACCTGGGTGGCTCAGTCTTTAAGTGTCTGCCTTTGGCTCAGGTCATGACCCCAGGGTACTGGGATCGAGCCCCGCATCGGGCTCCCTGCTCAGCAGGAAGCCTGCTTCTCCCTCTCCCACTCCCCCACCATGCTCCCTCTCTGGCTGTGTCTCTCTCTGTCTAATAAATAAATAAACTCTTAAAAAAAAAGAGCTATAGACCTGTAACCCATTCTTATAGTAAAGACATATAGACACACACAGAAAAAATCTGGAAGATGTATACCTTGGTGATTGTTTCTGATGGGTGGACTTATATGATGGTTCTTTATAGTTACCTTTGGTTTGTCTTTTTTTTTTTAAATTTAAGGCAGACACTTAACGACTGAGCCACCCAGGCGCCCCCCTTTTTTTCTTTTTAACAAACACCCATTGCTTTTTTAGTAAAAATAATTTGAGAAGCGTTCTTTTTAAAAAAATATTTATTTATTTATTTATTTATTTATTTATTTATTTATTTATTTATTTATTGGGGAGGGAGAGGGACAGAGAGAATCTCAGGCAGGCTCTGTGCTGAGTGCAGAGCCCGATGTGGGGCTTGATCCCAGAGATCATGACCTGAGCTGAAATCAAGAGTCGGATGCTTAACTGACAAGCCACCCAGGCACCCCAAGAAATGTTCTTAATAAAATAAACTATGAAAGAATGATCCGGAATTTTCTTGCTTTGGGGATATGGTGGAGACCATTGCCTTACGTCACCCTCGTGGCATCTGAGGCAGTAGGTGCACTTGGCCAGAGGGCTGCCTTTCTTCTGTGACTGTATGGATCTTGGGACTGGGTTTTGAACTTAGCCGAGGGGCTCCATGATCCTTCCAGAATATCTTCTTAAAGGGGGTGGACAGGTCCCTTGCTCTTCCCTTCTTCTGTCCTGCTGCTGAACTGGGATGTGATGGCTGACATTCCAAACTTAAGACCAGGGATAATTGACTGAAAATGAACTAAACAATAGAGGAAAAAGCAGCAAACCTCCCTGGCCAGAACGTGAAGATATTTAGAAAAACAGACAGGAATTCATAGAGGTTGTAAAATCACCCCAAAAGGCACTAGAATTGCTAATATTAAAAAAAAAAATTCAGCTGCTGGGGACATTTATGTAACAGGATGAAGATAGGTACCAAGTGAGAGTTCTTTCTCATATTGGTTGGAACTGATAACTAGCTTTACTGTTGGAAACAAAACCTCAAGTTTCCCCACATTGTAAGTGCAGAGAACGGCCAGCTGTTGGGGATGGCAGGGTTCCAAAATGATTTGCTGAGAGGCAACACTTACAGCAGATCCCATACCACCACCATCTCCAACCTCCCAGGGTCCCTCCAATGCTGTCTTAACTCCCACACCATCTCCCAGTAGAGGACTTTGAGGGAGAGAAATGGTCTTCCTGGTAGGGGGACGTGATGAAGAACAGCTAGGTCTCACCTTTCCTTCACCCCTCATGGGGATGGGGAGTAATTTCCAAGACAAGGAGAAGAAACTGGACCTGGAGCTCGGCTGTACAACTTGGGAGTGTCTTCAAGGAGGGCAGGCCGACATCTCCTCTTCTGGCTGGGACGGAGAAAGCACCGTGGAAGAGATGAGGAGCACAGATGACTAAGCAAGGCAGGAACAAGGACCATCTTTTAAATTTTCCATTCCTGGAGGTACAGGAAATAGGTTCCACTTATACTGGCAGATTACAGGATTATGGGCCTTCTTGAATTGAGAAGTGGGTAAAGGGCTCACTGGGGTCCACCATAGCAAGAAGCAAAGAGCCTAGGACTCTCAGAAGTATAGCTTGGACTGCTCCCAGGGGGTCATCCTGAAGATGGGATCACTCTTCTTGAGGGACCCCACACACCTTGGGAAACTGTGTCTCACATCAGTGAAGCCTGTTGAGACCATCAACCATCCACACCCAGACCACAGAAAACAGCTAGAACAGGAATTATAACAAACCCTGGAAAGGGTCATACGTGTACTAGGCCTTCAGGGAGACGATGCCATTTCCTTGCTCTTTCCTCCTCCCACCCTGACATAGGAGGGGGGTGGGGAGGAGCACCGGAAAGAAGAAGGGGGGTGTCGGGGAGAGTCCACCATGCCCCCATCACGCTCCAATCCAACCCGGGCTTGGTGGGGGGCAGGGGGATGGAGAGCTTTGAATTGAATTTGAAATGGAGGGACTCAGATACAACTAAAGGACTAGAGTAAGATGACTTTGATAACTGGAAAGTATCGAAGAGGTGTGGGCTGAAGCTGAAATAGCATGAGGGAAGCTCACTCCTCCGTGGGAAGGGGTGTTCCACAGAGCCTGGTAGACAGCAGGTAGGGAAAGGAGATTTATTTTGTGCTTACACTCCAGTGTGGGATTCCCCGTTGCTAAACCAGTTGAAATCCTTTTCAGAAAAATTGTCCAGCTGACCATACTATTGCATGGCATCCTGAAGTCCTGACCTTGTAATGAAGTGATCACACAGTGCGGGTACGGAAGAAAGTTCTAGAAAGGCACCTTGTGGAATATTGTGTTAGATACATTTCATGAACCATTGCCGATCCTCTTGATCTCCCCTGTCCCTGGGACCTTTGGCAGCCTGCCTGCTCCAGCAAGCATTTTTTCAAGGACACCAGCTACTTTCAGGAGGGCACAATTCCACAGCCCCTTAGCCTTTTACTCTACTGTGCTCCTTCTAACTCCTGCCCTGGGGCATCCCTGTTGGTGGGGGCAGCAGCTCTGCTGTGAGATCTGCTGGGGTGCCAAGAGCAAAAGCATGGGGGTTCACACCCTGGGGGACAGCCCTCCGACCCACAAGAGATGGAATCTGTGGATACGTCCTCCGTTCCTCCAGGGACAGCCTGCCTTGAGCTTCAGCTTCCAGCGCCCCTGAGAAGGCAAGTGTTTGAGCAGTCGGTCCTGCCTGACACCAGCACTCCCTCCATTCCTCTTCACTCTGACTTCCCTGGGATTGTCGTCTTTAATAAGGAGAAGCTCAGAAGCCTTTGCCTCTGGCTGCGCTTCTGGGGAACTCAGGCTGGGACTGGTGTGCAAACCTGCCTTGATTTTCAAAGTATTGCTTCCTGGGTTCCTGGGCCAGATTTGCCTTGAAAATCAGCTTGGTGTTGTGAGCGGTAGTGCTGAGTGAGCAATAGTGCTGAGGATCCTCCAGCTGGAGGCAAGCAAGCAGGTTGCTTTTCTTCCTGACACCAAGTGTCCACGTGCTTGCAGGCAGAAAGTGCAGACGCTCTCAGACCCCAGCCCCAGTGCTGGGACTGGATGACCATTCCGGAGGCCCTCTCCCAAGTGAAGGAACGGAGACTGTCCTTCGCTCCACAAATGGAATCAGGTTGAAATGACAGTCACCGGAGAAACAAAAGCTCTCTCGAGACATTGTTGCTGTAGTCACTGCTGCTGCTAAAACCCAACCTGACAAGCTTTCCCAACAAAGGAAAATGACACAATGTGCTAAGTTAAAAGTAAAATATCCATTTTGAAAGAGAGAAAACCTGTTCCAGCTATAGAATGCCTGCTAATAAGATGAGGCAAAACCTTGAGATAAAGCCCCTCAAACCACTCTAGCATCTTGAAACTTAACACAGTACAGTTTACCAAAAGAATGACTTCCACACCAAGGTCTTTGGGCCCCACTCAGCTGATACCTTTCGCCAGGACGCAGTGTCCGACCCTGTACAACAGAAGGCAAAACCATCTCTACTAATCTTCAGCTTTCTTCTCCTTCTCCTTCTCCTTCTTCTTCTTCTTCCCATTCAACTATTAGTCCCTTTGCAAGGAGGCTAAAGAGAGCTGAATCGAGTCAGGATAACAATGACATGTGTCTGATTCACCTCCAGGGGGGGCGCAAAACAGAATGGAAGAGTCTTCAGTGTTAGTAAAGCGAGCTGACATCATTGCCTCCCTGGGAGGTGCCCTAGGCTCTTCAGAGGCAACGGTAGGGTGTGATGTTTGCAGATGGCCCCTGAGCACTATTGGGGTAACCAAAGCAATAGCTTGAGGAGTTGCTGCTTAACAGGTCTGGAGAGTCTGAGAACTCACCCAGAGTCAATGTGGTGGGTTTGCGCCCTCACGTGTGATACCGGCTCGGTGTCCAGAAAGCACATCAAAGCTGCCGGGGGTCCCCAGAGGGAAGGATTCTGAGGCTGCGGGCTTGGTGGCTGTCGCCGTGCAGGGCCTGCAGGCCCCCTAGAACCCTGGCACAGAACATCTGGAGGGTGTGTGCCCAGGCTGCTGGGACTGTCCACTGAGATCGCCCAGCTAAGGGCTGCACTGCCTCCCGTGCTGGATCACTCCATAAGGCAGACGTAGTTTTCTGCTCGAGGCTCCGGGAATGGTGGAGGTCATTCACCGGGAGGAGAAGAAAATGGCAGCCCAATGAGGTGGGGGTGCCCGAGAAGTGGGATCACCTGCTTCCCAGCTCTGCTGAGGCTTTCCCTGCCACCCAGGGCTTCCAGCTGACTTCTGGGTCACAATGGAACAGCCTAGGTAAAGCTTCCTCCACCAAGACCCTGTTCTCAGTGACTGTGCTCTTGATGGGTAAGGAGCCATTTGGTGAGTTCAGGGTAGTAAGATGGTCGAACCGGACCCACGCTCTCAAAACAATGACTGGAAGGGAAAATCCCAAAGCAGAGCATTTCCCCCAGAATCTTCCACTCACAAAAATGGGGTGTAGATGTGTAGTTGATAGAAGCCAAGCTGCCTCCCAAAGACACCAAAATCCCTTTTTTGCTAGTCCCCAATCAGCTTTTGTGTTCCTTCCTTTTGTCTCTGTATTTGGTGACTCTTCTTCGTTCAGACCATGCACTGGGTATCCCAAAGTTTGGTCTTTATAGCTCTTTGTTCTGACTCTTTTCTTTTTTGAGAGCTAATTTTCAAGAAGCCCACTCCCCAGATATCACCTCTTTGACCTCCTCTCAAATCCATCTCTACTCCTGCCTACCTGTGAACCTGTCCATGTGAACGCTCCTGTGACCCAGGTGTCAACCAACAAACTCCGAACCGGGATGTGTCTCCTCCCCCCACCACATTTGATGGCCATCAAGTTGGGTGATTTCCTTCGTCCCCCCCCTTTTTTTTTTTTTTTGATGTTCCCATGCCTGTCACCCTGACCTTCTCTCACCCCTGAGTTACTGTGCCAAGGGATCTGGCTGGCAGCATCCTGGCCTCTCCTGCTCATTCCACATCTCATCGTTGGGTGAATCGTCCTCGGGCATCTTTCACCATGTCCTGCCACCCACTTATAGCCGAACCTCTAACAACTCTTTCCGGATGCACCAAATCTGTGCCTGACCTGTGTGGGGATGGAGGGGGTGGTGCAGGAGAGAGGGGAGGCGCGCAGAGCGACAGGGCAGGTGTCCCTCCTTGACAGCTTTGCCGGGAGCAGCCGTGGGCAGCCGCCCAGCAGGGCTCTGGCTCTGCTTTAGACTGAGGTTTCTTCGGTTCTAATTACAAGTGAACACAATGCCACCCCCTCTCCTTAGCCACTAACTCCTGTTACTCTCACTAAGAGGAGCTGAAAAATGAGCAGTTTTCCACACTTCCTCCCACGGGATCGGATAAAAGAAGAATCGATTCGGTGACTCAGGGCTTCCTTCTCCCACTGACAATCCCACCCTCCCGCCCGAGGGGCACCCAGTTTCCCAGGATTGCGCTGGCTAATCCCAGTGGTGGCACGATTTTCTCATCAGGACCAACTGGGGAGTCGTTCCTGTCCCCTCCAGCTCAATCAAATGCTTTACCTCCCTCGGGGGCCTCGCCCGGTGTGAGGGGTCTCAAACCACTCATTTCCTTTGTCTGGAAGCCCCAGGGCATTCTAGGTCTTAAAGGGAGTTTTTAATCAAATGGTACAACTGGGCAGAAGCTAGCAAAATTGAAGTAATATTATGCATAAATGTAAAAAATCTATCCCAAACCCTCATAGAAATGAGGTGGGTTTTTGTTTGTTTGTTTGTTTTTAGATTCAGCAGTTTTATCCTTGCCATAGCTTCTTTTCTTTAGGGCTGTTGATTTAAACGTCTATTTCTTAGAGTCCCACCAAGACTCTGCTTCTGTGTCTGGTGTTGTGTCGTTTTCCCGGACATATTTGGCATATCTGTTTTTCCGGATGTCGTCCACTTCCTGGTCCGTTCTCTTTCCCGCCCTCCACACACTCCTTGTCTGGGTTCACGACCCGGCAGGAGGCTGAGCCTGAGGCTTATGGAAGGGGAGAAAAAAACTTGAGACTAGAGCCCCTAAGCTGTAAGACCACATGGGGAAAAACTCACTGTGGATTTATGGGAGAAAGTTATTTTCATTCCCCCTCTTGGAAAGCACAAAATGAAAGAGCTTGGAAATGTAATAGCTATCTTGGAAATTTGCTTTATTCAGAAGTGAAAGATTTGACTGGAAAGAGGAGGAGGCAGTAAAGAGCATAGGCTTTTTTTTTTTTAAGTTTTTTATTTATTTATTTGACAGAGAGAGACAGTGAGAGAGGGAACACAAGCAGAGGAAGTGTGAGAGGGAGAAGCAGGCCTCCTGCAGAGCAGGGAGCCCGACGCGGGGCTCGATCCCAGGACCCTGGGATCATGACCTGAGCCAAAGGCAGACGCTTAATGACTGAGCCACCCAGGCGCCCCAAGAGCATGGGCTTTGAATGGAGACAGAGCTAGCTCGGCTGTGTGACTACAGGGAACTCACTTAACCTCTCGGAACCTCCGTATTCTCATGTAGAAAACAAGCGGGTTAAGTCCTCACAGTGTTGTGAAGATAAAATGACAGGTGCTTTGCACACAGCCGACACGCAGTAGCAGACAAAATCACAATCCCCCCAAACTAAAAGCAAACCCAGCAACCGGACAGCACCTTTTTTTTTTCTCTCCTTCCCTCCCCGTCCTTCCCTCCTTCCTTCCTTCCTTCCCTCATGCCCTCCCTTCCTTCTTTCCATTCTTCTTTCCTGCTTTCATTTCTCCTTCTTTTTTATTGTGGTAAAGGCCACGACATAAACTTTACCATTTTAACTATTTTTAAGTGTATAATTCAGTGGCATTAAATACATTCACGTGGTCATGCAACCATCACTACTATCCATCTCCAGAACGTTTTCAGCATCTCAAACAAACGCTGTATCATTAAACATTAATTCCACATTCCTTCCTCCGCCTAGCATCTGGTAACAACTTTCTGTCTCTATGAACTTGACTATTCTAGGTGCCTCATATAAGTGGGATCATGCAGTATTTGTCCTTTTGTGTCTGGTTTATTTCACTGAGCATAATGTCCTCAAGGTTCACCCATGTGGTAGCCTGTGTCCTTGCATTTTATGGCTGAATAATGTTCCGTTGTGTGAATTTATCACCTTTTGTTTATCCATTCATCTATTGATGGGCATTGAGTTGTTTCCTCCTTTTGGCCATTATGAATAAAGCTGCTACGAACATTGGTGTTCAAATACCTATTTGAATTCCTCCTTTCTGAACAGCACTTTTGAAAGATGTAGTTTGTCATGAAAAATTATCCAAAGTTTGGAAATAGGCAAATGGGATTACTGGATGCACTTTCCGTGCTGTGCTGGGTGCTGTTTAACAAGTCTGTCCTGTGTCAGGATGATCGGATTTGCTAGGGATGTTTGCCTTTGTTTGGTTTCCTATTTTTGATTGATTCAGTGATCTTACAGCTCTGTAAGGGTAGAGGTTGAAGCTTCGAAAACCAGGAGCTTTACAAACGATTCTCGTCCAGCTGCAGTGCAAATGATTTCTGCCCAGGAGAAAAGAAAGTTAACCCAAAGGTTATAGTTAATGCCTTGTAGGATCTTTTAGCAGCTTTAATGCAGGTAGTGAAGGAAATAGAAAATCTGTATAATTTGAATAAGGACAGTTTCTGCTCCTTGGTCTATCTTGCTCTGCTTCCCGAAGAGTCCCCAACAGTGTTTGGTGGACTTGCTTGTCCCTTCATCTACCAGATGCTGCCCCTAAATTGCCCTTCTTTAGGCCAGGCTTGGTCTTGGGCAAAACAGCGAGAAGCCCATGTTTGTCTGTTAATGATACATTCAAAGCTTCTTCCTGTGCAGGCTCTTATCTGAGCACCTACTTTTCTGATCAGCTGAGTTTGAAGCAGTTTCTCTCTTTCAGGGGCATTTGCGTTTTAACTATGACCTAACTGTGACCTAAGTAGGCTCAGAAAAAGCTCAGAGAAAGGAATTTCAGGCTTTATAAATCAATGCAAGATTTCAGCAGATACTAAGATAATATCAAGCACCTGTAATATCATTTTTATTTTATCTTATTTTATTCTAAATGCTGTTTTCAGCCAGTATTGAGGCTGTAGCTAGAGCTGGTCAGTTCCCCCTTTTGAGCAGCTGATTAAACCCACTTTGCCAACCACTTCCCTTAGGGGCTCTCAGACTCCATGGTGCTGTGTACTGGCCTCATTGCCTTAAGGACAAGTACCAGGCAGCTAGGGACAGCCCCTGTGCCCTGGAGCCCACAGAATTACTCAAGTTGACTAGTCCACAGGGAGCCTGAGAAACCTAGCTAAGCCTATCCCGCTGGTCATATATAAGCCACCCCCTACAGCTGCAGCTCCCTATTACCCTGTCCCTTGTCCCCGGGTACAACTCTCTGTATGGCCAGCCTGTAACACAGAATTCTGCCTTCTATCATCCCTAGTGTCACTGTGTTGTGTCCACCGTTGAAAGTAAGTTCCACAGCACATACTGTGTCAGGGACTCTGCTGTAGCTCAAGGAAATGTGGGTGAAGGTGAGATGGTCTCTATCTTCCAGCAGTTTGCAACCCAGTGGGAGAAACACAAATCCTTGTATGAAGAGGTAAGGGAGAAAGCACAGTGTCTTCACGGTCAAGAGCATGAGGGTGGGGCTCTCAGGAGGGCCTGAGCACTCCACCTGGGGGTGGTTGTTTGGGGATTGGAGGTTTTTTTGGTTAAGATTCCTTATTCTTGACTGGAGTCTTCATTTCTTATGGAGAATCCTGCTCCCTCTTTCAACAGTTCAGACATATTTCCCTCCCCTTCTTCATTTTATGACTTATGTTTGTGTATTATTTTATTCTGGTGATAGGCAGGGTGTGGAAAAGAGAGAAGATCAGGAGTGAGCAGGAGGGGGCCAACCTGAAAAGTTGAGTTTTTATAACCAGCCCTCCTCTTCCCTCGGGAAAGTGGCCCTGTCTCTTTGAAGCCAAGATGTACTTCATTCTTCTCAGCCAGAGAATGAGGTCTATTCTGTTTTAGTAGTGAAGCTGTTTACCAGCTGTTCACCAATCTGGTTTTCCACCTTTTCGTGTCCACTTGTCATGACGAAGAGAATCTGTGTGTCTGGGTCTCCTCACTCTCGTGTAGCCCTGACGGAACTCAATTCCTTGGAGCCCGAACTAGGAGCTAGAGGCAGGGGTGCCTGGACATACCATGCCGGGGTGTACATGAGCAGGGGCAGCACCCAAGAGTGATGATGCCTCCTTACTTGGTGCACCCTCACTGTCTCACTTGCCTTACCCTGGCCCTGGCCCTTCTACTCCCATCCTGTGGAAGCTGACCCACGGCCAATCGAAACTTTCTCTCCAACGCCGTCTCCCTCCCTCAGTATGAGCCTCAGCTGGGCTCAGACAGTTTCATTCATTCCCCTTTCTCCCCTTAACCCTGGCCATTCTTCTAACTCACCAACGGGAAGAAACAATTCTACTGACATTGTAAACAAATGTGGTTTGGCCAACACCAAAGAAAACAAACGTTTCTACTTCACAAACACGACCAAGTCCGTTTTTTTTCTTTCCTTCATAAAGTTGCCGAACTAACTCAGTATATACTAAAAACACGTGACACTGATTTCTAGAAAGCCTGAGCAAGGCAACAGGACATCCATCTCTGGATTAGAAATTAGAAGTATTCTTCACTACGGTTCTTACAAGAGCAAATTCTAAGGGAGGCAGTGTACCGTTTGGGGAGCTCAAGTGTTGGTGGGGCAAGTCTTGGTGGTTCTCCTCATGTCTCATGAGGGCTCCCTTGGGGGGTCAGCAGGACTCAGAAGGGATTTGAGGAGGAACAATGATTGAGGTTTTTGAAGGATTTGAAACATAAACAGGGGCTGCAGCATTAATAATGTAGTACATTCTTTTGAACATAGGAGAGTTCAAAAGCTGTTTTTGTGGGACATTAGCTATTGTTTCCAGTGCCAGCTCCTTTCAGAGAAGACCTGCCCCCTTGGCCTTGTTTTTCACCAGTAGCATGTCCCCCTGTGGCCACAGAGGAGGAAGTGTGCTTAACAGTAGGATAAAACTCCTTCCTGCCCTCCCCCTCCCCTCTCCTTCCTTCTTTCCTTCCTTCCCCCCTCCCTCTCTCTCTCTTTCTTTCTCTCTCCTTTATTTCTCTTTCTCGGCCGTTTATTTTATTCAGAAATGTATGTGATCCTAAATTCCAAGAAGGAAAATTGACCACCCCATCCCTTAGAAAACAATTCGCTCTCAGGACTTGAACTGCTGAGGTAGAAGTGATGACAGTGAATTGTGCTTAAATATGGCCTTCCTGGAATATTCCAGGTGTAGTAGTTCTACGGCCTACCCTACTTATCACTCTCTGAAACTCTTCTTTTTCTGTGTAAGAGTAATGGTCTGTTAACTCCCACTAGAAGTTAAGCTCGTTGAGGGCAGTAACGTTGCCTTCAATGGTATAGTGCCTATACCACTGTGCATATCACATCAATTAATGTTGGATAAATGAAGGAATGAATCAGTGTATGAATGAGTTGCCTTCCAATAATGAGTAATTTAAATAAGTCGATAATAGTGTGTTGAAATTCTTTTATTTAGTCATTGTTCTATCCAAAATATCTCTGGGGACATATGCCAGGCAGAGTGCTAGACACTGAGGATTAGGCAAGGAACGAGACCAACATGGTTCCTGCCTCATGGGGCTTAGAGTCTTGTAGGAAATATATGCAGTAAACAAGTAATTTCAGTGTACTGCATTTTTCATAAGGTAGAACTTTAATTTTGTTTGTTTTGTTTTGGGGGATAATAATTATGGTGTAAGTTGAAGGCTGCTGGGTACAGCTTGACAAATTCTTGAAAGAAACCCAGGGCTTCTGGCAGGCCATTACCCATTAGAGGTTGCTTTTGCTTGCATATAATGGAATCCTGACTCTGGAAGTGTAACCAAATTGGGATTTACTTTTCCTCATATAGAAACAGGCTGGCCAGGCAGTCTAAGACTGGTAAAGTGGCTCCCTGATGCCATCAGTGTTTCAGGATCTTTGGATCCCCCTGCTCTGCCATCCTAAGCATCAGACTTTACTCCTCAAGATGGCAAAATGGCTCTTCTACTTTCGGCCTCCTATCCACTTTCCATTCCGAGAAGGAAAAGGAAGTGCCAAGGTGGAAAGGGAGGTGCCTATATTGGGAAATTAAAATCTTCCTTAAAGTCACCAGAGACTTCTTCCAAAGCTGTGTGAGATGCTCGTCCTCAGATGCAAGGAGCTTCTTTACTTTGGGCAAAAGCTGTATTGGGTTAAGGGAGAATGGTACATGCCCCTCCATTACAAAATGGCTTCTATTTCCAAGGGAAAGGGGGAGAGTACATAATGGGTAAACAACTAGCCACCAGCAGAGTCTTGCACAGAGGACTCATTTCTTCCCAAACTTGTTCAGAAGTACTGAGCTGGCCTGACTATGGGTTAGTGACTGGAAACAAAAACTTAGTGAGTTGCATAGGAGAACACATCTTCAGGATGCTGGGGTTTCAGCAGGTGGTGACAACAGACTCAAACACCAGCAGCAGGTGCAAGGACATGGAGCAACAATGCACCTCTCAGTTTGGTGACAGCAGCAACCAGGATCTGGTATGTGTTATATTAAACAGGGGACAGGTTAGAGTGATATAATAAGAGAGACCCCAAAATACAGTGTCTTGAGCAAGCTGGAAATTTATTTCCCTCATACGTAACCTTCCACAGGTAAGCTGTCCAGGGCTATTTGAACAGCTGTCCTTCTCAACCTGTGGCTTCCACCTCAGGACAAGAAAGCTACTCCAGTTTTCTTTATGTCTTGGTCAGAAGGGAGGAGAAAATGGCCAGAGATGTATGTGCCAATTCTTTTAAAAACAAGGGCTGGAAATGGCACACACATCACTTCTGCTCATATCCCATCGGCCAGAACATAGTCATGTGATTATCCAGATCCCAGAGGCACGAGATACTGGGAAATGTACTCTTTTTTTTTTTTTTAAAGACTACATTTATTCATTTATTTGAGAGAGTGAGTGAGCAAGAGAACATGAACAGGGGGAGGAGCAGAGGGAGAGGGAGAAGCAGACTCCCCGCTGAGCAGGGAGTCCATAATCCTCAGGACCCTGGGATCATGACCTGAGCTGAAGGCAGACGCTTAAGCAACTTAGCCACCCAGGCGCCCCTGGGAAATGTACTCTTAAGACAGTTATGTACCCCACTAAAACTACATAACTAAGTAAGAAGAGGAGAATGGATCTTAGCAGACAACAAGCTCTCACACTTACGAGGCCTCCTAGCTTCAAGAGGCTATCTTGATTCCATTAGTGATTCAGGAATGCCCAGGTCTGGCTCTCTGTGCATTAGTAAGATCTGGAGTCCATAAGAGGATGAAGATCCCAGAAAAAAAGGCACACTTTTAATTAAATGGGCAGATAGGAGCTCAAGTATTGAACTAGTGGATAAGTAATGAACTGCTGGATAAATACTGAACTACCAGATACTACAGGAAGGCTTTTATTTGTACCCCATTTTGTGAAGTGGAACTCCAAGTCTCAATAGTAAAATGTGATGATTAATAAAAGGAACTATCTTATCCTGGGTACTCCAGAAAACAGAGTCTGAGGCAAGGATTAAAGCGCTAACCCTTTTATAAGGGAGATGCAAACCCAAAGCAGGAAGAGTAAAGGAAAAAGAAACAAAGCAAGGATGATGATGGGAAGTGATGCAATGTATCACCACACTAGCCACCACTTCACTGAACTACAAAGAGACAAGGGACAGAGCTGGCTGTTCAGTAGATGTGCCCATTCAGCATCTAGGACTTCTCCTGGGAGAGTTGTAAAGAGAAATCACACCTTGGAGTAGGTAACAGGCAAAAAAGAGGAGGGAGAATTTATCTGTCTTCATCCCATTCACATCCTATTTCTCATTGATCAAGGTTCACTCTACAGGAAGCATCTGCTGGCCCCTCAAAAGCCACTCAAATTGGCCAGATTCCATGCTCAGCAATACAATGTTCTTAAGTCCATAAGTAGGAGGGGTGACTTGATATAGATAAGATGCCAATCAAGAGAGAAAAAGAAGGAAGTGGTCAAAGAAATTTGCGAAAATGCACAGATTTCTGTCCTAATTATAAGGACATACAGGCTGTGATGGGACTTTAAAGGTTCAAGAAGACCTACTCTGGTCTAAAGGGTCAGCTGAGTCGCACCAATATATCTTCTCTATTTGGCTGTTAAGGGGCTAAAAAAAAAAAATCTCCTTAGACATATCCCTAAGAGTTACTGTATTGTTGAAAGCAGTAAGAACAATAGGACTTAAATGTATTAACTCCCTAGGAAGAGTACCTATGAACTTTTGATATAGATGATCTCTTGACTGAAGCATTATTGTTGTCTGATACCGGTTGAGTGTGAAGCATGGTGCATCAGAGATACCAGAGACACATGCTATTGTCACTGGCCCACACGGAGAAAGGAAAATATAAATACATGAATAACATTACAACATAGCACATGCTAAGTGCCTGGTGAGCAATCTAGAATTCAGAGGAGGACATGATCACTAGAGTGTGCCAGGAGAGGAGACTGCTTCATGGGTCTGGTCAGATTTGATGTGGGCCTTGAAAAAAAGGTGGACTTAGGTGTGTTTGGAGTGGGAGGGGGGCATTCTGTGTTGGGGGCAAGGCACAGACAAAGACATGGTGAATGACAGCAGAAGAAACAATGAATATCTGCCTTTGAAGGAAAGATTGAGAAACAGCTGTAAGATGGGTCGGGTCTTAAGTTGGGGATATTCTTAAATACTTAGATATAGAATTTGGATCATTTCCCTAACAGAGAGTTGCAGAGGGATTTTAGCACTCTGAGAAGGGGACACTGGAGAACAGCTTGTGATGAGTGGGGGCCGGGGGGAGTTGGAAAAAAATCCCATTATGGAAACCATCCCTTAAAAAGGACCCTTTAACCGAATAGGTCATACCCACTTGGCCAGAGGGGAGGGTTAAGTGGGATGGGCACACCATGACGTGTATTTCAGGGGGTATAAATTGCAAAAAGGAAAAGCAGGGGGGGGGGGGCAACAAAAATAATTTTTCCATGTTGTCGTTTTGCCAAGTTTCTGCCCTGAACAGACCAAAGATTTGGTCAACCTGATTCATGTGGAGTCCTTCTAATGCTCTGTGGGCAGCATAATCACGCAGGAGAGGTCTGCCATAAAGAACTACAGGAAATGGTATTAGTCTGATTTTATGGCTGTGTACTTCAGCTTTCCTTTCAACCAACCACTCACAATTCTATGGCACCTGTTTTCCTGTTAGGACAACTGTCAGATGTTTTTTGGTGAGCATAAGACCTTTGTTCAAACCCACTTTATAAAAGGTTATTTTCCAGTTTATTCCTTTACTAATCATGTACCTGCTGCTAATCTTTAGTGCAGTTAATTCCAGGCCTGCCTACAGATTGTGCCATGGATGTTTTATAACTGTTACAACTTACTTTTCAAAAGCATTTGGGATGTTTTCCCTGTAGTAACTTACCCTTCTAGAAAGTCTTTAGTTGCTGCCCACACACCACATGAGTCACAATAGAACTTGATTCAGAGCTAGTGAAACCTTTAAGAATAAAACTGTTATTAGTGAAAAAGGTTTAGTTCAGGAGCAACTAAGGAGGATTCGATTCAATTTGGGCTTAAAAAAGAGAGACTTCTGGTAAAATAAAATGTGAAAAAAATGATTCCAGAATTAAGGGGTAATTTACTTCAGTTTTATTTGATGTCTGGAGGACAGAAGCACTTTTCTGGATCTGGAAAGAAAAGAAGGCTCCATGGTTGTTAGGACAGTTTGCCAGAACCAGACAAGTCCACTTTCTTAAGTTTGCCTAATGCAGTTCACAGAATATTCTAGTTTGTAACATTTGCACCCAGATCTCCTGTAGGTCCATGAATCAGTCCTTATTCTTGTTACCATTGCTTGTAAGACAAATTATCCCAGGGACAGAAATTCTAAAGGGCTTGGCTGGATAGTTCTCACTTGGCGTTTCTCAGGTAATTGGTCAAATGTCTACTGGGGTCGCAATCATTTGAAAGTTCAACTGGACTGGATGTCCAAGATGGCTTGTCACATGGCTGGCCACTAACGCTCCCTGTTGGCTGACATGAGCATCTATACATGGCCTCTCCAGTGGGGCAGTCTCAGAGTAGTCAGACTTCTTTCATGGCAGCTGGCTTTCCTCCAAGCAAACATCCCAACAAAACCAGGTGGAAGCTTATCTGGCTGCTTCCAGCCCACCTCAGAAGTCACATGGTGCCGTTATTGGTTGAAGCAGTCAGGGCCACCCACACCCAAAGAGAGGAGGCAGAGACTCCCCCTGTTGATGAGAGGAGTATCAGATAATTTGCAGGCCTTAAAACAAAAACGAACCCCAGAAGACTGCTACAGTCCTATACAGACAGCTTTCATGTCTCTCTGAGCACCATTCTAGGAATTCCTACCAAGTTCCCATCTAACTTGGTTAGTATTCTGATACCCACTTAGGTTGTCTTCTCCACCTTCTTCCCAGAACTTCCTTGTCACATTTCTCCATTTCTTTCTATCTACTTGGATAAATCACCTGAAAGAAATATCTCATCCTTTTTTTAAAAGCACTTTCCAGCTGATTTAATCAGTTACTGGATTCTTAACTTACGTGTAAAATGTCAGTCATAAAATTTTATTTTTGCATTTATTACAAAGCAGAGATTTTAATAGAATAGCTTAGTTTTTGAACGATCTTTCAAATGACTGCATTACACATGAATCTTATTATAATACACTGAAATAATCATTTCAGTGAAGAGTCTATGTTTTTTATCTTAGCAGCATCTAATTGCCCTTCTATTTCAAACAATACAATGAAATTCCTTCCCAATAAAATATTATGGACAGTACTTTGGAAACAATTGTAATGGGTTGGGCCCACATTAGAAAAGGAAAGACACTGAGAGCTGGTTGAATGCCTGAGAAATTGTGTTCTGTCAAACATTTCAAGCAATTAGCCACCAATAAGCTTCATAAAAATAGATTCTTCCCTGCTTTAAAAAATGGATAATTGCCAATGATCTTCAGCCAGATGGGTACAGCCTTCCTATAATCACCCTAGATTTTCCTTCTCGTTCTTCCCAGGGCAGCCTGAAAGTTATGCTCACGTTAGTTGCCTAATAATGAATGGATTGAGATTGACAGGCTGGACCCCTTCTTGAGTAAGGATACAAGAGTGGTTTCTCTTCCTGTAGGAAGAAGTTCTGAAGATGGATGGTGTCAGGGAAGAGCAAATGTCACAGTATAACCTGAGCGCTCACATTGAGTGCTTCCATGGGCATGGACTTTGATTTGCAAACTGTTTAAATTGCTCTCTGAAGCAAAAGGAAATGGTAAATTTAGAAAGAATAGCATGTCACTGAGATGCCAATAGGGTTATTCAATAAACTGTGAATGCTTTCTTAGAAATTAAATGGAGGTTTTATAAGACAACGGGTAATTGGGGATCTACAAATAGAACATGGTTCCTCTACTACAATGGCATTTTATGGCTTTTCATGATGATTTTGCATTAACGTTCTGTTTTGTATGCAGTTTGGTCTTACAGAAATAACGTAACAGGACACTATAATGTGCTCTGCGTGCACATGGAAAAGTGACCTGAGGCAGTATCATAGGAAGTAGTGTTCTGCCCCATGGTATTTATTTGCTCTATTGTTTGTATTTTCCTTTAAAACATTTCTACGTAGACACTGAAAAATCTGTATTAGTTGGTTTTTATCTACACTTCAGAAGCAGTTAATATTTGAAGTACTCTAATCAGAAATTATACACCAAGGGGATGGTTAATTAGCATTTAAAAGTTCTACATAAAGTCTACACTCCAGAGACAGCTGGTAGGAGAGGGACTTAAACGTTCCTTATCTCTGATCTGCACTAAGGGCTTTGATTAATAGGGTGGATGTTAGAATTTTGTCATCAATGAAATGAATGGTCTTCAAATGTGTGGACTTGCTAGAAGTATTGTGTGGGTAGTTCCACCTTTAAATAGAGTATAGGGTATAGGTAGCAGGACCAATACCTCTCCCTAGGATTCTGACTCCAAACTTGTTTTGTGCTCAGATGCTGAGTGGAGAATTTTTGTGACACTGCTTTGGCTTGGCAGCTGAGTCTGCTGCTAGAATATTCACATTTACTTTCAGTAAACTTTTCATGAGAGATGCTATCTCACTACCCAAAAGGGCAGAAATTTGGAACTTTATTGAGTGTACAGAATAGGATGTATGACTCTTTTTGTGCTTATATTATTAAAGTAATGTCTCAGACAAATTAATTGCAAGCATATATCAAAGATATTTTTCAACCTTGCTGCCAGGGAGGAATCTTATGAGCACACTAACTTAAGTATTCCTTGCTTGATACATATTTTGTAGGAAAAAAAATTGTTTGGATAATCACTATTTGTATTAATTTTTTTTTAAAGAATGTTTAAATAAAGGTCATGAGACCCCTGGGAGATTGGTCAGAGGTAGCTAAACAGTTCCTGAGGTTGACAGTGGACGTGTTAGTTGAAGTCTTGGTGGAAAGCAAATGGCTCACTCAAAATGGGTAACGTGAAGACACTGGAAGAGGGACTGTTATGGTGTGTGCAGGGTTTGCGGATACTAACAAGGGATGGTGTGGTCCTCAGAACTAGTAACAGTGGGAGCCATTTCTACTCCTGGGCCTGAAGGGGCAACAGAAGGGTAGAGATCTGAAGATGGGAGCTACATAGAAGGTGCTATCTGCCAGGAGCAGGGGCCTTCAGTAGAGGGATATAGCCCATCCATGGCATCTCTGCAAGGAGAGAACCAGGGCATATATACCCCAACCCCATTCTGCTGCCCTTTGCCTTCCAATCTCTGGCTGGTGTTCCTCACTGAGCCAGACTTAACCCAAACTGGAAGGCCAGGAAGCCCAGGAATGCAATCCACGCAGGCTAGCTTCCAGGGCCCAGGAGGGTGGGGAAAGGTGTAGAGTGGAGATGGAGGGGCAAAGAGAAGATCCAGCACAGTAAATTTTCCATCTAGAAAGGACTCTTGAGCTCATTGAAGTCTATCAGAAAATAGCTTATGTGATTTATCAGGAACAGTAATTATCTCTCCAAAGGAGCAACTAATCACTTCAGAACACAAAGTTCTGCTTCAGTTAGGGACAATTTTCTTTCTCAGTGTGTGTAGCAGAAAGTGGTATGACCCGGCTTTTATTATAAATCACCACCTGGTAGGAGGCTTACTGCTTCATCTACCTATAAGGAGTGGTGGCTATGAGGAAGAGATTTTCTTCTTAATACCTCATACTTAGATTGGATTAGGTAAACTCTGTACATCTTTATACAGAAAACATTCTGGGTTTTTTTTTTTCTCATCATACTTGTTGCCATTCATAATTATATATTTATTAGTTTGTTGGTTTGTTTGCCTTTCATTCCATTCAGTGACCATAATCCATGAAGACCAAGAGCTATGTCTCTCTACACTGCCTAGGTACATTGGTGCTAGGCACACTGTAGGTGCTCAATCATTATTATTTACTGAATGAAGGAATGATTATCTGTCAGCAAGGCAGCTTAGTGAAGTGGGGAGAGTATGGGCTCTGGAATAAGGAAGAACTAGGTTTTGAATCTTGGCTGCACTTAGAAGTTGAGAAGCCTTAGCAAATGGCTTAATCTCTCAAAGCTGCAATTTCCTCCTCTATAATATGGTGACTATAAAATTTACCCACCTAAATTTACTCACTTAAGTTTGAATCAGACACACTGTTAAGTGCCTAGTAGGGCTGGGAACATGAAAGAAGGCAGTTGGGAATTAGAGGGACACCTGCTGCTGTTCCCATCCACTGTTGTTAGTTTTTGTAAAAGCAAATTTACAATAAGGGAGGACTCCTTTGAAAAGAGTAATGATCATTAAAAAATTTTTTTTCTTAAAGGAACAACCAAGGGCTTGGCATATAAAATAAAGGCTTCATCTTTTTGAAGCTTATTGAGATTTATCTTTTAAATGATCTTTGGTTACTAGTGTTTGGTACAATCTAGTAGAAATATATTCAGCTGAGTCTGAAGCCTTTAGCATCTGTGAAATCGGGTATTCTACAAAATTGGCATGGTATATGCAATAGAAATGTTCCTAAAATATGTAGGAACACTTTTATTGATTATAACGTATTTTAAATGCATTAGAAGCATTCATCCCATGATGAATTTTCCTCCAAAGCTAAGAATGACCCCAATATTATTGTTTTAAATCCAATTTCCTTTAAGTGGTGTTGATGTGGGGAAAACCCATATGCTGGTGATGTCCTCTGGTCTGGTTTTCCAAGTACTTATCAGTAAAGCACCCTCCCCCACTTTTTTTAAAGTGGTCTTTAAATTTTTTTTAATCATACAAGTTGACTTTAGAACAAAAATAAATACAGATGAGCAAAAACAATTAAACAATGTAAAACCCACCCAGAATCAAACTTTTCAAGTGTGAATTTGTACTTTCTTTATAGGCTTTACTAAGAAAATTCTTCATCAGAGCAACTTTTTTCCTCCCTGGAATATCAGTAGGCTTTCACCAGTTTGAGTAAGTATTTTTGTAAACTGGATCCCTTTTGCAAATTTCCCCCATTTTCCCACTGCAAGAAAACACTGTTAAGAACCTGTGATTGTCTCTCCAACATTGACTTTAACTCCTCCACAATAAGTAACAACTATGTTGTTTAGGTGGAATTGGCCCAACCCCTCAGTTTTAAGGTGGGCACTATGTGGTTTGAGCCAATCCACCAGGTAATCTCATTTTCCTTTGCTGATGTGATTGGTTCAACAACCTAGACTCTGCAGTCCATATATTTCTAAATTCATGGCTTCCTCCAGTCAATTCAAGGATTAACTACCTATATCAAGAGTATGGACTTTGGAATCAAACTGCCTTGTTTTCAAGTCCTGACTACCCCAAACCATTTGTGTGAATTTTGGTAATTACTTGGTTTCTCTTGGCTTCAGTTTTTATCTGTATAACCTATACACCAAGTAAAGCATTTCATACATTGCAAGCACATGGTAAGCATGTGATAATGTCTAACCCAATTATCAATGTTGTTTCCAATCTGACTTATAGTTAATCTGATTGATAAATTCTTGTCTACATGCCAGTAGACATGGGTTACCTATTGGTCTTTCTTCTTGCCAATTAATATATATGCATTTTAACAAACACATCTTAGAGACAATATACTCAGTTCAGATGCTAATGGAACGGCTCCAGTGGTTGAAAGCTCAGGCCAATCCTAAGGTGAGAGTTGTATGACTTCCTCAAACCTGCTTGGGTCAATCCCCATCCCATCTCCATCTCCTTGTTTTTTTTTTTGGTTGATCTTGTTTACAGAGGCTATTGATTGCCTACATAACAGCCATTCCTCCTTGCTAATAGAAATCTAATTGTACATTTATTGGTCACATGGCTGCTTTAGGGGATTAAATCTTGATAATACGAGTTTCTAGGCCAGTGATTGGTTTAGAAATGAATGTGTAATACAATTTTAGTCAATGAAATGTGAGGAGAGCCTTTTCACAGGGCTTCTGGAAAAGAAAACTTTCTTGTAAAAGGCAAATGGAGATGGAACATTCTGTCTTTGGGTATTGATATGCGAGGAAGTGATGCTTGAGGTCGCTGCAGCCATCTTTCTATCATAATGGGTGAAGCTTGAGACCAGAGTCTACATTCTGAGGAGAAAAGATTCTGGTTCTTGAAGACATTATTGAACAATGGAAAACCAAAGTGCTTAGGGACTTCTTGTATGGGAGATTAAAGCCTTTTATTGTTTAAGCCATTGAAAGCTGAGTTTTCTGTTACTTGCATCAGAAAAAAACATCTAAATGGTTCAATTATGGGACATGAATAACCTATTTTCTTCTCTTAGATATTGTTCTTTTTATTCAGAGAGAAGCAGGCTGTGGAAAAACATGAATTGCCTCACTCAATTTGTAGACAAAAAATTACCAAAGGTTCTTTTGGTAACTCACTCTTTATCATAGCCACTTGAGTGACATCATAGCTTATTGGCTTAAAGAAAAAACAAAACCTTTTGTTCCTGTTAGATATGGCGACTTGGGTACCTCCAAGGGAACTCTGGGTATCTTTGGCACATTTTACTTAGTACGGTTTTTAAAAGTCTATGCTCACAGGGAGGTGTGGAACTGTTAGGAAATATAAAATTCAGATAGAGAAAAATTGTCTTCTTAGGGACAGAGAGGAAAATTCTTGGAACTGCAACTTCTGGCCAAGTCGATATAGTTAGGGAAATAGAATAGATGCTGTTTCTGGACATGACAAAGGACATAAATCAAATATATAAGCTTATTTGCCTTTGGAAAGTAAAAGATTGTGTGGTATTTATGTAAAGGCAGATCAATCCCTCTCCCTGGCTAAATGAGGAAGAGATTAATTGAAATCTTAATGAAACATAAAATTGGGCATTGGTGATATTGCCTGCAACCATTGTAGATAGATAGTGCAGCCAGTCTATTTACCTTATTGGAATGAGCCCTGGGAGGTGATGTGCCTGATTCCTAGTCTGGGAGTCTAATCTTTACTCCTTAGATTTTGTTGACAGGCTGACTTCCTGACTCACTGGATCAGCCAGGTATGTATCCAGTCTCCTTTGTTTCTACCTACAGAAGATATACTGACATTGGTCTAGGCATGGCAGGGTCCCAGCATTATATTTAAAAGAACCCTAGGAATCTGGGATGCAGGAAGTCTTGGTCCTGTTAAAAGCAGTGCTCCCTTTAAAACTGCATTAGGGAAATGATGCCCTTTTGAAAGAAAGCACATGCTATAGGGATCCTCCCCTCTCTACATGTCAGCTACCTTATAATTACATGACTTCTTTTCCTAACTAGTTGAGCTCCTTGAGGGAAAGGCCTTTCGCTTTATCTACCTCTTCCTGGTGTTTGATAAATCCTAGTTGGTTGACGATTGAGGTCAGCCTGTTCTCTGACCTACGTTTTGAAAAGTTGGGTTCGTTAATAGTGAGGCTCTAGATAAAGACCATCAGGATTAACAGGCTGGCCCACTAGTGTCTGACACTGAGTTTGCTGGGGTCAGAAAGAAGGTGGGTGTCCCACTTCAAGGAGGACAGCTTCTGAGAGAGGTCCTGGGGTTAGTCAAACAAATCATAGCATAAGGCAGTGAGTCTGAATGATGCTGGGTGGGAGGAAGAGAGAGTGGAGGGTGGGAGGCCAGGAACCGGAGGGATAAATGAGTAAGTGGAGTTCACATTCTTCTCTTTGGACTCATTATTAACATTACCACTTCTGAACATGATGAGTGTGTCACTGTCAATCCATATATCTGTATACTAAATGTTAACAAAGCTTCCTTTTATCCCCTCAAAAATTAGGTAAGAAAAATAGAAATTTTACTATCATCTTCATGCACCACATTTTTTTGCACATCCCACTGTAAAGACTGCTTGTCTACACATGGATAAATAAGATAAACACAGTCTCTGCCCTCATGGGGTTATAATCCGCTAGGGAAGATTAGTGACAAACAGGCCATTACAACAATATAATATCTATATTCAAATACAGGACTCTATACTTAATATTAAAATAAGTGAATATTAACTGATAGATATTGTGGAAATTAATAAAAGAAAATGCGTTTAGAATGGAGTTGGGGGCCGGCAGGGGGAGCTCTTACCACCCTGGTATGCCTGGTCAATCCTAGACCCAATAGGAAGAGAGGGATGGTGCATGTGGATTCTACCTTACTATCCCATCAGGAAGAAGAAAGACTTACCTCCTTCCCTGGTAATAGCCCAGCCAATGAAAGACTGTCATAACTTAGCCAATGAGAAGTCACTATACGTCCAACTCTTAACTTACTTCAGTGGACTTTTTGTTTATGACAGCCAATCCAACTTCCCTGTTTTTCTCTATAAAAGAGCATTCTCCTTTGCTCAGCGGGACTTGTCTGTGGTTTTGCAGTAGCTTACTTGTCCTGGATTACAATTCTCTACTATTCCCCAAAAACCACCCCTCCTTTTTTTTTTTTTTTTTTTCTGGTAAAATAACTGGGCAGATTCATTTTTAAAGTTAACACATTTTTGTGCAATTAAACAGACAAAAATATTTTTCAGCCATTGTAGCAGATTATCATGGCTTCTGCTACCCAGAATCTATTTCCTTTTTTTCTGGGAAGATCGTGAGTTTTTTCTTAGGAAACTTATCTCCCCTTTCCACTGTACTTTCAATGCATGGGGTTTGGTCATCCCTTTACCACTCCTCTCCCCAGATCTAGGGGTGGGAAAATGATCCAACTCTTGGGAATATTGTATCTTAGGGGCACCTGGGTGGCTCAGTTGGTTAAGCGACTGCCTTCGGCTCAGGTCATGATCCTGGAGTCCTGGGATCAAGTCCTGTGTTGGGTTCCCTGCTCAGTGGGGAGTCTGTTTCTCCCTCTGACCCTCCCCCGTGCTCTCTCTCTCTCTCGTCTCTCTCAAATAAATAACAAATCTTTAAAAAAGAAAAAATAATGAAATACTGTATTTTAATCCCTGACCAGGGAGACTGTTTCAGAAGTAGTCATGTGACCAAGCTTTTCTAATCAGAAGTAATCCTGGGATTTTTTTTTTTTTTTTAATGGAATAACCTAGAAAAAGGAGTTCTCTTTTCTACAGACTTGGAATCAAGTATGAATGGTCAGAACTTCAGGCAGATATCTCCACCACAAGAGGAGAAAAGAGAAACCAAGATAGAAGGAATGTAACATTCGAGAGCCAAAGGCAGAGTGACTGAGTTTCAATGATGTTTGACCTCCTGAATCCTTTGGAGACTAGTTCTACTATTTCCATTTACATGAACCAATTGATTTTTTTGCTTAAGCCAGTTTGAGTTGGGTTTTCTCTCACTTAACTGAAATTTGGTACCTAATTTACTAATTTGCCCCTGCTTTCACTTACTGGTAAGCTAACTTTGGTTTTGTCTGATGTCTGAATGGAAATCACCTTTCCAAGATCCTGAATTTTTCTTGGTTTTATACTCAATATTTGTCTTTCTTTCTGGGCTTTTAACAATGACAGTGAATCCTAGATACCATTGTCCTTTCTCCTGCACCCCCTATTGTGATTTTAGCTATTCTACCATGGCTTTTCCTCAGGTTGCTTTGGAATCACATGTGATGCCCAATGAAAGTGCAAATGTTGGGCCACATGCCATCAATATCTGAAAATCTGCACTTTTTTTAAAAAAAAGGATTTTATTTATTTATTTGAGACAGTAAGCAACAGAGAGAGAGTGAGAACAGGGGAGGGGCAGAGGGAGAGGGAGAAGCAGACTTCCCTTCTGAGCAGGGAGCCCTACACAGGGCTTAATCCCAGGATCCCGGGATCACGACCTGAGCCGAAGGTAGATGCTTAACTGACTAAGCCACCCAGGTGCCCCTGAAAATCTGCACTTTAAAAATGCTCCCAGGTGTTTCTGTTGTAAAGTTTGAAAAACAGAGTCTTAACACTAGATCTTGTCTACGATTGCTTTCTGCTCTTCCTCCCAAACCCATAGGTCACTCTCTGCCCTTGATCAGTTTCTCTTCCAATCATGGATAGACTGTAAATGAGAAACAGTAGAGCTACATGAACTTCCAACTGGCTAGTGTGACTCTGAGCTTTCTGTCATTCACTTAGCCAGGAAAATTTTTCTGGATGAACTATCTCAAAACTCAGCTCTTTGCCTTTTGGAAATATGAACTTATATCTTCTAATAAGATACATTGATGTGGTCTTCTGTATTCTTTGCAGCTATAGTTTTTGGTTTTGTTTTATAAGATTTTATTTATTTATTTTAGAGAGAGAAAGTAGGGGGAAAAGCAGAGGGAGAGGGAGAGAGTCTCAAGCAGACTCCAAGCTGAGCACGGAGCCTGACACGGGGCTTGATCTCAAGACCTTGAGATCACAAACTGAGCTGAAACCAAGATTTGGATGCTTAGCTGACTGAGCCACCCAGGCGCCCCCCATAGTTGGTAGTTTTTGAAAGGAACACAGAATTCCCAAAACTCAGCTCAAATCAGAGATTGAAAAATATACACTTAGAACATAACACAATATTTAAGTGTTTTCCTTTTTCTTTCCCCTTTTATGAGAGGCAGGAGAGGTCTAAGGTCACCTGCCCTCTCTTCTGTAAGGTGAGTCCATTTATCCTCTGGGCTTCTATAGCAGTACAAAATCAGGGTCTTTAAGCAAAATATCCAAATATTTCCTCAAATTTGATGGATTGTTGATGACTGTGATACATGAGGTTGAAGGAAAAGTCATGGGACAGACATAGAAGCCAACTTTGAACTGTAAGCTTTTCCCATGACCTGTGCCCCCAAAATAGTAGCTCTCTGCCAGTGACCATCTGCAGCCTTGATCTGACCCTGCCCTAAACATTTGGCATGTGGAAGCTGGCCCAGTTGTCACAGAGCAGGCAGATTAATTTCCCAGTGCTTACAGCCTTCTTTTGGGCTTCTGCATGTCCTCAGAGTAATCACTGTTTAAAAACACTGATAAAATTCAAGAATGTGCCAATAATAACTCCCTCATCATAGGCTGGGCTGGATTTCCAAAGCACCAGAAGCTGAATGCTGATCCTCCAGGGAAGGCGTGAGTAGGGTGACAGTGGGGACCCTACTGGGGGCATTGTTCTCACCAGGCCCTCAGGCCCACCGTACTGCAAAGCACAGGACTGGTCCACTGCAGGGCACAGAGATGTGGGTGGGGCAGAGTGGACAAGAAAGGAAATCTCACCTTTTACATTAGTCTTTCTTAACCTTCTTCGCCTTGAAGGTCCTGCTGCTTGTCTTGCCGTTCCTAACTCCCCCTATTCCCCATGGAGACAGATTCCTTAAAGCTTCATGTAGAAAGCTTTGAGTCACCTCCCTTGACACCATTAATTTTTCTTCTCTGCCCTCTTTCCTTAGACCTCCTCCACAATACAAGTGAGCACCCAAGACTCCTCTGCATTGAGATGTTAGAAAATATGTATTTTTAACTTAATGGGGAAAATGGTATATGAGATCTTCCATTTGAATCAAGACATTGAGAGACACACTGTGGTTTATTTGGGGACTATTCCTTCAGAAGAGCCAGGCTGAAGTCAGACGGGTTTATGATGAAAAGCAAAAAACTAATATATTCCTAACACTTCAGGAAAATTCAGGGATACCCACCCCACCTCAACCAACCTATTGTCTACAGAGCGTATCCCATCGGGAGGACTAAGCTAAGGATGGGAAATAAGAGAGTTTATGGAGCTGGACTGAGGGAGAGAAAGCGTTGTGGTTGAATGCGGTAATACTTTCCTTTCTCTTGGGAAGGATCTCTGCAAGAAAGAGAGGCTTGGGTCCTCCCGGGGATTAATGTTTATATCCTTCAAGAAACACTGAGTGTCTCTTGTGTGCTAGGCCCAGTATTAGATATGTAGGTTACAAGGATGAGCAAACAGATGTGGTCCCTGCCTTCCTGGAACCACCACCGGGAGGGGTAACTCTAGTTATCAATTCGTCATTAAATAAATTAATCCCACCACCGGGAGGGGTAACTCTAGTTATCAATTCGTCATTACATAAATTAATCCCACCACCGGGAGGGGTAACTCTAGTAATCAATTCATCATTAAATAAATGTGCTCCTAAATAAAAAGGACCAGTGATGAGTGCTGTGAAGGAGAGGTTTCTTTTTGGCTCAGAGAGGCGATATGAGAAAGGATGCGACCTGGTCCGAAGGGTCAGGAAAAGCTTTCCTAAAAAAAGTGATGACTGGATTGGGGTCTGAATGATGAGTAAGGATTAGGTAGATAAAGAAGAAAGGACAGGGCATGAGCTGGGGCCCTGTGGGGGCCTGGTGAAAGGCACTGGAGTGAGGACTGTGCATTGGAGCAGGAAGAGCAAAGGGGAGAGGGGGTGAGGCTGGAGAGGTTCTAGGGCACAGATCAGGGAGGACCTTGCTTGTAGACCATGTCAAGGATTCCAGTCATTATCATACAAGCAATGGGAAGCCACTGAATGGTTTTAACTGGTGGTGGTAGTCATGGTAGTGGTGGGGGATATGTTCAGCTTTGTGTTAGAAAAGATTGTTCTGGTTACAGCGTGACTGGGTGAAGACGGGGTAGATTCAAGTAGAAAGAGCAGGCAGGACGGTCTTGTAGCAGCCCAAGCAAAGAATGATGGTAGCTTGGGCAAAGTTGGTGGCAGTGATGCAAAGAGACATCCAAGAGGTAAAATCAATAGTGCATGGTGTGTGTGCTCACCTTATCACCTTTAAGCTTCCTCAAGTGTGAATCTGACAGGAGCCTGAAAGTAGCATGCCCACTGGTGCATGAGAGGGCAGGTCAAAGCTAAATTACGTTTATCTGAACAAATAGCATTGGTGCAAGATCCTAAGGAGCATTTTCCAGCCCTCCTGCATCTTCAGCATGAGCAGGCACTGAAAATGAAGTGCGAGGGAAGGAAGCAGGCACCCAGGTTATTTTTAGCAAGCTATAGGAAATAGCCAACATTCTAATTTGAATTCTTCTCATTAAAACCCAGAGCCTAACCCCACATTGTTCTGGTTTCTAATGTCTGCAAACTGCTCTTTTTCCAGATAATTGACAAGAGGCCCCCACGGAAGTCTTCCAAGCATTTCTGCAAAAATCTAGCAAACATTATGTTTGACACCATCATCATATTTGCCAAGACAGCAAAAATCCCAGCCGGCAAAACTTCAAGTGTGATGAAGTGGAACATAGAGGACAGCGTGGAGTGACGGATCATTTCAGGGTATCTTCTAGCAAGTTTCCAATGTCAGAGTTTTCCATGGTCTTTGCGGTAGGAGCGGTAGGGAATGGCTACTCTGGGGACATGCCATGGTGATGTAGCTAGGGTTTACTCCTCTTTCCTTTCTACTTTTCCTCCCTGCCCTCAAGTGGTTCCCAGAGGTAAGATTATTTTCTTTTAATATTTTCATTTAATAACAAAAAACACTTTTTATTCAATAAGTTCAAATTGTAGAGTCAGTGTCTGAATTATTGCTGAGCTGGTCTTTATGTTAGCATTTCAGGCCTTCCACCTGCTTGACTGGGACATGTTATTTAGCTTCTTTGGGTCTAGATTTCCCCGCCTGAGACATGAAGAGGTGTTAGACTAGCTCCGCATTTCTCCAGCTTCAGTCATTTGGGTATCACCTTTGTAATACTCGCCATGTTGACTTTTCCCTTATTTTTCAACATTTTATTCTCTAAATTTATTTATTTACTTAAGTCCTTTTTAAAAAAAAAGTCTTGGCAATAACATATGTGAAATTGTGGGACTGAAGTGATAATGACCTTTCTTCTAGTACATATCAGTAAGCACATAATTAAAATAAAAATGTTTTTTTGCATGTATCTAGGTAAAATCAAACTACACTCCACCATGATATGTAGACCCCACTCTAGATAACTCTGGACAAGCCGACTCCTAGCTCTCTTGCAGTACTAACATACTATCATTCACATCTGTCCCTATCTACCCAGACTGATTTCCCATAGCTTCTTAAAATAAAACCTCAGGTTTGGCCAAATCAATGTCCCTGTTACTCCTTATAGACAGTATGTGCAAGCTATTCCCTTCATCTAGAATCAATAATCTACTAAGGAAGGAGAAACCATGACCTAAGTAAGAAAGAACAAATTGGGAAAGTACATGACTGGGTCAACAAGCTACCCTTGACCAGTAGAAAATCCTTAGGGTTGGCAGTTGCTGGGTGAAGGTCATGTGTAAAGAGTTAAGGGACCGGTCATTTATGGGCTATTTCTTTTCCTTGAATAAAAGGTTATCCATTCATAGGACAAATTTACTGGACAAAGTTTTGAATATCCCCTGGACTTCTTCAACCTTTTCTAACACAGAAAAGAAGCTCTGGTTTGAATACTTGGGGAGTAATCATTATTTGATATAGAAATTTATTATTTCATTTATTTATAATGCATGATGTGTTTCTTCCATGCTAGGCATTGGACACACAAAGATCATTAAGATATTTCTCTACCCTTTAGGAGCTGAAGTTTTGCAGAAGACAGAAAGTAAATAGGTGAGCATGATAAGGCACTGCAGACCCCCAAAGTATGTCCAGGGTACAATGTGCCACATGATGGGTAGTGTCAGTTCTACGGGATCAGGTAAAACTTCCTAGGGGATGTAACTTGGTATATAAGCTAGGTCTTAACTCATAAGCCAGTGTTGGTTAGGTGAATGGGCAGTGGAGGATGGAATGCCCTCCCAGGGACAATAAACAGTTATAATATTTTCTGGCATATTCAGAAAGCTGAATACAATTTAGTAGGGGTGGAACATACAGTTGCCTCTCTGTGTGTAAGAGAGAGAGAAAGAGAAAGACAGAGAGGTTGGACTCCAGAGGTTGGACTTCTCTATTCAAAGAGGAACTGTTAAAGACTTTTATTCAAGTGGGTGATATGTCCAGAGCTGCATACTGAAAGCTCACTCAGGCACTGGGTGGTGGATAACTGGGTAGGGAAGAGTTCCCACACCATAGGCAGAGACCTATTAAAACACTATTCCAAGGGCCCAGGAGAGAGATGATGAGGGCAGCAGTGGGGAGAAAGAGAGGAACAGCTTTGAGAGGTAGTATGAAGGATGTGGATGAGGGTGGGAGGTGTCTAGGAAGATGTCAAGGTTGCCAGCTTGGTGACTGGGTAGTGGTGCACTTCTCAGAGAGGGAACCCAGAGGGAAAGATGCAATCTGGGGAAACATGGATTTCCTTTGGAACTGTATCCCGTGGGGCCTGCATGGCAAAGTGACAGGGTATGGAGCAATGACACCCGAGTTCTTTTACTAGCTCTGTTGCTATGACCTTGTTTGACTTCCCATCATTTCTGAGCTGTCTCTTAGTCCCTAAGATGTATTGCCTGCTCTGGCTTGATTTGAAGTCTTGAGGAAAAGAAATATGTGAAAGTACTTTGTAAATGTCTTCACAAATGCAAATATTTATGTCTTCAGGGAAGTGCAAGGTGTAAAAAAACAGTCATCAGCACATTTAGCTTGTAAATAGGCAGAGAATGCGGCTCCTTTGCAATGAGGCAGAACGTGCAGGAGACATTTCTCTGCAGAATTGCCAATATCACTGCTTGTCCTTTGGCCAAGATGGCTTCATTTCTAGGAGACAAAAGGTATTACTTTGCTCTGCAACACACCGATTCACCAGACCTTATGTCTCTTTGTCTTTTTCTAAATCTTGTAAAATCACTTTTCCATTTCCACTTGCTAGGGTGGGCAAAACATCCCATCTTCAGTCAAAATTAAGATTCCCTTTGGATCACATAAAAATCCTGTTTTTCACTGGTGAAATGAGTGAAGTCTAAGACATGTATGTAGGCTAGAACTATTACACGGTGTTGGTTTGCAACCCTCTCAGGAATTTTTCTGGTATAGTCTGAAACTGGCCTCTGTACTCAAAAGGCAGGGAGAGACAGAAGAAAGAGGGGGGCCACTCCAGGTTGGGGGTGGCAATTTTAATAATATCAAAGGGAATTTATGTCTTAGGCGGCAGCAAGACGAATGGATCCCTGCACCTGCCTGCCAAAGCTTAAAACTTTATAAAGAGGTCTTCACTGGGTTCAGCCACATATACTGGGCAAGTGTCCTCAACACCATATCACTACCTCAAGGCTATGTCCTTGAAGTAGCCTCTGGGAGTGGGAAAGGCAAGTAGAATGCATATTTCCAGGACAGGGGAAGGAGGGAGAGACCTCCAAGTGCCTGGGTCTAGCTCATGGAGCAGTTGGTGGTCTTTTTTTTTTTTTTTAAGATTTTATTTATTTGACAGAGAGAGAGAGAGAGAGAGCGCATAAGCAGGGGGAGCTGCAGGCAGAGGCAGAGGGAGAAGCAGGATCCCCACCCAGCAGGGAGCCCGATGTGGGGCTCGATCCCAGGACCCTGGGATCACAACCAAGCTGAAGGCAAATGCCCAACCGACTGAGCCACCCAGGCGCCCCGGTCTTGTTTTTTTTTTTTTTTTTTTTTTTTAATGACGTTCCCAACACACAGGCAGCCCACCCTGGCATGAACAGGGTAAACTAGTTGTCCTAGGTTTAGGAAAACCCATAACACCTGTTAATTAAGACCCAGGTCTTTGCAATCTGTTGCCCCTAGTGCTGAGGAGAAAGGGAGACTGAGGTATACCCAAGACATACCCAAGATAACTCAGCAGCATTGTTATCCAGACCTTTAGGAATTACCTTTGGTTGCTGTTATGTTCCCAGTTTGCTGTAGAATAATCATGTTCCTTATAAATGAGGAGAGTTGTGATGTCAACAGGGTGGGGAAGGTGAGGATGGAAGGAAAAGCCCCACACTAAAGCACTGAAGGGGGGCGCTGGTGAGGAGGGCTGATGGTTGAGTGTGCATGATAGAGCGAGGTCTATGCAGAGAACAAGGGAGGAAATAAAGACCTCCTCGGGAAAGGAGGTCAGAATGGAGAGAAAGAGGAATAAGAAGGCATTTTGAGTTAATGGAAAAGAACTCAAAGACCTTTCTTGTAATTCCTTCCTGCGAATGGAGAGAAGATCAAGTTGGGGCAACCCCTCTTAGAATAGCATTTCTGGTCAGGTATTTTAAATGCTAACTCAGCTCCTGGGAGGAGAGAAAAGCCCACCTCTTAGAGCAATGTTTTTAGGGTGGAATAAATGTCCTAATAGTGCCCTCTAAGAGGCTGATTGGACTTAAACATACGGAATATTCTTCTATTTTAATAGTTGCATGTTTATTTGATGTCTCTCATTATCTTTGGCAAGTCATTACACTTTTCTATTTAAGGCATTTTGGCACAACATTTTCTTTCTTTTTTTTTTTTTTAAAGATTTTATTTATTTATTCATGAGAGACAGAGGGAGAGAGAGGGAGAGAAGCAGAGGGAGAAGCAGGCTCCCAAGGAGCAGGGAGCCCGATGTGGGACTTGATCCCAGGACCCCGGGATCATGACCTGAGCCGAAGGCAGACGCTTAACCACCTGAGCCACCCAGGCGCCCCACAACATTTTCTTTTAAAGTAAATTTGAGGGGGAAAAAGTAAGCCAATTTAAAGAAAAAGTACTTATTAAAAGAAACAGGTGAGAGAGTATGGAAAAAATAGAAAGCCAGTATTAGAGTGACCAAAGCTTGGGAAACATCAAAAGCTATGCTCCGTTTCGGGGGGAGAAGCAGGAAGGAAGGGAAATAAGCACCTGGTTTGTGATGGCCCACAGGTGATGGCCCACAGGTGATTCATGACCAGCTTAGCTCATCACACAGGCTTTTTTCCCATGAAGATTATTCTCTGAAAACAGAAAAAAATCCAAGGAGAGGGTCATATCTTACCATATGGTAAGCAGGTTTTTAAATGATCTGCCTACACTCCAACCTGGACATGTCGGGAAGGAGATTCCCCCACAGTGGGGCTGCAGTGGGAGGGGAAGTGAAGCCTGCCGCAAGACACTTCACCAGGTTCACCATTTCATCCAGCTCTCCAGTGGAGAGAGTCCTTGGGTAGTAACACTTATCTAGTGCAGTGGCGGACAAGTGGACTGAATGAAAATGATTTGAAGGTTTGGTTGTAATGTGATGAGTGCCCTCTGAGGGTAGTGAATGTCTGTGGACACTGCAGTTCCTAGAACAGAGTCCTCACATACATGTGTGCTTAGTAAATAGCTCCAAAAGGAAAGAATGATGGGCTGTGAAAATTGCACAATATTTTACATTTGTACTTGCAAAAGAGGAGAAAGAGGCCAGGTTTGAAGTGACAGAGAACTAAGGTCACATCCCATTTCTGCCCTTTACTTGCTGTGTAATCTTGGGTAAATTACTTAAGCTCTCTGAATCTCATTTATCAAATGGCACTAATCAGTGGTATACATGTTTTACAACTGGCTCTCCAGGAAGAAGAAAAGCTCGGCTTTGTAGCACTTGCTGATTTCTGTGGTGTAAATATTCACATTCAAGTTAACAACCATTTCACAGCTAGCTTGCAAAATTCCTGCAAATCTAAAAATCAATTCTCATAAACCCCTGGATACCGCTCACCACCGGAGGTAGTGATCCCAACCTCACAGGGGTGTCGACTGTACTTAGAGCACTCACTACCTGCTGACCACTGGGCTTGGATAATCTCATTTAATCCTTCTAGCACTGCTATGAGGTAGCGACTATTAATATCCCTATTTTAGGGATAAGAAAACAGGATATTGGCAAGGTGAAGAGATTTGTGTGTGGACACACAGCTAGCCTGTATCCTTTCTACTAGACTGCCTCGTCTGTTCCTCGAATGGAATCAAAACAGGCCAAGTACCACATATAGTGTCTGCCATATAATAGATATTGAATTCTTATCACTTTCCTTTTCCTCTTTATCGTTTCTATAAAATATATATTGGTAGAAAATGTCTTGGGACCAGATCCCAGACATCCCTGGAAAGGTCTTAGTATTGGGGCAGGAAAAAACAATGTAAGAAACTGTGAAGATACAATAAAAACCAGGCATAGTTTTAAATACTTCAAGGATCAAATTGTTGTCTAATGACCCTTTTAACAAGCCAGGGACTTTGACCAAGTGTGATTCTCCTATAGGAGGACACATGCTACCTCCATTAACTTTCTGCACAGAAAGACAGCTTTGTCATGATTTACCAGCACAGCAAAGGCTTCTTCCTTGCCTGCTCTCTCTGCTGTTGGCATATCACACAATGAACAGCTCACAGGTGTTTCTAAGAATTTGATATCCAGCTATTCATTAAATATAGAATATTTGGAACTAACCTGATACATTATTATACATTTTCTGCTGGGAGAGTATGAAATTTTTCCTTAGGAGAACTTGGGTTGGAAGAAGTTGGGCTGGGGAATTCAGCTAAGAGACAGAGCCCTCTGCCCAGAAGTCATTCTCCTCCCATATCCTCCTGCCTGGCAGAGCCATCTCCATGAGATGCTGGAAGCTACCACCAGGTACTTTCGTAAAGGGAAGGTGGCCATGTAATCTGCCCAGTTCTGGCCAATGAAACTTAAGAGGAAGCGTGCTAATAGGGCTTCAGCAATTTTCTTTGTTGAACAAAGCAGAAACGTGAAAAAAATAATTCCATGTCTCCCTACCTGCTTTTTGACATTGCTATCGGAGGATGACAGATTTGGTGTCTAACTAGATGGATAGCCTGGTAGTACCGACCTACTTATTTCTTGTTAGGTGAGATCAAGAAGCATCCTTATTGGTTAAAGCCTGTTCGTCATGCATTCTGTCATTTGCAGCCCCAAACATCCTCGGCCAATAATTAAAATGGATTGTCAAGTTTACCTGCTTGAATTTAACTGTTAGAACTCATGGTCACCCAAATCCCACTGTGTAAGAAAGCTTTCTGCTGCAAGTAATTCAAAGTCCTGACTCCTGCTGGCTCAATATAGGGAAGTTTATTACCTTGTGTAAGAGGAAGAACAGAAACAGGGCAGGCTTCAGGTGGCACCCATGCCCTGGCTTTGCTTCTCTGAGGCTCTCCCATTCTGCTTTCACTGGTGGGTGGGTTTTGTCCTCAGGCCAGCTGACTGCCAAGTTCTAGGCACCACATCCCAAAGAGACAATGCTCAGGGGGAGAAGAGGGATTGTCCATTCCCGTGTCTCTTCAGAGAAGTGAGGAGAGGTTCTTTGTAAGCCACAGTCCATATTCATCCTTTCCTAAGTCGGTCCCTGGTAATGGGAGCAGGGTTGTGGCAATCCTCACGGGCTACCTCCTACCTGGGCTGGGGTGGGATGGATTTAAGGAAACCTACACCAAGGACCAACTCCAGGTGTCACATTTCTTGTCTCTTCTTGGAGATCTTTCATGGACGCTGGTGAGCTTTCCGCACTGGGAACCCTAACTGATATTTTTTTCTTTTATCTTGCCTTTGAGCCTTCGCTCACTCAGGTTCCTCCTAGCTCAAAAGTGTTTCTTTCATTTTGCCAGTTGGTTTCTCTTAAAAGAATCAATTCTTTTTGTCCCTGGGTCCTAAATGCCTCAATCATGAAACAGGTGTTCTTTGTTGTAAAAAAACAATGTGATACCAATGTCTTCACAGAAAAAAAGAATCTAGACATCCGCACTACTGTTTTCATGGTTAAAAATGTTTCACTTCCATTTGTTCTTCTGCTTGAGCATATTTTTATGCTCACAAAGAAAACAGGCACCACGCCTTTAAGAGTAGATACCTGTCAGATTTTTAAATCGATACAAACTTACTTAAGGAAAAAGAGCAATTAAATGTGAAGCGACTTTTATCTGGGGAAAACTTGGAGATTCAACTTGGAGGAGATAGTAGAGGAGAGAAATGTGTGTGTCAGGTAAACCCTTTCCTCATTTGATGGAAGCCCTGACCTTCTATTATCCCTCACGGCGCCTTCACCTGTATTCACGTGTAGCGGATTCGCCTCCAAGGCTTGTTTTGTACCTGGTTTCTGCGGCTTTTAGTCAGAGAGATGCCTGGGAATCCCCTGGGTGCGCCGTGAGCCCGCAGTACGGGTTTCGGCCATTGTTAGGAGACTACCCCGCTCCCGACCCCTCCCCTCCTCCGCCCTCACAGGAGCCAGGATCCACCCACGCCCGAGAGCCTGTGCTATTGGGGGAATCTGATGCCACCCCCGGCGTCCGGGTGGGATTGGTCAGTGAGCACGCCTGCCATCATTGGCTGAGGGGCAGGCACGTGATGGACATAGCCCAATCAGGATGAGTCCTAAGATTTTGTTGGTTGGAATGCCACAGTGGACACGTGCCCTCGCCTTCCCTGGTGCGTGGGCGTGAGTTGAGTGGTGCTCACGCCGTGGAAGGTCAAGTAGAGGCACCGAAAACAAAACAAACAGATGGAAAGAGGCCTGACCTGGCTCTGGACCTTCCGGTGCTATGGGCCAAGAACTCCCTTTCTTGTTGGCCGAGTTTTCCATTAGCAGCAACCTGAAGGACCCTGCCGACGGAGTGGCCGGGTAAGAAGCTGCCCTCAAGGAATGTGAGTAAACGGGCCTATGTGTTTTATAAGTCTAGGCTCCTCAAGGCGAATAAGTTGTATTGCTCAAGAAAGGAGGGGGACATGAATTCTCTGTGTTTTGAGCACTGGGAAAAAAATTAGCCTGGGGACAATGATGTTTTCAGAATTCTCCCAGGGCTGAGCCTCTAACAGCGCTCCGGCCGGTCTTAAGGGTTAACTTGCTTCCAGCTTATGCACTCCTTGCTTGCTGACCTAAGTCCCTGATCTGTAGCAGAACTAACTTATTTTCTTTGAGATTTGCAGACCACTGGCCTTGAGGTGTGAAGGATGCCACTTTCCGAGAAGATAAGACCTGACTCCATTAAAAAACAGCTGCCCTGATGCCAGCACGTCTGTTCAGGGTCATGCCGACAGAGGACTAACCACCTGGGCACCTGCTGCTTCCACACTCAGCCCCCCTTCCTGCGCCCATGCCTTTCTCTTTAAAACCCTCTGCCTTTCTTGGGACAGGGAAGAAGGTCTTTGAGACAGTAGTCTGCCATCTTCCCAGGTTGCCAGCTTCCTGGAGAAAGCAAACTTTCCTTTCCCACCATCATCTGTCTCTTGAGTATTGATTTTGGAGCCGGGAGCAGCCGAACCTGAGTTTGAAACCGGTTCTCTGGTAACAAGCCTACACGCATTCAGATGCAGCCCGCTGTGGTGAGGGGTCTCTGAGGGACGTGGCAGAGCAGGCACCTGAAGGAACTGGACAATTAAGGCACCAGAGGCCCAGGTAGACCTGGCAGAATGGCCGTGGAGGTACCTGCTGGCCGGGTCAGGAGGCTAGCAGGTCTGTGGCTTGGGTCAGCTTGCAGGGCGAAGAGTGGAGGACCAGTGACCCACGGTCATGCTGTTTGTTAAAATGCACATTCCTAGGACACCCAGAAAAGTCGCTGAATCAGAACCTCTGAGTGCACAACCTGGGGACAGGCATTTCAAGAAGCATCCCCGCTTATTTTTTTGGGGGGGGAAGTACCATTTGAGAACCCATGCCTTCAGAGCGTGCAGAGGATTAAGCTGTGGAAACTTGGATTTAGTTGTCCCCTCCAGGCGGGAGAATGGTGAAAACAGGTGGCAAGAAAGCCCAGCATCAGGTTCCAGCAGATCCAGAAATAGGATGCCATAGGTCATTATGTTGGGTGATACACCCCTGGGTCAGGCTTAACATCCTGAGCCAGGGTGAATCTTCAGGTAGTTCAGAGCTAATTACCAATGCTTCTGGTGTTGAAACGATCTTGGGTGTAGCCAGTGGCCTTAGACACTTAACTAACAGAATAGTCCTACCAGCTTTGATGTGTGGAAATGTGGGGTGCTGGGCAAATGGGCCCTCATGCTGTCAGAGCACCCCTGGCCTGTTGGGGTCATGTAGTCCCGGTGGCAGACCTCATCACAGGGTGCCAGGCTGTTGCCACACACCCTCTTCTGTCACTGCTTTTGAAAGTACACATTATAGCAGCTTGGCCGGGAAAAGATTTCACCACCACTGTTTACAAATGGGGACAGAAGTACTGAATTATTAGATCTCTCCAAGGTCAAGCAACAGGGAACTGGGGGAGGTGGGAAGCACAGTGGCTTCTACCTGTAACCCTGGGAGCCGTCAAGGTCAGTAGAAGTCATGTGCTGGGCAGCAGCCCCCCATGTGGCCCAGCTGTTCCTTCTATTATGTGCATCCTCAGTGTTTTTCAGCTAAAAAAAGCAACACAAACAACAGCAAAAACTTTGAATGCTGCCATCAGAAAGAAAACAGTGCAGGGACGGGGAGAACCGAGTCTGTTCCAGCTGTAATTCTGCATGGTTCTCTCTGGGCCTGTTTCCTCATCTGCAAAATATGCTGCAGGCTCACTGCAAATGCTATCACGTAGGACTTCCAATGTCAGGTGCTTTCTTGTCAATTCCAGCCTCTCTCCTCTTAGGCCAACTTGAAAAATGCTTTCATTGAACGTTTTATACTGTGGTTCTTAAGATTTTTCAGCTTGGGTTTATCTCATTTGGAGAACACTTGTGTTTACCAGCACAGGGCAATTGAAGGATGAGGCTCTACTCACCATCGACAGGTTTGTTTCCCCCTTGCTAAGCTAAATCACATGCTGAACCCTGATCCCATGAAAGGATGAGCTAATCGATTCCTTCTCTTAATTTTGCCCAATTTTAGAGTCCTCCCAAGAGAAAGAGAATGCATAGTTTATTGGGATGGGATTTTACTGCTGAAATATTTTACTTTTTAATTGTGAGGAAAGATACAAACAGAGATCTGGTTTACCCTAAAATAATTTTGTGTTCCCATTTGAGTAGATGTAGGAGTTAAAAAAATCTCCTACTTAAAAATACTCTTAGTATAAATATTTATGTGTGTATATTTTCTTAAACCTCGATCTTTTTCCATTACGTGAAATAGTTCTCATTCCTGGTATGTAATTCTATTAAACAACCTATCATCTCAAAACTAAGCAGTCTAATAATTGCCTCTGGGGATTAGTTTTTAATCTTCATTTTAGTCAATTGTTCTATTTTTAAGGGATAATACGATTTTACTGCATTTTAAGATATATTTAAATGAAAAGGCAAATATATGGTAAGTGGGAAGGGGGTTGAGCTAATGTGATAAAGGTTTGTCTGAAACCCACCTGAGGTACAGGACAGCTGTGGATTCTAAGCAGTTACATTTATTCAAATTCTTCTTTTCTTGGTTAGAGAATAATTTTTCTTTTTCCCAAAAAAGGATGTTTGTAACCAAACTATGACCCGCCCCAGTGCTGGGGTAAATAGGAAAGAGACAAGGGCCCATTTCCTTTGTGGTCATGCGCCTGGAGAAGCTTGAGGAACTCCAGATAAGGAAAGGAGTGGATTCTGTCATCTGTGGCTCATAAATCCTCCAGAGTTGCTCCCAACTTCTGCACGGCTTCCACTACAGTCTGCGCCTCAGAAGGGAAGAAGAATGAGAGCTGGTTCTTCCCTTGACCTGTTCAGATTTCTCCATAGTGAGTACTTGCAAGGGCCAGGACAGGGGGCCCTCCTCTTCCACTCGATAGTGGGAGTTCTCAAACCCTAAGGTGTATCTGAATTACCCTGAGAGCATGGTACCTCAATGATTTTTAGCCCTATTGTGAGTTTCTGATTCAACAGAACATTGGGAATGAGGCACCTGTGTTTTTAACCTGCATGTCAACAAGATGTCCATATGTCAGTGAAGTTTAGTGAACAGATAAGCAGGCAGTACTTAATATTTGAAATATCCTAGTCAAGAGTGCCTATTCCAGGAATAGTTAGGGAGTTCCTAGAGACTCTCATCTGAAGCCCACCTATGTGTGAGGGGGTGGGCTTACTAAACACAGCTTCAGTTATCTTTATATCCCATCAACACCAGAGGATTTGTTAATTAGCACAATGCACATTAGAAATATTTTTCATTGGTGAAATTAGCGGGACTCAAAATACACAGAAAACCTAGACATTACACAGGCGGCCTACTCTCGCATGAACAGGGTAAACTAATTGTGCTAGGTTTAGGAAAACCCATAACACCTGTTAATTCAGACCCAGGGCTTTGCAATCTGTTGCCCCGAGCGCTGAGGAGAAGGGGAGACGGGGGTTCTGGGGTACTCATTGATCTGTGCTACTGGTTAACATACAGGGCAGTTGAGCAGTATTATCTAGATCATAAAATTTAGGAATTACCTTTGGTTGCTGTTATGTTCCCAGTTTGCTGTAGAATAATCGTGTTCCTTATAAATGAGGAGAGTTGTGAAGTCAACAGGGTGGGGAAGGTGAGGATGGAAGGAAAAGCGCCACACTGAAGCACCGGGGGAGTGGGGGGCTGGTGAGGAGGGCTGATGGTTGAGGGTGCATGATGGAGCAGAAGTCTACTGCAGGAACGAGGGAGGAAATAAAGACTTCCTCGGGTAAGGAGGTCAGAATGGAGAGAAATACGAATAAGAAGGCATTTTGAGTTAATGAACTCAAAAACCTTTCTTATAATTCTTGCAAATGGAGAGAAGATCAACTTGGGGCACCCCCCCCTTAGATTAGCATCTGATCAGGGTATTTTAGATGCTAACTACTTGCTTGTGTGTATGTTAAATCTAATGGACCCACTTATATCTTGCTGAGATGCAGGTTAAAATCCATTAGTTCCTGATGCTCCAGCTGGAAGCCTCATAAGAAGGACTAGAATAGTGATTTTCAGTGGGAGGGGAAGGTCCATGGGCTTTGTATCAGGATATGTGTGTGTGTATGTGTATGAGTATGTGTAATTAACAAATTATATGCTTGAAGGAGTCTCCCTATTTTGAACCTGTTTTGCTTTCTGCAGACACTGACCGTCATGCTATGGAAAATTCTCTTAAGTTCCATGGCTTTAACTTCCACCTATTTCACATCTCTAGCCCTGATCCCCCAGAGCACTGCAGAAGCCCCCAGCAGATTTTCCATCAAACCTCATCGGTCATAACTCTACCACCATGGCCACAGAAGCAGAACTACCATGAATAGTTTAGTCTAATGAAGATCCGCTCTGGTGGAAGTGGGACTAGGTCCTCTTAGTTATGGCTGCCAGAAGTGGAGGAAGCCAGCAAAGAAGAAGGAGAGAGTAGAGAAGGGTCAGGGATGGAGATGGCATAGGGAATGGGTTTGGTGGACAATAAAACAGTGTCTGTTACAGAGTCTGTGTGTTCTATAGATCAGTAAATTTGAAATGGGTCATGGCCTCCTGGGAGAAGAGCATGTCAGAAGCGTGATACTTATCAAAAGGCAGCCGGTATGGATAAACAAAATGTGGTATATCCATACAATGAAAACACTAGTCAGCAGTAAAAGTGAACAGACTGAGGCTACATGCACTGTTGTGGATGGATCTCAAAGGTATTATGCCAAGAAGCTTGACACAAATGACTGTGTACTGTGTGATTTTGTTTATATGACATTATGGGAAAGGCAAAACTATAGGGACAGAAAACAGATCCGTGGCCACCTAGCGGGGGTGGAGGGAGGTGGCTAGATACAAAAGAGAAAGAAGGAAGTTTTGGGAGTCATAAAATATTCTACAGATTAAAGAGAAAACTGGTACTGGGTCTTGGGTGGTGTGTGAAAAGGGACAAAAGACACTGCAGGAAAGTTCGTTTTGAGCGGAGGATACAGTTCTGTTGTCTTGAGAACAGGGTTATCTGCCCAGGCTTTGGTTTGGGCAAATGGAACAAATTTCACTTCTGTGTTCTTCAGAATATCAATGAGGAGTTGGTAAACAAGATTCTGAAGAGGGCTGAGAATACCCTGTGAACTGAGCTCCGGTTCTTAAACACCTGCAAATGGCCTCTAATGGATTAAAATATGGTTCTCCTTAAGAAGAAAGCTTTGCTGTGTTTACAGAGACTGTTATGTGTTCAACTTCAATGTTCTTATTTTGGGGGGCTAGCTGCAGCCTTGGTGGCTTTTGATAGAGTTTGTAACTGACAGATTTTGCCTCAACGAAGCATCCTTCTTGTTGAAGTACTCTCTGACCATTTACCATGGTCCTAAACAAACATGTCTATAACTGAATTTGATGAACTGTGGGAATCCCAGCACCTAGCAGGAGGGTGTTGAGGGGAGAGTGAAGAAAAGATATTTTTGGTTGAGGGGATGTGTCAAACATTTCAAGTCACATCACACAAACAGCTGCCTATTCTGTGACAATTCTGACCACAACATCTGGATGGTGGTATCTGAAATAGTGTCTCTGAGGTGATCTGATGAAGAAACTTGGCCCAAACAATTGGTGTCATGGTTATTTTGGGGCTGGTGTAGGTTTTTTCAAACTTGTTGATGTAAACTTTCTCCCATGTGTATTGGTGTTACATATATACATATCTCTGCTTCCTGATTATTAAGCACTTGGGGCTTTGTAAATATGCATTCCATTCTGACCTAACACTCCTTCTGAGTTTCAGACATTACTGTTCCAGCACCATGACATAAACGCGTCCATCTCCAGACACATGATTTTCAAAACCGCAGATTAAGTGCTAAACTATCATCACGAAATCCACTTCATGTTGTAATCAGCTTGCTTGCCACGGCCCTCTCCTGAGAAAGAGATTATGCAATCAGTAGTAACAAATGCTGGGCATTCTAGGAAGGAAGCATCCCACAGGTTGTGGGTCAATCACAAGCTGTTGGAGGGAGGTAATTGAGAAGACATGACCACTGGTTGACCCTCGAGCTGGACATAGGCAACTAGAGGCTTCTCGCCCCCTCCCCTGTCCTCGGAATGCATGTTTTGTCCACTGTTCCTGCACTTGGAGCCATTTCAAGGATGCAGCCTTGTGAGAATAATGTGTTGTGGAGACCATCTGGACTGGTTATGTGGGCTGGACCCTGCTGAGGCCTCTACAGAAACTTTAAGATTCTGGCAGGTGGGTGCAGAGATCCACTCATCTTGTGGCTGCTCAAGAAAAGCCTCATATGTAAGTTCCCTTGCTTATTAAAAGTGTTACTTACCCATCTGGAGTGGCCTGCCTCTTTTCTCAGTCTTCTGGCCCTCCATTTACAGAGGCCAGTTTGCAAACCAATGCAAATTTTTGTTCAAAAGCGGATTCCCTGGTCCCATCACTAGAAATTTCACCTGAGGTCTGAAGTGGAGCTCTAGAATCTTTATTGCTAAGTTTTCATAAATGACCTGGTGTTACAGATGCTATGGCCTTTAAGTCATCCCTTGAGAAGAGACCCTTTTCTAAAACACCTAACCAGGAAATTCGTTTTCTCTCAGGACTGAACAGGAGGCAACATTTACCTAGAATCTTCTTTCCTTTTATTTTTTATTTTACTTTTTAAAAGATTTTATTTATTTATTTGACAGAGAGAGGCACAGTGAGAGAGGGAACACAAGCAGGGGGAGAGGGAGAAGCAGGCCTCCCATGGAGCAGGAACCCAATGCAGGGCTCGATCCCAGGACCCTGGGATCATGACCTGAGCAGAAAGCAGACGCTTAACGACTGAGCCACCCAGGTGCCCCAAATCTTTTTTCTTTTTATTGTTAAAGTGCAAATAAAATAGCCCTTAACTCTCAGGAAAAGAAAAAGACTACAGAGTGAGGAAAAGAAAATGGGGGGGGTCTTAAGAAAAGCAGCATCAGCAGTCAACTGTCACAAATTCACTGTTCTGGGAAATTGGCCACATAGTACCAAAGCCCTTATCCTCCCCAAATTCGTGGCCCTGTACACTTGCACAAATGCACTGACACTAACCATGTTTTCCCTTCACCTGCCGATGCAGTCATTGTAACTAAATTGCCAACTTGTTTTTATTCTGTTCAATTTGTCACCCCGTTTGAGAGCTACACCACGATCAATTCTATTACATACTTCCCTGCAATTCCCTTGGTAATGAAGTAATCAAAAGATTTAGAAGTTTACCTATAAATGTATTTCATTTTATACTTTAGAGGAGTTTTGGGGAAGATCCTGTACACAGCATGCCCTTAATAAATAATTTCTGAGTGAATGAATGACATGTCAAGCTGAATCACATTATCGTGTATATTCACAAAATAGTAGATCAAATCATATTTCTGGTACAGCTAACAGCTGATTCTTAAAGAAAACCCACTTTTGAAAGTGAAGGCGGTTTTTGTTGTTTCGTTTATTTGTTTTTGTTTTTTGGCAAGGAGAACAATTATACCTTGATATGTTTTTTTAAACTTTCATTTTGAAATCACTTTAAATTACAAAAGGGTTGCAAAAAATAGTTCAAAGAGCTCCCTCATATTCTTCAAGTTGTTAACATTTCTGAATCATCTGAGTAAGTTACAGATGTGCTGCCTCTTTACCCTGTCCTACATCAATATATATTTTCTAAAAACAAGGAAACTCCTAAATAACAACAGTACAATCTTACATCAGGAAAATAACATTGATCCAACTTAATAAAGTCCACTAAAATTTCACCAATTATGCCATTATTATCATTTATAGGTCTTGGATCCCATCAAAGATCACCTGTTGCATTTAGTTGTCTTGTCTCTATAGGACTTTTAACCTGGAACAATCTTTACTTTCATAGCCTTGGCATTTTTGAAGAGTACATGCCAGTTACTTGAATTTCTCTCAATTTGCATTTGTCTGATGCTTCCTCATGACTTACATATTTATGTAGAAGTACTGCTGTGTTCTCACTGTATTATATCAGGAGGCAACATGAGGTTGGTTTTTTCCATTACCAGTGTTTGTTTATGTGAACTGTTGCTGGTTGATTAAGATGGTATCTCCCAAGTATTATAGCTGTCATGTTAATTGGTAAATATGCTGTGCTTATTAATTAATAATTAATGATATATTGATGAGAATTAGTGAGCATTTTTAGGGACATATATTGAGACTCTGTAAACATCTTGTTCCTCATCAAACTTTTACTCACAAATTTTAGCATCTCTTGATGATTCTGGCTTGAATCAATTATAATGATAGTTGTAAAATGGTGATTTTCTAATTCTATCTTTCTTTCTTCATCTATTAGTTGTATTCTACTAGTAGAGCTTTCCTTTCTCCTTTTTTTTCTTTCTACCAGCATGGACTCATTGATTTCTGTTTTACTCAAAGGTTACAACTTATTGACCTATTGCTGTCATTATTTATTTTGATGCTTAAATCGTCCTAGATTTGACCAGTGGAGACCCCTTCAGGCTCCTATATTCTTTTGACATATCTCCGTAATTCTTTAAGTACCTTCTTATTTTCTTTTATTTTTTATTTTTATTTATTTATTCATGAGACACAGAGAGAGAGAGAGAGAGAGAGAGAGGCAGAGGGAGAAGCAGGCTCCCAAGGAGCAGGGAGCCCGATGCGGGACTCGATTCCACAACTCTGGGATCATGACCTGAGCCGAAGGCAGACGCTTAACCATCTGAGCCACTCAGGCGCCCATTACCTTCTTATTTTCTTGCATAACAAATTATTCCAGTTTCACCCAGTACATCATGGAGCCATAGGTCCTTTTGGTGGAGAATGGTATTTAAAAAGCAAAGGCGGAGTGTTAGGTGTATTCATAGCTACTGGGGTACTGTTGGATTTAGACCCTCTCAGTGGATAGAACTAGGAAACATAACATATATGCACACTCATACCTATACTTATATTTTTCTGTCTTTTTATCTATGTAAATTCATTTCATACCATCTCCTCTAATTTCAAGCCACATCACTAGGTTTACTCTAATCTTCCTTCTTTTTATATGGGTAATTCCCTTCTCCAACAGTGAGAAAACTGCCTATCTATATCCTTAATATATTTATTTGTTTGCTCAATTCCTGGTATGTAAACCCCTCTGCTAGACATGGTGGCAAAAAGTATGGCCTGTCTCTATGAAGTTAGCTATTTTTATCATTTTATATATATATAAAAATTATATTTATAATATAAATGTATGTTTTTATTAAAATTATATATAAATTATATACATTATAAAATATATAGTATATATATGTCTATGTGTATGTTATATATATAAATATATATGTAATTAAATATTTCATATGAAACTGAATATAATGAAATAAAATATTTTCCATATGTATATAAGAAATTGTATATCACATATTAGAAAGCCCATATAATACATAAAACATATCAATATAAGTAAATATATATAAGATATCTGATTTTGTATATATGTTTTTTGCCTAGATTTACTGAGATGTTACTGATATCTTGATATCAGTAACATCTGATATCTAGACTTGAAGTTCAAGGTGTAGTGTGTGATTATTTGATACATGTATATATTGCAAAGTGATTACCACAATAAAGTTAGTTAACACTTCCATCCCCTCACATAATTACCACTTTCTGTGTGCATAACAATTAAAACTTATTCTGTTAACAACTTTCAAGTATAATACAATATTGTTAATTATGGTCACCATGCTGTACATTAGATCCCTAGATCTAATAACTAGGTTTATACTCTTTGATCAACTAATTAGATCTAATAACTAGGTTTATGCCCTTTGGTCAACATCTTCTCATTTCTCCCATCCCCCGGCAACTACCATTCTACTCTGTATTTTTGTGAGTTCAACTTTTTTAGATTCCACAGTGAGTTCATATAGTATGTGTCTTTCTCTGACTTATCTCACTTAGCATAGTGCCCTCAAGGTCCAACCATATTGTTGCAAGTAGCAGGATTTCCTTCTTTTTTGTATGGCTAGTAATGGCTATTTCTGTGAAAAATGCCATTGGAATTTTGATAATAATTTTGATAATAAATGTACGTGTGTGTGTGTACATGCGCACGTGTGATCCATTCACGTGTCCATGGACACTCAGGTTGTTTCCATGTCTTGGCTATTGTAGATAATGCTGCAATGTACATGGGGATGCATATATCTTTGAGTTAGTATTTTCACTTTTTTTGGATATATATCCAGAAGTGGAATTGCTGGATCATGTGGTAGTTCTATTTTTAAATTTTTGAGGAAACTCCATACTGTTTTCCATAGTGGCTGTACCAATTTACATTCCCATCAACAGTGCTCAAGGGTTCCCTTTTCTCTTCTTCCTTGCAAATACTTGTCATTCGTCGTTTTGAAAATACCATTCTAACAGGTGTGAAGTGATATCTCATTGTGGTTTTAATTTGCATTTCCTTAAAATTAGTGATTAGTAATGTTGAACATATTTTCATGTACCTGTTGGCCATCTGTATGTCTTCTTTGGAAAACTGTCTATTCGAGTCCTTTGCCTGTTTTTTAACTTTTCTATTGAGTTATATGAGTTCTTATACATTTTGGATATTAACTCCTCCTCAGCTAGATGGTTGGAAAATATTTTCTCCCCATTCCATAAGTTGCCTTTTCATTTTGCTGTTTCCTTTGCCATGCAGAAGCTATTTAGTTTGATGTAGTCCCACTTGTTTATTTTTACTTTTGTTACTTGTGTTTTTGGAGTCATATCCAAAGAATTATTGCCAAGACCAATGGGAAAGAGATTTTCCTGTTTTTTTTTTTTTTTGCCAGTAGCTTTACCATTTGGGGTCTTACATTTAAGTCTTTAATCCATTTGGAGTTAATTTTTGTAAGTTGTATAAGATAGGGGTCCATTTTCATTCTTTTGCATGTGACTATCCAGCTTTCCTAATATACATTATTGAAGAGACTATCCTTTCCCCACCGAATATTCTTGGCTCCCTTGTCAAATAGTCATTGACTGTATATGAGTGGGCTTATTTCTGGGCTCTGCATTGGCCTACTTGTCTGTTTTGATGCTAACACCATGCTGTTTTGGTTACTGTAGCTTTTGTGAAATCAGATTGGGTGATGCCTCTGGCTTTACTCTTCTTGCTCTTTACTATTTTGACTAATTGGGGTCTTTTATGATACCATATATGTCTTAGGATTCTTTTCTTCTGTGAAAAATGCCACAGGAATTTTGACAGAAATTATGTTGAATCTGTAAATGGCTTTGGATAGTATAAATATCTTTACAATATTAATTCTTTCAATCCACGAACCTGGGATATCTTTCCATTTATTTGTGTCTTCTTCAGCTTCTTTCCTCAATGCCTTGCAAATGTCAGTATGTGAATCTCTCACCTCCTTGGTTTATCCCAAAGCATTTTATTATTTTTGATGCTACTGTAGCCAAGGAAATACACAGTAAGGCCTTTCTTCAGATGCACCTGGAGCTCACTGCTCATACTTCCACATGGTTGTTCCCTCATGCCTGACCCTCAAGAAGCTGCTGGTCTCAAAAATGCAGAGCTCCCCAAGGAGGAAGAGCCCCAATCACCACCCATCTCTCAGTAAGCAGCCTATTCTCCAAGTGTTACAAACAGCTGCAGCCAGCTCCACAAAGATGCTTAAGCCAAATGCTAAACGTGGGGAAGGAAAAATTTTATATTTCAATTTTAATAAGTGAAATAACTGGGACATCAATTGAAATTACATTTTACTCACTAGGTTAAGTGTGGTTTCCTTAGGTTGCAGGTTTTCTTCCAGGTTTTGGTGGCACCACTTCCGTGACTTAGCCCAAGGGAATATATATATCTGCTCTGCTTGTGTTACTGTCCCCATTAGACAGAAGGGCCTGAGGGCAGGGACTTATTTCATCGATTTCTAGTGCTTACGGGGGGTCTAACACAGGGCAGGTGCTAATTGCTGTTTATTGGATTAAAGAATAATATATCCATTAATCAGTATAGATGGTGGGAAAGGAGCTGTATGTTGGGAAGGAGACTTTAAATTTCAACCTCTGGACCCACGTGAATGAAGATAGCCCAGGTCATCCATCCTTAGAAACCTTTCAAGTTTTTGTTTTCCTGGTAACACAATGCAAGAATAAATCTTGAATTTTTTCTTGATATTGGTTACATTGATATTGCACACCAATCCCGTGGTTACCATCCAGCACCAACAATCTTGTTCTGTTTTCACCTGCACCTTCCTGAGTTTTCTAAATATCCAATTTCAAAGATCCCACGTTAAAGGATGTCTTCAGTTCAAATTACCCTTTCTCATTTTCTGTCTCCAACTTTTTTCTTTTTTCCCCAAGAATACTTGCAGAGTTTTTCTTAAAAATTCTTTTGTGGTGTTCCAGTTGCGAATGATCATAAAACATTCCAAATACAGCATGTTGTGTAAATGTTGAATCGATCGATAAAAATGACGAGGTTAGTAACAATATCCCTGACGATCGCGGAGGCCTGTTTTAATTTAGGGGGCGCCAGCCACACGTAAGCGATTCAAAGCTACCGGGCAAACCACTCCGGACCTGGAATCCCTTAGACAACCCTGACCGCCACTGAACTTTCCAGACGCGGCCAGCTCTCGGGACTGACAAAAGGAGACTCGGCATCGCTGAGCCAGTCTGCCCGTTTTCTCCGCGGCAGCTAAAGTGCCAGGAATTTCTAGGCTTTACCTTCCCGGAGCAAATCACAATCACAGTCGGCACCGTTCGCGGCGCTGGGAGCAGGTGAGCGGGGCGGCGGCGCCGGGGAGACGCGCGCAGGTGCCTCGGCCCCTCCCGGCCTCCGCCCCGGCCCCGCCCCGGCCCCGGCCCGGCCCCGCCCCTGCCCCGCCCCGCGCCGTGCGGTTCGGGGCCCAGGTGCCGGCGCCCAGGTGCGCGCGGCGCGGGGTTGCAGCTCTGCTCGACACCCGACAGTGGGCGCCGCTGCGGCGGTTCGCGAGCGGCGGAGCTGAGCGGCTTCGCGAGTTGGGGCAGCTCCTGAGCCCGGCCCTGCTCGCGGCGAGAGCTCCGTCCGGCTCCGGCTCCGGCTTCCTCCAGCTGCGGGAACCGGCGGGCGCCGAGGGGGCGGACCGACCTCCGCGGAGCCCGGAGGCCTGGGGCGGGCGAGGCGGGCGAGGGGCGAGCGCCGGAGACCCCGAGCGCCCCGCGCCGAGGCACCATGCGACCAGCCGCGCCTCCTCGCCAGCCCCGGGCTTCGCTCTCCGCTCGTTGAGCCCCGCGCTCGCCACCGCAGCAAGTCGCAAAGACGAGGCGGGTCGCTGGAGAGCAGAGGGGAGACCGCCTCGGACGTGCCCCCCGCCCCACAGAGGCTGCGGGTCCCTCGTTCCCTGGGCTTCTCTAGCTTTACCATGAACCTGGCGCAAGCTTGGCTTTAGGAGAAATTCAGAAGCCGGAGGGGGAGTCAGTGCAATTCTTTGGTTGCTAAGGTAATTGTAGTTGTGACAAAAACGGGCAAGAAACAAATGGGGGAAAAGATGTTTTTAAAACGGTAGCCCCCCTTCCCCAATTCATATGTGTTGATTTCATTTCATCTCCTGGGTGTGGATGCTGTCCGTTTCAGATGCGTGACAGGTGTCGGTGTGTGTGTGTGTGTGTGTGTGTGTGTGTGTGTGTGTGTGCAGTTTGGGACTGTAGAGGCACGAGCTTACATAAGTGGTTAGGCAAGCTGGCGTGCGGACTTGTGTGGGATGGGTGCAGGTCTGCATATAAATCATGTTTCTGGGTTTCTGGGTGTGAAGCGCTCACTGACTGGGTCCAGCGAGCAGAGGGTACGTGCTCTTAGGTACTTCCAGTCTTCCGATTTTGTGATCGCAGGTGGGGCACCTTTACCCCAGAAGCAGACGTTCATTAACTTTTTCTCTGAAGAAGCTCGCCCTTTTGCGGTTTGGAGGAAAGGAAAGCGAGTGGTGAGGTGTGGAGGGCAGGGTGGGTGGGGGATCTCTTCTTTGGGAACTGCTGCAGGAAAGGGAACGGTAAGATATTCGCTCTCAGAGGGCGACAACTAAACTGGCTGCGAGAAGAGACCGTGTTTACCGTCACCGTCAGGCTGTAAACGTGGCCGGGTGAGACAGAAAAAAGTGACCCAGAAAATTTAATTTTGTTCAGAATGAAAGCTGCTGTATTTTATTTTTTTTCTTAAATTTGATGGAGTAGGAACGTTATTTGTTGATGAGAGGAGTGGTATTTCTGTGTTACAAATTGAAGGTATTTTGGGGCTCGTTGACTTGGGATTGTTCCCTCAGCATTTATCAATGGTTAGAAGCTGGATCTGCAGGTAGTTTCTAATCAATACCTTTCAGCAGCCCCAAAGTAAAACTGCAAAAATAGGCAGTATTAGGCAAAACCCAACATTGGACCCTTTTCTCACCAGAGGGGGATGAGAGATGGAAGAATAAGAAGCAGGCTTCTACGTGTCTATAGGAGTTACAGACTGAATCACAAGTTTGTGTGTTCTGTCAAAAAGTGTTTGAGAGGGGACCGTTTTGTAGATTTAGCTTCATTACGTTCACAGCAAGCCTTCTACAGATCAATTTTCATAGGCAGATGGGTAATTATATGGAGTGGGAACTGGGGTTTGGAGAAACTTTCTGTGAGTTGTACATTCTTTATATTATTTATTATTATTAATTTATTAATTTTGCAATGGGTGAGACTGCTCCTTGAAAGAAAGTAAGCAGAGGACTGAGGGAAATTTGAGGCTCTTTGGAGAAGTACCTCTGTAAGTGAAAGTTTGCATGCAAAACAGCCAAACCCAAGACAATAAGTTCTTTCTGAGTTCTCTGATACTATAGTCAAGGCAAATTGTTGCATAAATCTGGTGATCTTAGATACTATAAATGTTGGGGTATAATATATACCCCCCCATGACTCATTCTTTCCTGAAAGCGTCTGTAAATTCTAGAAACGTCAGCTGTTGTGAGGTATTTTGGTAAAACAGGTAGCCACTAGAATTTCCTTTTCCATAGTCATCACCTTGGTTAACTTTACTTCCCTGCCTCATTTAAGAGACTTGAATTAACACTCACTGCATTTATTTTGCTCGGAGTTTCAGTAAAACAATGCTAGTTTTTCTTCAAGCGATGAATTTGTCTTATAAAGTGAAACATTACAGCAGTGCTTTTGTGGCAGAAAAATCTTTTTAAATGAGGTGGTCCTTATTTATCTATTTGCTTGTGACTCATTGAATAAAGTAGCCAATCTAGATATTTTTTAAATGAGCAAACGTTTCTTGAGAAAGAAAAACATTTTTAAAAGGGTATTGAGGACAATGAAATTTGCCAGTAATTTTGGATGTCTTTTTGTCCACAGGGACAGAATTTTATTTTCTGTTTCTTATTTCTCTAATATTCTCCCATGCATTTTATCCCCTGAACTCCTAAGACTTTGCCAGGAATTGCTGAACATTCTGTTTTGTGCCAGGGGTTAAACATCAGGGCGGAATGAGTAAGGAGCTATGTGTCACATCAACGTTTTTCAAAAGGGATGCTCTCAGAGATTTCAGTAAATGTTTCCTTTAGCTTCACAGTTAGCTTATCTTAATTCATAGCGCTTTGAACCTAGGAAAGCATTTAACCTCTTCATTTTTAGTGCCAGCTGGAAGGAATATATTTACTGAGTTTCATCTTCATTGTAACATATGGCATGATATAAATAATTACTACACACACAGTTTCCTGCTGTATGGAGAGAAATGGAATTATAAAATAAACCTTCATGTTGAGTGATTTGGAGGTAACATTTCAAAAAAGAGTTTTACTTTTTTTCTTGATTACCAAAGTAATATATAACCATTGGGAGAAACTCAGAAAAATATATATATAAAAAAGATCATTTGTAATTCTCCCATGGAAGGTGAACCACGGTTGACATTTCTACATACTGTGTATTTTTTCCAGATTTTATTCTGATCATGCATTGCATTTTTATACTTCTCTCCCCCAGCCTTCCAAATTTTCAAATCTTGTAAATGGAACTTGGACGTGTTAAAGGTTTGGGAAATTACTGCTAGTTTAGTGGATGGTTTTGATAGATCAGATTTAAATTTTTGTAAGTGGTCCTTATTTTCAAAGAGAGTAGTTTCTCTGTTTTTCTGTTTTCTTTGAAAAAGGAAGGTTTACACTTTGGGTTGGAAATACTTAGGGCTCCCCATAAGATTTAGGGATTAAAGCATCAGAAAAGAAAAAGGATGTTGGCTGTGTGTAGGGTTGGGTGTGTGTCTGTGGGGGGCGGGGGGATACCTGAGTTCTGGTTTTAATTTCTCCACCTCATGTGGACTTTGGCCTCTGGGCCTTTGTTTCCTCAAAAGATAAATGAAACTTTGAGATTTAGTTAATAAACTAACATATTTGTTGTTTTGACATTTGATGACGATGCTAGTTGTTTGAAGTAGACTTTTTCAAATACAGATGGCTGGGGGTCAACCCCAGAGTTTCTGAGGTAATTGGGTCTGGGGTGGGGCCTGAGAATTTACATTTCTAACAAGTCCCCAGATGATGCTGACTCTGATGGTCTGGGGCCGACACCCAGAACTAGATGATGAGCCCCTGGGGGGAAGAATCCCTTTTTCACTTTTCTTGGCATCCGTCTGCCTAGTGCCCAGCAGCGCACCTGCCAGTAGGACCTCAGTAAGCCTCGGTTGAATCAATATTAGTTTTATCCATGGGGAAAAACTTTCTTAAGTAGTCAAGATAAAAAAGATAATCATCCAGAATTTGGAACCATTAAGTCTATAGTAAGAGTAATATTCAGTCATGAAACCTGGTTCTTCAAACTGCAAGGAAAACAAAAGTGCTTACAAGTGGGCAGTTAAGATGAACGCTAAACCTAATGAGTTACCTTAAATAACAGCTCAGAGTACTTGCTTGAAATGTTACAAACTGCAAAGCTTATGAATGTTTCACTGCTGCCTTCCTGAGACCTATAAGAGGCAATTCATTTTCTATCACGTGTCATTTCCAAAGGTGTGTGTGTGTGTGTAAATTCACTATTAATTATCTCAACTACCAAAGCAGAAGTCAGGGAAGCAATGGCCTAGACTCCTCCCCACAACCCCATCCAAAAGGTAGAACAGCGCTCATTAGATCATCATAAAATGGAGACCTAAGACCTGTAGAAAACATTAACCTGCATAAGTTCACAAAACTAATCAGTGGCTGCACCAGAAATCAGACCCAGGCCTGATTTCTGCCTGACACCCAAGGGTGTTCTTCATTACTTCCCTCTATGGACACTGAGTGAATGAGTGCATTTGGTGGCTAGGAGATTCCAGCTGGCTGAAATAGCCCAGTTACAACCTTTGATCATCCTTGCATGGCTACTTTGTGACTAGAAAATTAATCCTTCTACCTAGGTGTTAGAAACATAGGGTGCAGACAACCCCCATTTTTATGGATGAGACTTAAAAAACGTGTAAATATTTGAGGAAAACAAAGTCGATGTTCACATAACCAGGCTATCCAACTGAGTTGTGGAGACCTGCTGTCTTGGCTTTTGTCAATGCTTAGTAAAACCATAAAAGGAAAAAGCCACCTTTAAGTTTTTGCATGGTACAGTTCTCTTATTCCCTAGTGTCTGCTCTACCCAGGAAGCTATTTTCTGGTCTGGGGGGATGCACACCTCAAGCAAAGCCCTCTCCAATGAGCGCTGCATTTACCTGCATGAACAGGAGCCAGCAGTGGCCGCCCTTGGAAGGACCCAAGGCACCTGTACTGCGCTCCCTGACACCTGGACAGCCTTGAGCCCAGACAGAGACAAGACATGGGTGGCTCTTAAAGTAACACAACGGGCAATCAAAAACACTGTTCGTTGTGTTCCTGAACCTCAATTTCCTCATCTGTAAAATAGGAACAACAAAATGCCCCTGGAGTATGAATGGCTGGGAGGAAAAGAGAAAAAAGGAAAAGCGTAGCGTCCTGCATGGAGGAGGGACGGTGATGCCAGGAGGTGGACCCTGTCCCACCAGTTGCCTATTTTGTAATAATTTTGATTATGAGTTGTTGATCTGCAGCCCTGGGAGTTTCCGGGTATAATCTGAAGCCCAGCTGGGTACGGGAGGGCAAGGAGACCCAGGAAACAGGTCACTCCGGATTGGTAGGTGCAGGTTTAATTGGCAAGGAAATTTACATATAAGCTTTGTCTGAGCCGCTGCAAGCTAAATAGCTCTCCATACTGTATTGCCTGCCAGAATCTTTAGGTTTTCATAGCGGCCTTAATGGGGTTCAGGTATGTATTCAGTCCAGAGGGAGCTCAACAACCCCTTATTCTCCCAGGGCTGTGTCCTTGCAGATGGCTCCCACTCTGGGAATGGTGGGCAGAGCGGACATTCCAAAGACAGGAGAGGGAGTGAGGAGCCTCTGAGTGCCCAGGTCGAGCTCCTGGGTCACCCGGTGGTCATGTCCTCTCGATGACCTCTTCCAAAGTGAGTCTGTTGGGAAGTATTTCGGGGTAATGGTTCCCCCTTCTGTTCCTGAGGACTTGCTTATATCAGCCTAGCATTTGAGGCACTCCCAAATCCCTTGGAGAATCCTGCTCCATCGTTCTAAGAGTGGATTTGAGAAGGCTCGTGGAAAACAAGTGGGGCAGACATTAGGTGGAGAGGGTGGAATGGGAAAGATCTGCCTTTGCAGTAGCCAAGGATGTGTCTGTTTCCTTGAGCCTAAAGGCCATTAATCCCCAGCAGGAAGAGATGTGAAAATGAGGGACTGCTGCTGCCTGGCTGTCTCTTGTGTCAGATTGTGAGCCACACTCGAAGCAAGGCTGTGTGGTACTTTTCCTCTCTGCCCTTGGTGACTCTTACAGTGTTTGGCACGGTAGGAGTTTGGTGAACGCTTGCAGAGTTATTGACTTGTAGCGTGGCAGCTCCGGGTGGGTGAATGTGGGAGGGAGGATGAATGAGTATGAGATGGGTAGAGATGCATGGACTGGTCTGGGTGCAGGTGCATGGGCTGGGCAGGTGTGGATGCAAGGTGCAAAAGGTTACTACCCCCATTCTTTTTTTTTTTTTAAGGTCTTTATTTTTTTGACAGAGAGAGAGAGAGAGAGCACAAGTAGGCAGAGCGGCAGGCAGAGGGAGAGGGAGAAGCAGGCTCTCTGCTGAGCAGGGAGCCCAATGCAGGGCTCGATCCCAGGACCCTGGGATCATGACCTGAGCCGAAGGCAACTGCTTAACCGACTGAGCCACCCAGGCGCCCTTATTACCCCCATTCTTACTGTTTACTTGATTTTGCCTGGCTAGATCACCTTGGATTGATGATATACTGAGGCCCTCATCCTGGTTTGTAATTATATACTAATATTTGTCTCTCCCACTGGCTGTGGTCTGGTTTTTTTTTTTTAACCATGATTTTATCCTGCACCCAGTACAAGGCCACACACATAGTCAATGCTTGAGAAAGCACTTGTTGCTTTCCTAAATAAAAAGTTGCCAGGCCTACAAAGCTATAGATCTGTATTGGACTGATAATACTCAGCACTTGTTAAGCTTTTTGTAGATCACAGCCTCTCAGCAAGAGTTAGGTGTTTATTACTCCCATTTTATGGATGAGAAGACTGAGGCTGAAGAAGAGGTTCAGCCACATGCCCTATGTCAGATAGTTATTGAGTAGAGAGAAACTGAGAGATTTATTTATTTATTTTTAAAGATTTTATTTATTTCACAGAGAGAGAGAGAGAGAGAGAGAGAGAGACAGAGCAAGAGAGAGACAGAGCACAAGCACGGGGAGTGGAGAGGCAGAAAGAGAAGCAGGCTCCCTGCTGAGCAAGGAGGTGGGGCTCCATCCCAGGACCCTGGGATCATGACCTGAGCTGAAGGCAGACACTCAACCGACTGAGCCACCCAGGCGTCCTGAGAAACTGAGAGATTTAAACTCTTATCTCATCTGACCACAAAGTCCTGAGTCCCTCTGAGATACCACAAAGCAGGAGATAGACAGACACCCTACCCTTGAGATCACATCAGTTATCTTGGAGAGGTATTAGAAATAAAGAAAATTAACAATGAAGGATGTTAAATGGCAGTTTAGGAAAAAATGCATGGGATTTCATAAGTCAGATTAGGTAGCAAATAGATAACAAAGACAGTATGCCGTTCAGTGCAGAGAGACAACATTATATAATCAGACCTGGTAGAGACAGGCTTTGAGAAATAGGTGGAGATTTCATAGGTGAAGAGAAGGATAACAGCAAGCTTTGCAGGTGGAGGTGTTGATAATTGGTGAGTAAAGCAATTAGTGTTTGCTTTCAGAGTTAAGAACCGATTTTTCTGAAAACCTCGGGCCCTCTGACCCATTTTTGATAGAAACATGGGTACCAAACAACACTTGCCTTTTTTTTCTAAAAGCAAAAGAAGCCACCCATGTGTGATGAGGAATGGTGTGTGGCACTGAACCCCAGGGCTGGGAAGGCATTAGGGACAGGTGAGGACTGTGTTAAAAGCAAAAGGGTATGTGCAGCTCAGAAAGCCCTGTTGCTGCCATTCATTTTTAATCATTAGCAACTAATTTCAATTAGAAAAATATATAGATGTACATTGCCCGATCCAAGCTGAACACTTGTTTGAGCTGGCTTTGTCTTTCATGTTTGTGACTTCTCTAAAAGAAAGACAACAACTTGAGAAAATGTCCAGTGTATTTTTCCCTTAAGCTGCTGTGTAAGTGCTACTGTGTTCAGATTCCAAACCAAGCAGGAAGATGCCATTATATCATTTTGCTGATCATACATCCTAAAACAAAGACTGATTCAGCAGCTGGTCAAAATAGAAAGGATGCATTCACAAAGAATAAATTTATTGATTATATTTTAGACTTTTGTTTTTAGGGGAAGGCACTTTACCTTTTAGAATGGCAGATAGTTTAGGGGCTTGGCTGCTGGCTGGCTTCTGCCCGAACCCCGGGGTCTGTGACCTTGGGCAAAGTAGCTTGACACTATTGATCCGCATTCTCCCCAAATGCAGAATAGGGCTGAGAAATTGTGACTCCTCTGAGGGCATTACTGAAAGAGAGATTGTTCCTGGAAATCTCTGGTTTAGGCAGCTCTTAGTTGGGGTGGTGGATGGGGTTCTTACCCCAGGGCACAGTTTGTCTAAGGTCTCTGCTGTTCTTCCCTGCTTTTTGCCTGGCTTGTCCTCATCAGCAGTAGGTCCCATTACTGAACACACTTTTCTAGATGATGATTAATCAGGTATAGCTCCTGTTTTTGAGAAGTTTAAAATTCTGTGGGGGAGAGAAAAGAGAAACAGAATGTGGTAAGACAGGTACATATAAATGGGATGGGGGAGGGATTACTGGGAGATTTCATTGAAGACATTGGGTGGTTGAATTGGACATTTGATAATCAATGGTTTGGGGTCCTGCAGAGATAGGGGCAGCGGACCGAGGTGGCAAGGGTACGCTTGAGGCATTTCAGTATAAGTAAAAGGACAGAGGTGACAAAATGTTCAAAGAATATCCCCCCTCTTGAGAATCAGGTCCTTAAAAACCTTCGGGCAGGAGAAGTCCATGTTGGTGAGCTGAAAATTTAAGGGGAAACAGGAACAGGGGAAATCTAGGTAGTAAGAAAAACTGTCTAATAAATATTTATGTTTATCGAAAGTGAAAAGAGAATACAAAGGAGATTGTGGGTGACATTTTCCTCACCTTCTGTTGGTAATAGAGGGTGTGTGCCACAGTGAATTTCTAGTTCTTGCTATATTCTGGGAGATCACTCCTATGTTGAAATGCTCCTAAGTGCTTTTGCTTTATTAGAGTCAGTGCACAATTCCCATGCAAATAAATGGGTATTTCCCTGCACGGTGTCAGGCTGTCTGTCTACTTAATGCCATTTAGACTTTCTGACTGAGAGCTTGACTGCTGACTCCTGGATCTTCCTGTGGCTCAAGGGTAAAGTGGATGAATCTGGGATAAACCTTACTTAACTTCCTTGGCAGAACTGATTAGGAAGTTCTCAGATGTCTTACCCCAATGCGTAGGGTATTTAGCTTTGTGCCAAAGCATATGTTGTCAATTCCAGGTTTTCATTTCTTTGGCTTCCTGTAGCTTTCAAAAGCTTCTCTGCAAAAACCGCATCCCCTGCCTGCCATCTGCCTTACAACCTCCCTCCCCCACTTTCCAAAATCTGTGTCTAAGCCCCAGTTTCTTGTATTTTCTAATTATCTGTAACAGGAATGTCCTCTTGGCTCTCAAATGTGTATTTGGAAGTAGATTGGCTTAAGCTGAACTTTGCTTATTGGGAATTCTTGGTTGGGATAAGTTTCCTGGGGTTGAGATTCGATATGTTGTTGGTCATAGGAAGGTGGACAGTGATTGACAAGACTAGAAATTCAAATTGGGTCCAGTCTATTAGGGACTTGAATGCCACATAAATACATAGTGGTGGGGTTGATAATGGATATTCAGGGTTTTCTGGCATAGAGAAAAAAAAAGAAACTAAAAGAACTGAATTAAAGCAAAATTTAAACCAACTCAAGAAAAGGAATTTATGTGACTCATACATTTGGGAATTCAGGCATGGCTGGATCCAGCATTCTTAACTTGATACCTCATTGTCTTTACCTCCTCCTACGGTGATACTAGAGAAAAAGAAGATGATCACTAATATCCCTCTCCTCATATCATTTTCACACTGTCTCTCACACGGAAGGGTCTTCTTTCTTCCAGCGTCCTTATCTCAGTCTCGGGGAAGGACCCTGATTGGTCCTGATTGTCTAACTTGATCCAATCAGCATGTCCAGTGATACAGCATACTCTGGCCAAGATAGTTCTTGGGCCCATCCTTCCCTATCAGAAGCAGCAAATTTGAGAGCAAAAAAAATATACGGGGCAATGAGAAACCGTAACTGCCTCAATCTTCTAACCTGGCTGAAGGACTTTGGGTTTCATTTGCTGGACAGTAGAATGAATGCAGAGTATTTCAGCCACTGTTTGAGAATTCTGAGATACGTTATATGAGTTGGAAAATGTCATTATCCAAAATAAAGCTTTTGGATAATGTGAAACATTCCCTCAATGGTGTGTTTCTAATCTCGCTTCACTTCTATACCAGTTTTCTCATTCAAGGGTTACTGCTTTGGATCTACAGCTGCTGCACAGATGCTATGCTATATGTGTATATAGTGGCTCCTCCACCACCCCTCCAACCCTGCAGGTCTCTCACGTTGTGCATTGCTATGCCTCACATGGTTCAGGCGCCCCCTTGGGAACAAGAGATGCTGTAGCCTTCTCCCAGAATATTTGCGCTATTCTTTTTTTAAACATACAATTTTAGAGGACAGGACATTCACAGAAAGGTACATAAATCATTGCTCAATAAATTTTCAAACAGTAAATACATCCATATTATCACTCCCAGATCAAGAGATAGAATATTACGATTCCCTTGGAAACCACCTCATGCACCCTCCCAGTAACCACACCCTCTCCTTCCCCAGCGGTAACTACTAACCTGATTTCTAATACCATGGTGTTCCACTTTATTGGAAATATTCCAAATATATATGGAATTATAATCTATGTATATACACCCCTTTTGTGGCTTCTTACGCACAACGTTGTTTGAGAGAATCCTCCATGTTGTAACATGGAGCAGTAGTTTGTTTTTGTTGCTGTATAGCAATCCGCTTTTTTGACAATTTACAGATTGTTTATTCATTTGCTGTTTGTTGATGGGCATTTGGGACATTTCCAGTTTAGGGCTGCGATGAATAATGCTGCTCTAAACTGTTCTGTGTGTATTTTTTGGTGTACATGTGAATGCATTTCTGTTCGGGATACACCTAAGACTGGATTGCTGGGACAAGGGGTACATATGTCCAACTTTAGTAAGTTCTTACAAAGAGTTTTCCTAAGTGGTTGTACCAGTTTCTATTCCTGCCATCAGTTTATGAGTGTTTCAGTTTCTCTACATACTTGTCAACACTTGGGATTGTCAAGCTTTTTAATTTTAGACATTATGGTGGGTGTGTAGTGATGTCTCATCGTGATTTCGATTTGCCCTGGTGACTAATGGTGTTGTGTCTTTCTAATATTTTTGGGGTCACTTTTATTTAATCTTTTGTAGTCTCTGTTCAAGTTTATTGCCTATTTTAAAATTGAGGGTTTTTTTTTTCCTATTGATTTGTAGGAGTTTTTTTTTTAAACAAATCTGAATATAAATATTTTCCCCAGTTATATGTATTTAAAATATCTTTTACTATTCTGTGGCTTGCCATTTGCCTCTCTTTGACGAATAAGAGATCTTGTTTTAAGTGTAATCCAACTTGTAACCTCTTCCTTTATGGTTATTGTTTTCTGTGACTGCTGAAGAAATGTTTGCCTACCCTAAGATCATAAAGTCATTTTCCCATTTTGATTTGTAGAAGCCCTGTTGTTTTGCCTTTTATCGGTAGGTAGGTAAAAAAGATCCACCTGAGGTTGATTTTTTTACCTAGACATAAAAAAGAGATCCATATTTATTTTGTTTTCCATATGTATATCCAGTTAACCTCCTACACTACTTATTGAAAAGTCTCTTCTACAGCTCTGTAATGTCACTTTCATTATAAGACAGGTGATCATTTATATGTAGCTCTCTATCTGCTTTCTAGCCCCTTCTGTTCTATTTGGCATTCTTATTCTGATACCACACTGTCTTAATATAGCTTAATAATAAGTCCATATCTGGTAGTGTATGTCCAGTTTTGTTCTTATTTAAGAATAGCTTGGTTATTCTTAGACATTTGTATTACTGTATAAATTTTAAAGTCTTCTTTTGATGGGATTTTGATTAGGACAGCATTAAATCTCTAGCCCAATTTAGGAGTAAACTAATGTCTTTAAAATGTTGACTCTTTCAATTCATTAGTACGGTGTGTCCCTTCATTTATTTAAATCTTTCTTCTCTGTTAGTGTTTTATATCTCTCTATGTGGTAAAGGTTTGGCACATCTTTCTTCAGATGTATTCCTAGTATTTGAAGTCAGTCGATGCTATTATCAATGATAGCATTTTTGAACGTATTTTCTGGCTGTTATTCTGTGGGTATACAGAAATACAGTTGATTTTTATTTATTGACATTGAATCCAGTGACTTTCCTGAATTCACTTATTTCAAATAGTTCTGTGTAGTTTATTATGGAATTTCCACATACACAATCAAATTGCCTTCTTACTTTGCAATCTTCCTTCACTTCCTTTCCTTTTATTTCTTTTTCTTGCCTGTTGTGCTGGCTTAGACCTCTACTATAGCAGAGAATCGAAGTGGTCATGGCAGGTAGCCTTGTCTCATTCCTAATTTCAGTGGGAAAGTTTTCAAAGTGTGACTATTAAATATTATGGTTGCACTGTTTCATAAATACACTTTATCTGGTTAAGCCAGTTCCTTTATGTTCTAAATTGGCTAAGAGTATTTTCCTGAATAGATGCTGAATTCGACTAGATGCGTACAGAATAGTTGCATGGAATGTCTGGGCCACCTCTGCACTTTCCTTTTTGCGGGGGGGCAGGGCAGTCTTGGTCTCACAGTCTTCATTGCCTTGGGAGCTCTCCTTTTTCAAAGGTTATCTGGCTTTTCTAGTTCTTGAAGGTTGTTCTATAATAAGGTAGACCCTCCTTGTAGGAGGTGGTACATGCTAATCGTACTGTTTTTGTCGTTCATCAAATACAAGTAAAAGTGTAAGAAACCCTCAGAAATCTATTCATTTGTTATTTCTTTGACCTATGTTGCTTCTCTGCTTGATGAGCTTCCTGAATAGATCTTTTTGTTTGTTTGTTTGTTAGATCTTGCTATCTCCAGAACAGGAAAAGTATATTAATGCTGCTCCAAATGTAGGCATAGTATGGGGTCATAGAAGAGAAGCACCTGATATTTAAATGCCTAGTTTTAGGGTAAAAAGATACTGACTTTACCTGTTCTAAAAAAAAAAAAAAGAAGAAGAAGAAGAAGAAAAAACAAAATCTCAAGGAATATAACTGACATTCTTTAAAAAAAAAAAAGCCAATAGGAGTGCCTTTCTTCTTGGGTCCCCTGGGAACACGCCCTCCTCTTTATTTCTTAGTCATCCCCTTCTTGTGTATAAAAATTGGCAAAGCTTCTCTGTCACTCCTCCTTCGTCCCTGGCAGTGATACAGTCTTTGTCATGTGAAATCAGAGAATAACAAGAGTTGCTTCTGCAGTCCCTACAGTCAGGAGTATTAGACGCTACGATCTTAGATCTCATACTAATAAAATGTAAGTCCTCTCACGTGGGAGGAAAGACATTTGGAACCCGAAGACCTACATTTTCATGCTGGCCCCAATACTAACCAGCAAGATGACGTTAGAATATAATTTGATCTCTCAGACTTTGGGTTCATCCTCTGAAAAATTAAATGGTTGGGCTTGTTCAGGGAACAGGAGATTTTTTATGAAAAGGATCAAATAGTAAATACTTTGAGCTCTGTGGGCCATATGGTCTTTCTTGCAGCTCCTCAACTCTGCTGTTGTAGTGCAAAAGCAGCACAGACGATAAGTAAACACAAGTGTTTATTTATAAAACTTTATTTATGGACACAGGAATTTGCTTTTTGTACAGTTTTCATGGGTCATAAAGTATTCTTCTTCTTTTAACTTTTTGCAGCCTTCTAAAAATGTAAAAGCCAGTCTTAGCCCACAGACCATACAAAAACAGGCAGCAGACTAGATTTGTCCCCTTGGCGTCAGTTTGCCAACCTTTGAACTAGTTGTTTGCAAAGGGCTATTCCAGACCTCTGTGTTAGGCCTTGATATGCTAATCTTTTCTTTTTTTTTTTTTTAAGATTTTTTATTTATTTTGAGAGAGAGAGGTGGGAAGAGGGGCTGAGGGAGAGAGAAACTTAAGCAGATTCCCTGCTGAGCGCAGAGCCCAATGCGGGGCTTGATCTCACCACCCTGAGATCATGACCCGAGCTGAAATCAAGAGCCAGACACTCAACTGACTGCACCACCCAGGCGCCCCTGATATGCTGATCTTAAAAAAAAAAAAAAAAAATTTTTTTTTCCTGTCCCATGAACATTGTTCAAGAGAGTCTGTTCCTGGGGCACCTGGGTGGCTCAATTGTTAAGCGTCTGCCTTTGGCTCAGGTCATGATCCCAGGGTCCTGGGATCGAGTCCCACATTGGGCTTCTTGCTCCACGGGAAGCCTGCTTCTCCCTCCCCCACTCCCGCTGCTTGTGTTCCGGCTCTCACTATGTCTCTCTCTGTCAAATAAATAAATTAAATTAAAAAAAAAGAGAGAGTCTATTCCTTTCTCCTAAGTCAATTAAGAATAAAAAAATAAAAGATTTTATTTTCCTTTTATTTCTTCCCTGATGCTTTCTCTTTATTTTTGTAGACCCAAGTTTCTGATCTATATCATTTCCTCTGCCTGAAGAACTTCTAGCATTTCCTGAAGGGCAAATCTGCTAGTGATAAACTTACTCATTATTTATTTGTCTGAGAAAGTTTATCTTATCCTTCATTTTGAAGAAGAATCTCACTAGATGCAGAATTCTAATTTGGTGTTTTTTCTTTCAGTATTTTAGCTATTACACTTCACTCTCTTGCTCTTGTGTGTTTCTGATCAGAAGGCATCTGTGATTATTATTCTTTTTCTTTTAAAGTAAGGGTTTTGCCCTGGGGTGTCTTTCAAGATCTCTCTGTCTTTGAATTTCTGCAGTTTAAATATGTTATGCCTAGGTGTTCTATTTTTAAAAAATTTATAGTGATTGTTGTTATTTGATCTTTCTAGATTTGTGGTTTGGTGTATGTCATTAACTTTGGAATGTTCTAAGTTATTATTCCTTCTGATATTTCTCCTCCTTTCTCTTTCTTCTCCTGGTATTCCAATTACACCTATGTTATACCTTTGGATATTGTGCCGTAGTTCTTGGTTATTCTGTCTCCATTCTTAAAAATTTCTTTTTCTCTCTCTTTTTTTCAGTTTGAGAAGTTTCTATTGACCTTCAGGCTCACTGATTCTTTCCTTGACCATTTTGAGTCTACCAATGAGCCCTTGGAAGGCATTCTTCGTTTGTTAACAGTGTTTTTGACTGTTAGCATTTACTTTTTTGAGTTTTTTTTTTTTGAAGTTTCTATTCCTCTGCTTTCATTACTATCTACTTTTTCTATTAGAGCCTGTAACATATTTAATCATAGTTATTTAAAATTTCTTGTCTGATAATTTCAACATCCTTGTCCTGAATCTGGTTCTGATGGTTGCTTGTCCTTTCTGACTGTGTTTTTTCTTGCCTTATATATGCCTTGTAATTTTTTGTCAAAAGCCGAACATGGTCTACCCAGTAACGGGATTTAAGGTAACTAGGCCCTTAGTGTGAGGCTTTATTTACCTTGGCCAAGAGTTGAACTGTGTTTAATGTTTGTTATAGTTGTAGGTGCTGGAGACTTCAAATTCTCCTCGTGTTCTTGTTTGTGTCTCTTCTCTTGACTTTAGGTTTCCCTAAGAAGTCCTCAGAGAGTTTGCGTCTTGCAGATGTTTGAGCTGTAATCCACTGTTGTCATACTGGAGCCCTGTTAGTGTGGTGGTAGGAGATAAGTGAGAAGGAATGTTCTATCGTCTTCCAATTAAGAGCAAGAGTGGAGTGACTTCCCTTTAGTAAATACAGCAACACTTCCTCTATTGCAAGAGGAGGGAAGTCAAAGAACATGGTGGTGTAGGTGAGGGTGCCTCAAGATGAGAGACTTGCCTTCTGCTGATTTCCATTTCTTCAGTGAATTTTGAAGTGAGCCTCTCAACTGAGACTGTGTGTGAAGCTTGAACAAAAAAAGATATGAGAAAGCCAATTCAGATAGGGAGACAGCAAACTTGATGGGAAAACATCTTAGATTTGACAGGCAGTGTTGACTAACTTAAAGTTTGTGCTCATGCATGTAAAATGCAGCCGGGTCAGTCTGGTTGTGTGATTTCTTCCTCACACCCACCACAGAGAGTGCATCTGCTTGGGTATGAGCTTGGATATTGATATAGTATATGGATATTGTGTGGTGGATGTTCTGGTTCCATTGGTGTCAGAGTTTTGTCTGGAAATCTGCCACAGAAAGGGCATACTGAGGCCATTGAGGATATCTGCAAGGGTATGACTGAGTGGCTAAGATGGTGGGCCCATAGTAGAAGGACGTGAAGGCAGAGTGAGGAGGAGTGGTAATGGAGGGTGAACAACTTGTGAGTTCCATGGATTGAAATGTCTAAAGAAGTTTGAAAAATGTGTGCAGTGAATGTAGAGTAAGTGGACTGGAAAGAACTGGTAAGTGAACTGGGATTTGAGGTGGTATGGTCACCATTGATGATGGGGTTCAGCATGTGGCCATGTGAGACAGTGGCTGAGGAAGGGGTGTGGAGGAAAAGGGTTCAGGTGGGGAAATAAAAGGATGGAGGAACCAGCCTTCGAGATAGGTCTTTGACTCTGATGTTCAAGTCATTGAGATTGATGAAGGAGTGAGGGATAGAGAAGAAAACCTCAGAACTAGAAGTGGGAGTACTCAGGAAATGAAAAGGCTTCATGGGAGGGAGGCAGGAAACAGTAGTGAGGATGGGTAGAAAGTGGCATAGCTAGATGGTCTGAGTGTCACAAGAGCAGGGATTTGTGTAGGAAGATGGGAGAGAAATTGTTTGAAGCACCAATGGGGAAGCAGGAGGATGCTTAGCTTACTTTCTGGTTTGAGATATCTGGGGTGAGAACAGCTGGGCTCTAGGGTGAGGGCAGTGTTTTGGGGGGAAGCCAGGTTTCCATGAAGGTCCCTGAAGGTCAAAGTTCAGAGGGAAAGTAGAAGACCATAGTGGCCATACTGTTTATAGAAGAAGAGTTTGAAAGGCGGGAAGAATGGATGGGGAGGTGGCAGGGTCTGGGAGTATCCAGAGCAGTGTGGGGTCAAGAGAGAGGATGCCTGGGTGGACCTGAACTTTGAGCGGTAATTGCAGTAATAGGACTGTGAACCACATCACATGGTCAAGCGCATCCCGTTTTGTGAAGAACTTTCTGCTTCTCCCAGCTTAATTTTTTTAGGACTTTTGTTTAATATGAAGAATGCAAAAATATCTTTCTAAGCAGTTTTTAACAAAAATTAGTTTGGTTAGGCTGTAAGACAGCTGTGGCAACTTAAAGAGGATTGTATTTATGTATATGTCTTAAGGATGGGTTGGTATGGGGAAGTCAACTTCACCAATACACTAGGAAGTGGAAGTCAGGAACCACACATCTGTTGAGGACCTACTATGTGCCAGTTGTACTATGTACCAGAAGTACCTACTGCTAAGAACTTTACATGTAATATAGAGATGCTAACTACTTTATATTTAAAGTATATACTTAAATTTTGTATATTTACAAAATTTTGCTTTGAATACTTTATACAGGTGAGGTCACTGGAGACCAAGACTGACAAGTTGGATAGTATGTGGGCATTGGAGTCAGTCCTGGGTTTGGATTTTAGTTTCTTGGTTGACAAGCTACTTTACTTTTGGCAAGTTGCCTATGTTCTTGGGCCTCCGTTTTCTCATCTGTAGAGTGGGAATAGTAATAGTCACCTGATGGAGTTGCTATGACACCTTCCCTGGGCAATTCTGAGAAGCAGACAAGGCTGAGAACCCCTGATACCAGTGATTGGTATTTGTTCCATTTTATAGATGAGGAAACCAAAGCTCAGAGAGGCTAAATAAGTATAGGGCCACCGTAGGCCTACCAGATCGGAATTTCTGGAGCATGGGACCCAGGGACGTGTATCTTTAGAGTCAAGCCCCGGTGATTCTATGGCTACTAGCCTGGTTCGGTCCTTGGACCAGCTTTTGGGAACCACCAAATGCTAACCGATGTCCTGAAATGATCAAGTGACTATATCCCAGTAGAATCCTGGGTGCCTGGCATGGCCAACAAAATTGGCCCCTAGGACTTGAGCTCTAGCACCTTGCTTTAAGATCGTTGGTGTGGGACATGAAGCCGACTCTCACTTGTCACTGAGCATCTGGACTTTGAGTTCGTCTATATATGTCACGTTGGCAGACCTGTTAAACAGAAAGAGATATTTGTTCTTCAGAGATGTTGTTCTTTCTTCTTCCCCCTGGAGGTTCCTGCCCACTCAGTCAGATTAGAGCTATATAAACAAGCTCGTACTATTGAGCTAGCACACATCTTGTGAATCTTTTTTCCTGAAGTGTTTAACATTGCTGATGTCAGAAAAAAAATCCACTGTTTTTGTTGTTGTTGTTGTTGTTTGTTTTAAGGTTTTATTTATTTATTTGACAGAGCGAGACACAGCAAGAAAGGGAACACAAGCAGGGGGAGTGGGAGAAGGAGAAGCGGGCTTCCCATGGAGCGGAGAGCCCGATGTGGGGCTCGATCCCAGGACCCTGGGATCATGACCTGAGCCGAAGGCAGATGCTTAATGACTGAGCCACCCAGGCGCCCCTCCACTGGGTTTTAATGGGCTGAGGCAAACAATATGAAGTTGATACAATATGGAGGAGAGGAAATAACATCAACAGAGATTCTTATTTGGCAGCACAAATATTCAGACTATATTACAATCAGGCTTTGATTACCTCTCCGGCAAGATATTTCCCTGAATAGGGTTTTGAGAGCTAGACATCAAGAGGGGCAGGCATGATGTTGAAGGCTTTTAGCTGCATGTGATGGTGATCTTAGTGGTACTGGAGTGTCATTGCAGTGGTCTGAGTCTTAGCTGTGTGTCACGATCACGGGAGAAGCTTGTTAAACAGCTGATGGCTTCATCTCTGAATCCCTGAGGTGGGGGAAGGGTTTCTTCAACGATCTTGATGCTGGTGGCCTGGGATTTCATGAAACCAGACTGCTGGTCAGTTGCTACATTCATTCTGCACTAGGGAATTTGCATGCCTTGTTTTATTTCCTCTTCAAAAACAACTCTGCAAAGATGAGGGTTCTCATCTTCCAAGTTGGGGGGATTGTGGGGAGGTAGTCAGTTGTCAGAGGCTACCCAGCAGGCTTGGTGTAGCCAGAGCCGAGGTGCTATTTCCAACCTGACTTCAAAGCCTCTTTCTTTTGCACATTGAGGTCCTTCTATCTGCTGGGCTCAGCGCTGTTACCTGCTGGACCCTAGTCTTGGCTTGCTCCAGAGGGGCCAGCATTACAAAGGAAACAGCTGGTATTTGTTGTAACTGCAAACTACACACACAACATGGAGTAAATTGCAGTCCTGATTTGTAGAAGATTTACTAATCAGAGTTTGAGTCAGAGATGCTCAATTGTTCTGTTATTCACAGGGTCTCTCCTCACTATACTCTCTGTCCTCGCACATATTCCTTCTTATCTAAATGGCAAATGGATGGAGTGCCTGGGTGGCGCAGTTGGTTAAGTGTCCGACTCTTGATTTTGGCTCAGGTTATGATCTCAGGGTTGTGAGATCGAGCCCCATGTCAGCTCCGTGCTGGGCGTGCAGCCTGCTTAAGATTCTCTCTCTCCCTCTCCCTCTGCCCTTTCCCCCCACTTGGGCCAGTGTGCGCTCTCTCTCTTTCTCTCAAATAAGTAAATAAATAGCTCATGGATTCCTGAGTTCAGGGCTGACCCATACCAATAAACCCTGTGGAAAAGTGTGATTTCATACATAGGTCTTTGTCAATAAAGAGCCGCCTTTGTGGGGCAGTTTTAATGGTTTGTTATCCCGATGAATGTTCCAGAAGGAGTACACTGCATCTTGGTAGAATCTTATCAGTTTCTTCATTCATTCAAAAATATTTGAGTATCTACTATGTGTCATGCCCTGTTCTAGGTGCTGGGGATAGAGGGGTGAACCCCACCAACAAAGACCCCACCCAAGCAGAACTGCCTTTAGTAGAGATCCCTGATAAATGAGTAAACAAAGAGAGGTGCGAAGCCCTGTTATTTCTAACCCCACATTTGACTGTTCCACTTAATCTTCTTGAGATCAGATTGTCTTCATGGTTTTTTTCTCTTGGGTGCCTACCGCTGCTGGGGTTTCAAAGGGCCATGCCTGTGTTGTCCCCTAGGCTGGAATGGCCTCTTCTGCCTCCCCCAGACTCCTATTCATCTTTCTCCTCGGATCTCCATTGCCAGGTTCTGCCCTATGCCAGCATAGCTAAACACCCACACATTACGATGTCCTGCTTCTGTGGACATGCCTGAACCCCCTCCTGGACTCTGAACACTTTAATGAGAGCATCTGTGTCTGATTTATCTTTATGTCTCCAGGGCCTAGCATGCAGCCTTGTGTGCAGATGCTCAGTGCGTTTGCTGGAGGAAATGCTGGGTCCCACCGCACCTGGTGGTAGGTGGTGGTATTACAGAAATCACTTCAAGGGGAGGGATGCTGAGTCTGGGAGGGGATGCTTTGCTCCAGCAGTTCTGTGATTCTCTGACAAGTTCAGCATGAGCCCTGCCATGACCAGAGAACACCGGCTAGGATATGGGCAGTGATGAGTGAATAGAGGTGGTATGGAACATTCTGATGAGTGTTTGAGGGAAAGTGAGAAATGGGAAGTTCTGAGGTTCTAGGACTGAGCTGGAAGGAATAGTGAAGATGCAGGCTTTTACAGCTGTCGTCCACCTAGGGTCCAGAGAGCCTGTGGCTTGACCTAGTTCTGACACTTAACTGCAAATCAGGTGGGGGAACCAGGCTACTGAGTTCAGAAGGCTTTCCGCTATGTGGGGACTCTGGTGACAGCTAAGGAAGCAAAGGCATAGAGAGGTGAAGTAACTTGCCCCAGATCACACTGCTCGTAAGTGGGGGAGCCTAAATTCAGATGTGGATCTGTCTGATGACAGATGCCAGCTTGTAACCCCTGAACTACCTGTCTCTTCTAGGGGACTTAAAAACTCAAGCTCTTAACACGTTTTCAGTTCTCCCCTTTGTTAGCTGTAAGACATGATGTGTTTCCTTTCTGTTGAAGTCTGGTTGTGTGCTTTCAGGAAAACATTCACATTCTTCAAATATTAAGATAAAAGACCCTGAATTATTTACTGTGTGCCTATACATGCAGTACATATAAATAACATGAAGTTTTTGCGTTTTCGCTACCATGAAGTTTAAGATATTCCTATTTCATTTCTATCATATTCCATGTACAAATAAATATTTCATCCTGTGTTGTAACGAATGAGAATCTAGCCCTTTAAGGTCACAAACCCTAGCTTCACAGTCAATGGATGTAATCAGAGCCCCCTTACCTGTGAAGGTTTTGCACCCTGTTTCTCTAACAACTGTTGACACATGGGCTGGAAAGTGGTTAGATCACTATTTTAGAAATGATTCTTTCTAGACACAGAAAAGTTAAATGACATTGAGTTTCAAAATGAGCTGCTAGAGGAACCAAAAATAGAAGCTTTTCTACTACATTACAAGACTCACTGAAATTCCTACCACAGAGACTGTCTGCCAGCACTTGGTAGTCTGAAGTCCCGGTCCTGGACACTTCAGCCTGTTGTAACACCAGAAATGTTTCTGTAGGGGGCAGGGGGGCTGCCAGGGAAAGGCAAAGGCAGGGCCGGCAGGATTGTTTCTAGGTCATTCCCAACCTTGCTGTTATTAACACAGTTTTCTAGGTGGGAGATAATATGCTCATTAAAGTCCGAGTGTTCGTTTACAAATAAAGCCAGAAACCCCAAATGGCTCTATTACATAGATAAATGAGCAGACATAAATGGACTCAATTTTTGTTTTTCATGCTCTCTCATATTCTGTATTCAGGCAAAGGAGTAGGGAAATAAGTAGCTGTTTAAAAATAAAACAGTGTGTTGTTCATTTAACTTTAAAAGCCACTGATTGGAATTAATAATCAGTGTTTCCATGTAGCACTATACTGATGGAAACCCTGACATTACAGTGAGTGGAGATAAGAGAATGATGTTCTTTATCTCTTCATGTAATCTGACTTTTAAAACGCATCTTAATTCACAAACGTTGAAGAAAGCAAGCAACATTCAAATGGTATACTGTGGGCATTTAAATTCTTAGCACACATGACAAATTCCTGTCTCTTGCCCATCTCCCACCCAAATTGGCTTTTATGGAATGACCTTTGGTACCAACTTACTTTACGATAAAATCTTTCCTGAGTTTTTATTTTGAATTAAAATGGCCTTTTCTGTCAAGTATGGTATTTATAAAAGTTTCCTTGTTGAAAAGCCTATGAATTTTGTGCAAATAACCCAGGCAGGCTCTTAGCTTAGTGGTAACATTTGTGTAGGACTTCTTTGGCTTTATATGATACGTTTATACTCAGTTTATTGGACCCATCCCTGTGAGTACTCTGTGGAATTCACAGTTCGCTGATGAGAGCAGTGTAGAGGGAGGTGCCTTGGCATGGTTCTGGGTACACAGCAGGCGTTCAACATTTTGTTTTAAAAAGGAAGTTAACAAAGAGAACCCAATAGGTTATTTAACTTGTACGAAGTAGCACAGCAAATATAGGGTGATACCAAGCACTGAACTTCTTTTCTCAAAAATTCCATATGCTGTCACTGTTACACTGATACCTTTTCACACTTTTTAAAAAGGTCAAATTAAAAATATTCATTTTACTTAATTGAGGTTAAATTCACATAACATAAAATTAACTAAAGCATACATTTCAGTGGCTTTTAACACATTCACAACATTCTGCATCCATCACCCCTATCTAGTTCAAAAATGTTTTCATTATCCCAGAGGAGACCCCATATCCATTAAGCAGTAACCCCATTCCATCCTCCGCCCAGCTATTGGTAGCTACCAATTTGCTTCCTGTCTCTATAGATTTACCTATTCATTTCACGTAAATGGAATCATACAATATCTGACTGTGTTAGTCTGTTCGGGCTGCTATAATAGAATATCACAGTTTGGGGGCGCCTGGGTGGCTCAGTTGGTTAAACAACTGCCTTCAGCTCAGGTCATGATCCTGGAATCCCGGGATCGAGTCCCACATCGGGCTTCCTGCTCAGCAGGGAGTCTGCTTCTCCCTCTGACCCTCTTCCCTCCCATACTTTCTATCTCTCATTCTCTCTCTCTCTCAAATAAATAAATAAAATCTAAAAAAAAAAAAAAAAAAGAATATCACAGTTTGGCTGGCTTATCTCCCACCTAGAAAACTGTGTTAATAACAGCAAGGTTGGGAATGACCTATTATTTCTCATATTTCTGGAGCCTAGGAAGTCCAAGATCAAGGCTTGAGCAGATTTGGTGTCTGGTTCATGGATGGTTTTATTCTCACTGTGTCCCCACATGGTAGAAGGGAGCTCTCTGGGGTCTCTTTTATAAGGGCACTAATTACCTCCCAAAGACTTTACCCCCTAATACCATCACACTGGGGGTTAGAATTTCAACATGTGAATTTTGGTGGGGACATAAACATTCAGTCCATTGCAGTGATCTTTGTGTCTGGCTTCTTTCAGGGCGTCTGGGTGGCTCAGTTGGTTAGGCGACTGCCTTCGGCTCAGGTCATGATCCTGGAGTCCCGGGATCGAGTCCCACATCGGGCTCCCTGCTCGGCGGGGAGTCTGCTACTCCCTCTGACCCTCTTCCCTCTCATGCTCTCTATCTCTCATTCTCTCTCTCTAATAAATAAATAAAATCTTTAAAAAAAAAAAAGACAAAATCAACATCAAAATGGTTGGCTTCATCTGTCTTCAGAAGTTTATGTAGAACTGGCATAAGCTCACCCCTAGGGTGCATGATTCTGGGCTGAAAATAAAGAATAAGTTGCTTGGGATTAGAATAATGTATGTGGATAACAAGAACCCAATTATCCCCTAAACATTTTTAAAAATACTGCTTAAATTAATGAGGAAAAATAAATTCATCATGTTTTATTTTTGTATCACCTGCCAAAAGATACTTACTTCTTTGCATTGTAGAGCTTTCTTTATATATTATCTTCATGTCTTAATGATCTATTATTTATTTTTGCAGTGTGAGTGAAGATATCCGGGATGGCTCAGGGATCTGGGGATCAAAGAGCAGTGGGAATCGCTGACCCAGAGGAGAGTTCTCCAAATATGATAGTCTACCGAAAAGTAAGGCCTCTCATTAAATGCTAGGGGTACTGCCTCTGTGTGTGTGTGTCTGTGTGTGTGTGTGTGTGTTTTGTGTAGGGTTGACTGATGGTTGACAGCTTGACAAATGTTTTCTGCCTAAACTGCCTTGACTGATAAATGAATATCATTTTCTTCTCATAGCCTCTGATTTTCCAATACTAAAATTCAAGGAACTTAGGTTTGTTATACTTGGAAAAATATGATTTGGTTTTCTTTAAAGATTTTATTTTTAAGTAATCTCTTCACCTAGTGTGGGGCTTGAACTTACAGCCCTGAGATCAAGATTTGCATGGTCTACAGACTGAGCCAGCCATGTGCCCCCACTTTGGTTTTCTTTAAATGCAAAGTTTGCCTAAGCAATGCAGAGGGAGATATATTCTCATTTGAGGTAAAAAGCCTTTGTGTAACATTTTGATTGTTTCTGAACCCACAGTAGGTACAAGATCCTGGTCTAGATGCTATGGGAGATAACAGAGGTATGCATGTATTAGATGTCTGCAGTCAGTAGGAGACATAAGATGTACACAAATAACTGTAATAATCTAAGTGTCACTTTCCAAAAAAGAAGTGCAAATAGAGTGTTATATGAAATCAGAGGAGTAGGTGATTACTTCCAGGCTCAGAGGCCAGGTGTGGACTGGTGGAGGGGTGGTCTTTGAACTCCGTTTTAAAGGATGAGTAGGCCTGTTTTATGTGGAAAGCAGAAAAAGGAAGAACAACATTCCAGGTGGTGAGATACGTTCAGCAAAGGGAAGGAGCTGAAGAAGGTGAACAGCATCCAGAACCAGTGAGCTTGGGGGCATAGGTGACTACATGGAGTAATGGAGGTAAGATTTTGGGAAGAGTCTGGATGGAACCAGATTTTAGAATGTTGAATCATAGGCAATTTAATCATGAAAAATTTTGTGCTAGGAGTTGTAAAATCTCTTTGGGATTATGAGTCTTGCCATTGTGTGCCAGATGCATTATTATGAAGGCAGATTCAAGGTCCAGGGCGGGGGGGGGGGGAGGGGATTGGTATTTCTGTCTCTGTGAGAAAGGTAAGGAGGACACTAATTTAGCAGGGGAAATAACCCTCAGAATTGAGTGGGACTGAGCAAAGGGATTAAAGAGTAAAAATGACTTGGAAACTGAATGAATATAGAATTAGAAGGGGAATAGAGAATCAAAGATGACTGCGTTTTGACCTTGGGTATAGAAAGACACTGATGCCATTAATTCAAATAGGGATATTTGGAAGAATGTCTTAAAGGAAGGAACTATGGCACATAGTTTTATTTGTGCAGGTGTTGAATTTGAGGGAATAACTGCTTCTTATTAATACACCTTTTTAAGTCTTGCATATGTGTGAAAATTTAACCTAACTATATTACATATTAATAAGGAAAATGAGTTAATGTTCATTCATTTCACTAAATATTTGAGTTGTCTGCTGGGTTCTGTGTATTCTGCAAGACTGTGTTTGATCTCTGCTAATCACATGGGCAAGGTTGAACTAGATATTTCTGGATGATCAATATGGTGAATTTGTCTCTTTCTTTATAGAGACCTCAAACCAATCTTGCTTTGAGTATCAAATTCCTTAATCCTTTGCTTTGTAAGAGAATGCTTAGATAACCCTTCTCTAACAGAGATGCCTATTAAGTTGTAGTAAAGAAAAAAGAGATTAACAGGGCTAACCAATTAGTGAAGCATACTGAATAGAAGGATGTTTATTCATCATTACCTTCTTAACCCACCCCATGCTGGGAAACCCTAATGCCAAGCTCATAGAAATGTGAGCTTTGGAATCACACCTAGGTTAAAATTATTGCAACTCTACTACTTCCTAGTGGTGTGACCTTGAGTTCTGTGAGCTTCAGTTTCTTCATTTTAAAAAGAAGAATAAAAGGTGGGAGGAAGGATAGTACCTTGTGGGGTCATTATGAAGATTCATTTAGATAAAGTAAGTGAGGCATTTCACATCTTACTTTGCATGGTTGTGGTCCATAGTGAATGCTCCTTTTTTTTTTTTTATCTTTAGGTCTTATAAAGACAGTGTCATTTGGGGAGGAAATAAATTATAAAATGTATAAATGTTGGTGCTATTAATAAGTTGACTAAACTATGTTTATACAGTGAGTTGCTTTTTTAAGACACAGGAAAACTACAATTTTTTAAATTTAAATTCAATTATTTTTATGTTGTTTAGGAGATTATAAACCAATGGGTTATTAAAGGTTGGTAGGAAATGTAAAGGTCATGCAACCCAAACACATTTCTACTAGAATGTTTGGTATTATGTTGAAAGGAAAACTTCCTTCAGGTTTGTGGGAACTTGATTTTTACTTTTTAGGTGGTAGGAGGGGACTCTTTTTTGGTTTAATTTAGATACAAAGTTGTCAATTGCTGTAGTTCTTCAGAGATATGACTTACTAGCCATTTGGTTTCTATATTGGAAATATATCTTGCTTACTTATGACAAATTTGTGTGTGGGGTATGCATGTGTTCATGTTATTTGCTATATTAGTTAATTGCTATAAAAGGGATACTGCATCTGTTCGATCTGTTGGAAAGAAGGCATTGCTTAGTATGGGTCTAGGACCTGGAATCATTTAAACCTAGTTCATTTGACTAAATCCTGGTTGCGTTTCAACCATGGGTTATTTACTTAGTTCTCTATTCGCAGTGCTGTGGACCAGCCATTGGCTACAACCAATACAACCAATATCGCAGGACACTATCCTCAAGGTGTCAGTAAAGATTAAACCTTGAAACCAAGGTCAATTCAAGACATTTGCTATGGAAGTCCTCTTCTGTAATGGTTTTTTCAAGTTTGTAAACTCTAGAACCAAACCTTTTTTTAGAGGTCTACAACAGAAACTTATATTAAAAATTATGCAAATAGTGCTTTCCTTTTTGTTTTCTTTCTCTTGTTTGTTTCTTACTCATGTCATATGTTTTTAGTGTGAAGTTTTTGCTCGGACTGTGTTGTGTTGATTCAGATGCTGACATTTAACAAGCCAGATCTAGAGAAATGGAGCTTTCGGGTAAACTTCCGAGTAATAGGTGGAATGATTATGTCCATGATGTTGTTGTGACTTTTAAATGCCATTTAGGATGGTCACCTTCTGACATATGAGTAATGATGGGTGGGTTTCTTAAGCCTACATTCTCAGAATCCTCTTCATTTCCTTTTCATGTTTTCTGTGTCATTAACTGTGAGAAGTTGTACTTTGCCCAAGGCATGGTTTATTTATTGAGTGGAACAGACTTTCTAATTTAGTTTTTCATCCTTCACATTCACATTTTGGATTGGAGGTGTATATGAAAAATGTATTGGTCACATTAAAAATCTATTTAAGAGAAAACCTTAATTATTTATTAAGTCACCCAGACCCTGTTAACCTTTTTTATATTCTTGGATCTGAAAAATCCTGGGTCATTGAATTGCCCAATGTAGGGATGATATTTGAACCTGGCTGAACATCAGATCACTTAGGGGTGTTTTAGAAAAATATTGATCCTCAAAGGATCCCCTTCACCAAGATATTTTTGTTTCATAGGTCTGAATTGGGTCCTGGGAATCTGTCTTATTTTATTTTTTATTTTAAAAAATTAAAAAAAAAGATTTTATTTATTTGAGAGAGAGGGAGGGGGCATGAGCAGGGAGGGGGGTGGGGCAGAGGGAGAGGGAGAAGCAGAGTCCCCACTGAACAGGGAGCGTGACACTGGCCAGTCCCAGGACCCTGAGATCAGGACCCGAGCTGAAGGCAGACATTTAACCGACTAAGCCACCCAGGCGCCCCCTAGGAATCTGAGTTTTAAACTCTAATCAGAAGAATCTTGAGTTTGAAACACACTTACTTATCTTTTACAATATCCAGGTAGAGTACACATGGCAAAGTGATGGGGAAGTTGATGTTTTGAAGTGGGTTTTTGATTTTATAATTATTTGTAAATCTCTCAGATGTAGAAGAACCAATCTCCTGTCATAGACTTACAAGTAGGGGATTTTAGTAACACCCTCATTTAGATGAGCAAACCGAAGGGTGGAGAGAGTATGTAATTTACATCAGGTTACTCAGCAGTTTCCCAGTGAAGCCATGATTGTGTCCAGGTCGCCTGATTCCCCCTGTTGGTGTCCCTTCCACCACCATGTTATCAACCACAGACTACCACTGCCACATTGTCGGGGCTCAACAGACTTTGGATGAATTAAATAAATGAAAATACTGTGCAGCAGCTCTTTGCTTTTCATGGTTATTCTCAGAGATTTGACTTGGGTTAACTTTGAACATTTGTAAATGCTAAAACTTCCTTCTGCTTGCTGGTGCTCTTGTTTCTCGGGTAAAGATTTTCTAAAATGTCTACTTTCTTTTATAAACTCAGAATTCTTTTGCGTATAAGTAGGTTGCTTGCCGGTTTTGTTTAGTTCTCTGAGTGGTGTTAATAATGTCTCTTGAGAAATTTCCAACTTGACTGGTAATTTGATTTGGTAGAACTCTGGGCAATTAGATGGTAGTTGGACAGAGAAAATTGTAGCTTAACTTGACCCAAACTTGGGTCATGAGGCAGTACAGTGTGGCGGAAGATGCCAGACAGGGAGCAGATTGCTCTGGATATCTGGCCCCAGCTCCCATGCTTACTGCTTTGGTTCTCTGGATCGACAACTTCATTTTCCTAAAGCTCTGTTTCTTATTTTGATTTCCTCCTCTCTCCTTTCTTTTCCTCCTTCCTTCCCAGCCACAAAACATTTCTTACACCAAAAGAATATATTCAGTGTCCACATAAAGTAGAAAGAAGCATGACAAAATGAACCCTGTGTACCTAGCAACCCATCAATGTAATAAATAAAATATTACTTTGGCTTCATTTCCTCTTCTGTAAAATGAGGGGATTGGACTAAATATTGTAAACATACTTTTCTGTAATGATTTACCAGTTTCATTCTGTAAGTTTATAATCATTTAGAAGTTAAACTTCCCTGATGTCAAAACAGTGTTGTGAGACTGTAGACATACTTAATTAAGGGTCTTTCGAACTTTTCTGGAAATATTTTAAACAGTCCTACATAACCTAAACTGGATTGAGATAAAACGTAATGTAGTTAGGCATCAAGAGAAAAATTGTACTTGTAATGATTTAACATTCAACAAAGTATTTTCTTGGTGGCGACCTGTTTCTTTGGCTCACTGGTAACATTTAAGACGTTTGTCCAGGTATTTTTTTGGTGGTACTGATTGTACTTTAGGTAGGAGGAACAGTGTTTAAATAGTAGCACTGGATACTGTCAGTAATACATAGTGTTAGGGATGAATTAGAAGTCTTAGAGAAAGAAGAAAAAGCCAATGTTCTTGTATGTCATTGCTGGCTTCCTTCACTTGTTAGTTTCCAGTTATTTATTCCTTCTCTGCTGGAATTCAGGTCTTGCCTTTGTGTTGCCCCGATACTCCAAGGTCACTTTCCCTAATGTTCTAGGACCCTTGCAGTCCTGCATAGAAGTTGCTTTAGGCATATTTCCAAAAAGTAAATGTAGCACTATTTTAGTTACACAGGCAGTGGTATGCAGCAAGAAGGGGAAAAGAATCTAGCCTGGAAGAGGCAAGCCTGATGAACAAGCTGGGAATAGGAGATTGTTTTGGAATTCATGGAAGACAGTGGTAGTGGCCAGCACAACCGAGAGTCAGGTAATCTATAGATCCTGGTGACCAAGGCACAATGAAGATTAGCAATAATTTAATCAGCAAATATGCATTAGTGTCATTTGCATGCCAGATGCTAGGAATGCAAGATGAAATCTGTGCCCTGACAAAACCTGTAAGCTAATGGGGCAGAGATGGGTAACTAGACAATTGCAAGAGGCCGTTGGTAGACATGAGCTGAGGAATGTGGAAGGAGGTAGAAAGGTCACGAATATCAAGAGAGAGGATGATGGGATGTCATAGAAGACATCCAGAGGATTTGGCACCTGCCTTAATTCGTGAAAGATGAATAGGAATTAACATGGCAGAGAAGGGGAAAAAGAAGTGTAGGAGGCAGAAGGACTACCACATGGAAAGGGACAGAGTTGCGATGTTATAAACTGAGTTCTGGGAACTTCAAGTGGCTGTTTTCTTGGAGCTATGTATATGTGATGGAGGTTGAGAAATAAAGTTGGCTGGGGGAGATGAGGGCTGGATCATGAAAGACCTTACATATTCTGCCAAAGATTTAGGACATCATATATCTTCCCTTTGTACCTGCACATCCACTTTCCACTGGAATGTGCTGCTCTCTGCCCTAGGAAGTAGACTCATCTGCAGGGCTCTTGGGAGCTGTGGCTTTGAATCAAGTTAGGTCAGTAGAAGCCTGGGGAGAAATGGGAGGGAGGAAGAAGAGCAAAGCCAGGACGTCCCTTGCCATGGCTCCCTCTCTGTAGAGTCTTGCACTGCCCATGCCCCTTGACTGAAGATCATTGTTCTCTGGTCCTCATACCCTTTTCTTCTCTTCATCTTTTTTGGGCATCTGGGTGGCTCCAGTTTGTATAGTCCTCTATTGCTGTATAACCAATTACCCCAAAATGTGATGGGGTTAATTGGCTTAAGCATAACATTGTTTATGTCATAGGTTCCATGGGTCAGTAATCTTAGGTGGGTCCCCTGGGTCAGTGCCTCTCACAAAGACCACAATCAGATGTTGGCTGGGATTGCAGTTTAATCTGAGGACTCACCTGAGGAAGGGCCCACTCCAAGCTTACTCATGTGTGTGTTGGCTGGATTCAGTTCCTCGAGTGCTGTGGGAGTGATGGCCTCAGTTCCTCACTAACTGTTGACTGGAGCCACTCTGAGTTTCTTGCTACGTGTGTTTTTCCACAGGATAGCTCACAACAAGGCAGCTTGTTTTATCAGAGTGAGTAAGGAAGAAGAGGCAGAAAGGGGGGTGGTAGTGGGAGTTTCACTCTTTTATAACCTAATCTTGGACATAACATTCTATATCCTTTCTGTAAGGAGCAGGTGACTAGGTCCACTGCTAGGTGAGGGGTTTATGCACAAGTCAGAGGTTCCTGAGTGTTTCTTGTGGTTCTCCTATACTCTGCCACTTCTTTATACTTGGTCCTTTTTGAAATAAACCTTTTTTGAATTCTCTTATATGTGCCATCTGTTTCCTGATGAGTCTCTGACTCATGCAGGTATTAACCCCAAGCAAAGGAAAGACACTGAAACCTTGTTTTACTTCATAAGGAAAATCACCACGAAAGAACTTGAAACCAGGAAGTCATATGGTCAGTATGGAGAACACACTTTGCAGAGAGGGTATGAGAGAAATGGTAAGATTAGTGGGCAGACTGGTTTGGTGATTTTATAGGAATTCGGGTGAGGAGAAAATGACGTCCATGTCAATGGCAATGGTAACATAGATGAAACGATGTGCTTGAGAGATGTTTAGGAGGTACAACCAACCGGGTTTGGTGACCAATAAAGTGTAGGGCAAATCTGAGGGCAAAGGAGTTATCTTTTTACCAGGTTACACCTGGGAAATGTCAGATCTCCTGAAACCAACAAAATTTTGAACCAAATAACTGTAGAGCTGGGTTGCCTGCCCTTCTCCTCCTTGTGGGCAGAGAAGTAAAGTGTCATGGAAGGAGTGTGTAACTGAGCCAGGGTGTCTCTGATTGATTGTGGCTGCACCACTAGATGACTTCAGGCTGTGCACAAGTTGTTTCTGCTTCAAGGCTAGTTCCGCTATTTGTGAAGTGAGGGATTAGCTAGGCTGGGTGATCTCGAAGAAAGTACTTTCAGCTCTAACATGCCAGGGCTTTCATAATCTAAAATAAAGACACCCACATTTCCTTACCTATTTATTCTTTTTATAGCCTTCTTTGTTTTCTTTTAAAATTTTTTTAAAAAGTTAACCCAAGCAAAACTTTAAAAAGTCAGGTAAGTCAGTATGTTTCAAACAAATGCTTTTTGGTCTTGAACAGTTAGGGTTTCTTTTCTTTTCTTTTTTCAAGGACTAACTTCAGAGAGTATTCTGGGTAACTAATTTAATTGTTCAATCTGCATTTTAAGGTTCCTTTCATTAAGTATTTTGAAAGTTTTTTATTGCCTTAGGAAAAAACTGTCTGTTTTCCTTTCCCCCTAGGATTGGAATTGCCAGAGGAAAAGCTCCCCGTCACATTATCTTGGTTGGCAGGAGACAGGAGTGTGGGCAAGTCCCCGACTAGTGGTATCAGTGTCCGCAGATGAAAGGGATGGTATTTTTAGTGTCGAGAACAGCTCAGTGTGGTTTAATATGATGTGTTGCCACAAGTATAGCTTTCTAATTTGGAAAGCCTTTAGTGTGTTCAAGGCTTCATTTCATTTTTTCCCATCTCTCCCCCCTCATTTCGTTTCAAAGAGTCTCAGATTTTACATTTTGGCAATTTATTACTCTCACTATTGACACTCCTTTGCAGTGTTCCCGCACTATGGAGAACTTGAATGGCCATAGAGTGAAGTTCTCATTCTCAGGATTTTGAACAAGAAAAACTAAAAGCCTACAGATATCTGTGAAGAGAAAATAAGTAAGTGTTTCAGTCATTGTGGGATAGGAGCATTATTTTTTAAAAATCATGATTGCCAATAGAGATCAAGACTGAAGATGGACAAGTCTTTTGATCCACATTCTCACTTCTAAAAATGTATTACAATAAGTGAACGGAAATATATACAAAGATAGACATATAGCTGTAGACACACATTCACGCGAAAAGAATATTCGTACCTCTGGTAAATAACATCAAAAGATATAAATCAATCAAATATTTGTTGAAAAGGAATTAAATAATCATAGGGGGATAGGATTCATATTTGGAATGACCCCTCAGGTTACTGGGTCCCTGTTCTGGTAGACCTACTAATTGCTTTGAAAAGAAGATGGTTCTTGACATCCTGGGATATGGTCCAATTGAATATTCTTTACTTTAAAAACCCTACTGGCCTTGAGCATTTTTGTAAAATTTTTGTTTTCTTTGCTAAATATAAGGGTTGTGTAGATTTACCAAAAAATTATTGTTTTCATTTCTTTATTATTTTCTACGTCTCTGTGCTTACCTCTAGGATCATTTTTCTTTTGTCTGGAGAACTACTGTTAGTATTCTCTTTAGTGCAGATCTGCTGATGCAAGATTAAGGAAGATAATAGGGATTTATTGGCTACCACTCTGTACTGGATACCGTGCTGGGTACTGCATATACACTGAATCATGTAATCACCAGAATGGCTTATTAGCAATTGGTGGTCATTCTATATTATATGCAAGGAAACAGGATCAGAAGGAGTAAATGACTGGTATGAGATTTGAATCTGAGTTTGCATTATTCTAAAGTTTGTAATTTTTTTTAAAGAAATTAAATTACATAGAAAAAAACAAAGGAGATTTCAGAGTTGTTTGTAGTTAATTATAGGAAGGGTTGGTGTTAACAAGGAGGTGCTTACAGAGGAGGAAGGAATTTCAAGAGAAATGACTTGAATTGCGTCTTAAGAAAGGGGAGGATTTTGTTCTGTAGGAAAGGCCAAGAAATGATTCTAGGTGGTGGGAGTTGTGGAAGTAAAGGTGTGGTGATAAGAAAACAGAGATGTACTTAGGAGGCAGTGTATTTTATTACACTAAATCTAGGAGATGTGCCTGGTGTAATAATAGCCTTATTCTTCATATGGAGAACCTGAAGCAAGAAAACATTAAACATTTTTAGTTCTGAAACTCACCTCATAAAATGTTGGTAATGCTGAGCTTTCTCCTGACTGATTTTCTTTCCTTCCTTTTAAAAATTCATTGTTTTCCATTTTAAAAGTAATAATTCATTTTCAAAAGAATATATGAACTATAGAAAAAAATATCTCACATATTCCTACCATGCGAATATGACCACAGTTAACATTTTGATTTCCTTCCAGCTTTTATTTTATATAAGTAGTGTGCTACTTATATATATATATAGTATTAGCACATATATAATATATCATATTCAGGGCTACCCTGAATAGCCAAAGCGATCTTGAAAAAGAAGAACAAAACTGGAGGTATCGAAGTCCCAGATTTCAAGAGACTATAAAGCTGTAGTAATCAAAACATTATGGTAGTGGCACAAAAACAGACACATAGATCAGTAGAACAGAATGTAGAACCCAGAAATAAACCCAGAATTATGTGGCCAATTAATCTATGACAAAGGAGGCAAGAATATACAATGGGAAAGACGGTCTGTTCAGTTAATGGTGCTGGGGAAATGGACAGCTACACGCAAAAGGATGAAACTGGACCACTTTCTTCCACCATACACAAAAATAAACTCAAAGTAGATTACAGACCTAAATATGAGACCAGAAACCGTAAAACTCCTAGAAGAAAACATAGGCAGTAATTTCTTTGACAGTTGTAGAAACATTTTTCTAGATATGTCTCCTCAGGCAAGGGAAACAAAGGTAAAATGAAACTATTGGGACTATACCCAAATAAAAAGTTTTTGCACAATGAAGGAAACCATCAACAAAACAAAAGGATATATTCGATAAGGGGTTGTTATCCAAAATATATGTAGAAGTCATACAACACAACAACCCCCGCCCAAATAGTCTGATTAAAAAATGGGCAGAGGGCCTGAATAGACATTTTCCAAAGATGTACAGATGGCCAACAGACACATGAAAAGATGATTAACATCACTAATCATCAGGAAAATGCAAACTAAAACCACAATGAGGTATCACTTTACACCTGACAGAATGGCTAGACTCATAACCAAGAAATAACAAGTGTTGACAAGGATGTGGAGAAAAAGGAACCCTTGGGTGCTATTGGTAGGAATGCAAATTTGTGCAGCCACTATGGAAAACAGCATGGAGGTTCCTCAAAAAAATTAAAAAAAAATTACCATATGATCCAGTAATTCCTCTACTGGGTTTTTACCCAAAGAAAATGAAGACACTAGTTTGAAAAGATATATACAGCACTATGTTTATTGTAGCATTATTTACAACAGCCAAGATATGGGAGCAACCCAAGTGTCCATCCATGGATGAATGGATAAAGAAGGTGTGGTGTATACATATGATAGAATATTATTCAGCCATAAAAAAGAATAAAATCTTGCTATTTGCAATAACATGGATGGACCTAGAGGGTATAACGCTAGGAAATAAGTCAAACACCATGTGATTTCACTCATATGTGGAATTTAAGAAACAAAAGAAACAAAAAAGAGACAGACAAAACAGACTCAAATATAGAGAACAAACTGGTGGTTATCAGAGGGGAGGCAAGGGGGAGGGTAAAACAGATAAAGGGGATTAAGATTATACTTACTGAGCACTGAGAAGTGTATAGAATAACAATTCTATATTGTATGCCTGAAACTAATATGATACATGTTAATTATACTTCAATTAATTAAAAATTAAAACACGTATTAGCCTAGTGGGTAATCATAGTGTCTATACTATTTTATGTTTTCCTACCATATCCTAAGCATTAATCTGTGCCACAATATGTCATCATAATCATAAGTTTTGAAGATTGTATTATATTCTGAGTAGATAATATACTGTAACTTAGTTATTCAGTTCCTTTTATTACTAGCAAAATTTAGAATTTCCAGGTCAGAGGGCATGACCTATGTCATGACTCCTGATACATATTGTTTTCTGGAAGGTCAGTATTA